>NC_045612.1:69366344-69669375 GCF_009762305.2 Zalophus californianus
GGGTTCCTTTTTCTCCACATCCTCACCAACACTTGTTTCTTACATTTTTGATTGTAGATATTCTGACAGGTGTGTGGTGATATCTCTTTGTAGTTTTAATTTGCATTTCCCTGATGATAAGTGATGTTGACCATATTTTCATGTGTCTATTGTCCATCTGTATGTCTTCTTTGGAGAAATGTCTGTTCATGTCTTCTGCCCATTTCTATATTGGATTATTTGAAATACAAACAATTATTGTGATTAGAGAATATGAAAAATTATATGCCAACAAACTGGGCAATCTAGAAGAAATGGATAAATTCCTAGAAACATACAAACTACCAATCTGAAACAGGAAGAAATAGAAAATTTGACCAGACCAATAACCAGCACAGAAATTGTGTCAGTAATCAACAATCTCCCAACAAACCAAAGTCCAGGCTCAGATGACTTCTCAGGGGAATTCTACCAGAAATTTAAAGAAGAATTAATACCTATTCTTCTCAAACTGTTCCAAAAAGTAGAAATGGAAGGAACACTTCCCAGCTCATTCCTTTTTTTTTAAAGGACACATTTATTCAGCATCATGATCAGACTATTATATTTAGCATTCAACAGCATGGGTGCAAAAAAAAAACTACATTAAAACCCTTTGTGGGAATGCTTTACACTTGCCACAGAACAGAAACTAAAATAAACTGTTATACAGTTATTCACAAATACAATCCTTGAGGTTTTTTGCCCATACACATGAGTATTGTCTAAAACATGTCTTCTTTGTAGCAGCTAGGCCCTGCCACCACTGTGCTTGGCTGAGTTCACAAATCTGTTGTAACCTGTAGCTTCCCTGTCACTTCTCTGGCTCTTCTCTCCTGCTAAGCTTTGTTTCCTGGCAGTAATTAAAACCTTCTGCCACTGCCATAGCTACTGCTGCTGCTGGAACCACCATAGCCACCTTGGTTTTGTGGTTTGGCCAAGTATTGGCCTCTACCACCACAGGGGCCAGAACTTCTGCCTCCAAAATTTCCTCCTTTCTTGGGTCCAAAATTTGAGGATTGATTGTTGTAATTGCCAAAATCATTATAGCTTCCATCACCTCCAAAGTTGCTTCCGTCATTACCAAATCCGTTATAGCGATCCCCACTGCCACCATAACCACCACCACCTTGACTGCCACCAAAGCCACCTCACCCACTGAAGTTCCCTCCACGACCAAAGTTGTCATTCCCACCAAAACTACCTCCATGACCACCACCAAAGTTTCCAGAACCACTTCGACCTCTTTGGCTGGATGAAGCACATCTCTTGCTTAGATAGGGCTTTCCTTACTTCACAGTTGTGGCCATTCTCAGTATGGTATTTTTGAATGATAGTCTTGTCTACAGAGTCATGGTCATCAAATGTTACAAAAGCAAAATCTCTCTTTTTGCCACTACCTCGGTCAGTCATGATCTCAATCACTTCAATTTTCCCATACAAAATAATCTCTTAGATGATGTTCTTCAGTGTCTTCTTTAATGCCATCAACAAAAATGTTTTTCACAGTTAAGTGGGCACCAGGTCTTTGAGATCTTCTCTCGAGATAGCCCTCTTTGGTTCCACAACTCTTCCATTCACCTTGTGTGGCCTTGTATTCATGGCTGCATCCACCTCCTCCACAGTGGCATATGTAACAAATCCAAAGCCTCTGGGGTGCTTGGTGTTTGGATCTCTCATTACCACACAGTCTGTAAGCATTCCTCGAGTCTCAAAATGGCTCCTCAGACTCTCACCGGTTGTTTCAAAGCTCAAACCTCCGATGAAGAGCTTCCATAGCTGTTCAGGCTCTTTGGGAGACTCTGACTTAGACATGACAGTGATGGGAGGGGAGGTTTTAACGATGCTTATTTATTGGAGTCCATGGGCAGAAAGGTGTAATCTAATGAAAGTATCTCTTCCCAACTCATTCTATTGGGCACCATGACCTTATTTTCAAAACAGGACAAAGACCCCACTAAAAAGGAGATTTAACAGCCAATATCCCTGATGAACATGGATGCAAAAATTCTAAAGAAGACACTAGCATATCGAATGCAATGGTACATTAAAAGAATTATTCACCTCGATCAAGTGGGATTTATTCCTGGGCTGCAGGGATCGTTCAATATTCACAAATCAATCAGTGTGATACACCACATTAATAAAAGGAAAGGATAAGAACCACACAATCCTCTCAATAGATGCAGAAAGTAATTAATGCCATTTTATTACTTGTTTTCTTGTTGTTTCTGGAGATTTTCTCTGTTCCTTTCTAGTCTTTGTCACTTTTGGTCTTTCTTTCCCACTCAAAGAGTCCCCTTTCATATTTCTTGCAGGACTGGTTTAGTGTTAATGAAGTCTTAGTTTTTTTTATATCTGGGAAACTCTTTATCTCTCCTATTTTGAATGATAGCCTTTGTGGAGTTATTCTTAGAAAATATAAGCCCTAAGGAGTGAGTGTGGAAGCAGCTGAAACGTCAGCAGCGGTCCTGTTCTTGGTTTGTTGAACACAATGGCCGGGTAAGAGCAAGATCCCACGGTCCCCAGGGGCAGGGCATAACTTAGGAGCTATGAAAGAATGTGACCCTCAGTCTCCGCTTTCTGCACCTGGTGATTGCTAGCCCAAACATCCCGCTCCTCCCTTATCCCATGACTGACTCTCTGCGTGCCCACGTGTAGGGGAAAATGCAAGCCTGCTTCAAGATACTTGCCATCCCTTTGTACTCCTTTCCCACGCGTGGAGGCATCTGTCCTTGCTTTTCTGGTGAAAAAAATAAAAGCTATGTGCAGGATTCGGCTGCTGCTGCTTTCCCTTGCAGAAGCAGCTCTCCACTGCCGCTCAGATTGGTGTCTGAGAATTTTATTTCAGTGCGTGACGACATTGGGCACATGAACAGGGACATTTTCAGGGCTCGATAGAGTCCTGGTCCTCAGTGTGGGGTGACATTTGGTTCCCGAGGGTGGGGCTTTTTCAGGGCTCAGTAGAGTCCCCGGCAGCAGTGTGGGGCGACATTTGGTCCCTGAGGGTGAAGCTTCTTCAGAACCTGATAGAGTCCTTATCCGCACGTCACTCCTCAAGCCCAAGAAAGGGAAAGAACGTCCACTCATCCAGGTAGGAACTACAGGCACTCGATGCCTGCGACGGAGTGACCATTGAACTCATTTTTTCTTTCTTTCAGGTGTGCAGTATTTACTTTCGATTTCTCTCTGATCTATTTTTCTGTCTGTTATAAACCTGTTAGTCATGGGAACATCTTTAAGTGTAGCTGCTCATAAAAAGTAGCTACATATGTTGCTACATTCTATAGGATGCAAAGTAACTGTTTTAAAAATTTAACACAATTTTTGTCTATAATATAGCAACACTACCTGCGGTACCCACCGGAAGGCTCTTTTTAGGTTGAGGACAATGTACGCATGGGCAAAAGGCTAAAAAATGCCTTTAAATGTCCTGTTAAAATTTCTCATTTGCATACATGTAATCTTTGCCGGATTGCTATCCACTGTTTACAGAAAAAACCAGCTGAAACTAGTTGGCAGGACCTTATTCCTCCCCCTTCAAATCTGCCATCACTGTCCCCAGTCGCGGCAAGAGCCCCTAACACCCCACTGGAGGCTCCAATATTATTCCCTAATAAATTGCCTTCTCCTTCGCCCTCTCTAACAGCAAAAAATAAAGCTGTCAAAAGAGAGTCCCTCTTTTTCCATAAAAAGAAAAAAAATTGTTATAGGAAGCCCCAAAACAAGAAGGCTTTATTGGAGCATTTCCTGTCCTTTAAACCCAGGAACAAGCTCCAGGGCACAACCATTTGCCATTCCAGGTCTTCAAAAAGCTCCATAGGAATGTCCATATGAATGGACCTTCTCTCTTCTTCAATTCCCAAGGACTCTCCCTTGGGATGCCCTCTAACTCATTAAAAACAATCTGAATTGCAAAATTTTAAAAAAGGCCTGATCCCCTGTAATACTGCATGGCCTCAGTGAAATCTATCAATTAAATGTCTTCTGCAGAAAACAGGGCTCTACATCAGAACCCAGACCTAAGGGCCTCTTGCAAAATGTGTTTGCCCAAATATGTCTGGCTGGTAAACTCTCTCCTATTGGATGATAATTATCTAAGTACAGGCCCTCCCTAGCAAAGGGGACACTGACTCTTTCTCTCTCTCACTGTTCCTCCTAATAAATGTGGGGGCTTCTCCCTCATTTCCTGGGTTAATGGCTATAGTTGGAACCCACTATGTCTGGTTAGTCTACCTCAGGACGGAAACTTTACAGAATATTCCTGAGCAGCTACCGAAACTCTTCTTTGTTTCAGGAAAGTTCCCTGTCTTTTCTGGCCTCACATGGACTGCCTACTTCCACTTCGGTGGAAAAACAAATAAACAAAAATCTATGTCTGCTCATCTGTCCGAGCTGACAGGCTTTAAACCGGGAAATTTTTTCTCTGCCTTCTGGCAGCACTCTGCCCTTCAGCCTCCCCTCCTCCTGTTCCTGTACCACCTTGATGCAGCCTATATACACCGCTCACTTGAGCTTTCCCCATCAGTGTCTCCAACAAAAACTGACAATGGGAAACAAACCAATTAACTTCTAAAAAAAAAAATTCAGGTGAAATATGATCTGGTATTTTAACTAATTAAAGTTTGTTGGTTTAATTAAAATAAACATGTCTTTAAAGTTATCAGCATTAAATGTGAAACTTTTATTCTACCAAAATTTACTAAAGCTCAAACAAACTTATGTTATCTCTTTGCAATTTGTTAGCCAAAAATCAACTTAAAATAATGGTTAATTTTCTTTCTTAAAGTTTTCACGGGTAATTGTTAAAATAGCTTTAAAAGTCTTTGGCAACCTAAAACTTCAAAGTTTTGCTTGAATAATAACTTAGAATTAAATTCATTAGACATCTATGTCTTCTTCAAACAAAATGAAGTACTAGAATGTTGATTACTAAATGTAGGTTTATGCTTTTGACTTCCTATTTCAAAAAAACTAAAAATATTTAAATCTGTTGGCAAACATGCTTTATGCTTAACTGAATCACAAATTTGACATCTAAAAAGTTTTTAATATAACAGTTCACACTTAGTTACTACTTAGTTTTCACTAAAGACCAAGGTTTCTAAAAATGCAAAATTCTGCTAAATATAATTAAAACTGACAAAAAAAGAGGGGCTCTTAAATACTTTCACAAAAAAATACTCTTATTTTTTATATCCCAAAAAATCAGGCAAATGGAAATTGTTACATAATTTACCAGCAATTAATGCTCAAATAATTCCCATGGGGTCCTTGCAATTTGGTCTTCCAAATCCTTCCTTACTTCCTTCAACTCATAATCTCATTGTGATTGATTTTAAAGATCGCTTTTTTACTTCCCTTGCACCCTAAAAGTAAAAAGAAATACTTGTCTTCTCAGTTCCTAAAATTAACAATCACAGACCTATACAAAAATACCAATACAAATATTTACCTCAAGGGATAATAAATAGCCCCACCATATGTCAGTCTTTTGTTATCCCAACCCAACCCAAACATAAGGTTGCCTCTTCCTTTTCTCTCCAATTGCAGCTCCTACAAAATGGTTGAGATGATCAGAAGAACAAAATAAAGAAAACAACTCAATTAACTGGATTTAATCCCCAATATATCTATTTAGGCATCAACAACAAAAAAATTGGATCTTTATTCTCCTCCGCTTTAAATTCTCATTCCTTTTTTTCACCAGGGGGCAAGGGCCTTGACTAAACAGTTTTCTACCCTCCTTCACAGGCGAAACACATCATACGTTCCTGTCCTGACTGCCAACAATTTTCTTCTGCTCACCTTCCTGGAGGAATTAATCCCTGCAGTTTATCTGCAAATCAACATGGCAAATGGATGTTACCCATTTCCCCTCATTCGGGGGACTACAACAGATACATGTTACTATCAATACTTACTCTAAATATATGTGGGCCTCTGCTCAAAGTGGTAAACTCTACTCTCATGTCATTAATCATCTCTTTAAAATGCTTTGCCATAATGGGCATCCCCCCAAAACTTAAAATGGACAATGACCCAGCTTATAGGTCCAATTGTATAACCAGTTTCTAAATGATTGGAAAATTACACATTCTACTGGCATTCCCCACAATCCTCAAGGTCAAGCCATTGTTAAATGTGCCAATGGTATCTTAAAACTACTTTTACATAAACAGAAAGGGGGAATTGAGGCCCTCAGAATAAGAATAATGAAGGCACTGTTTACTATTAATCACTTACAACTAGACAAACATTTTAATTCAGCTCATTCAAAGCATTTTTGGGTTGAGGAACCCCTTCCCAAACCACAAGTATGGTATAGACTGCCCAGTGGGGGACCACAATGGAATGGCCTGGCACCTTTACTCACATGGGGGAGAGGTTATGCTGCTGTGCTTTCTCCACAGGGTCCTATATAGCTACCCACTCGGCTGATTAAGCCTCATCATGAGCTGGTATGAAGAATTCAAAAACCTGCTTCCATGCTTCAGCCTGATGTCGGTGACTCTCTTGCCTTTCCACCTTTAACTTTTTTGCAAATGAACATTACCCAGGTATATGTTGCTAAGCAGCAAGCCCAAACCTGGCTCTCAGTTCGATTGTCCAGGCCCTGGCAAGGGGGATCCCCCCTACAATAATTGGTCTGTGCTTTAGAAGAAAGAGAAAAAAACCCCAAAACCGTTCTTAGGTATCCCACTGGCAGCTATTTTAGCCATCACCCCAGTTGCAGTAACTACTGCCACATCTTTGGTTATCTCCCTCCAAACAGCACAACAAGTGCATTCATATATGCAAAACACTACAACTACTTTAGAAGAACAGGTTATGATTGATCAACAAATTTTAGCTAGACTGCAGACTTCAATTAGCAATAATCGTGCCTCGGATAAACCTCATTGGCTACGATACTGCCACTGCGGAAAGCTAGACTGCAGGCTTTAGAAGCTGCTGTTGTCTGGCTAGGAAAACATCAACAGGCACTCTGGACCAGATCCCAATTAACTTGAGACTCAGAGTTTATCCCCTACTGCGTTACTTCAATTCCCTATAACAAGACTTGGGGGAAATTGAAAACTCATCTTAATCAAGCCTTTTCCTCCTCTTTGAATCTCTCCATTAAAAATCTGAAACTCAGGTTATAAGCACAAATACAAGAAAGTCAACAAGCTACCATTAATACTCTCAATGACATTTCTATCTGGCTCATTAAAATAAAATGGTTCTCTGGGTTCAATCTCCACTCTTGGTTTTACATGGCTATACTGCTTTTAATGATCTTTCTCATTATAGTCATCAAGGCAAGCCTCTCCTGCTCTTCTGCCTGGAAGACCTGAAACACACTCGTAGCAACCACGCAGATCCTCATCACCCTCTTTACTAGCCCACCTAAAAATCCCAATAAACAGAAAGGGAGAACTGTGGAGTTATTCTTAGAAAATATATTATAAGCCCTAAGGAGTGAGTGTGGAAGCAGCTGAAACATCAGCAGCGGTCCTGTTCTCGGGCTACTGAACACAATGGCCTGGTAGGAGCAGGATCCCACAATCCCCAGGGGCAGGGCATAAGTTAGGAGCTATGAAAGAATGTGACCCTCAGTTTCCCCTGTCTGCACCTGGTGATTGCTAGCCCAAACCTCCCGCTCCTCCCTTATCCCATGACTGACTCGCTGCGTGCCCATGTGTAGGGGAAAATGCAAGCCTGCTTCAAGATATTTGCCATCCCCCAGTAGGAGCAGGATCCCATGATCTCCTGGGGCAAGGCATGGATTGAGAAAATATATTGTAAACCCTAAGACGACAGCCTTGGGGATAGAATATTCTTGGCTGTAGATTTTTCCCATTTAGCATGTTGAATATATTATGTCACTTCATTCTGGCTTGCCAAGTTTCTGTGGAGAGATCTGCAGCTAACCTTATGGGTCTTCCCTTGTAAGGTAGGGACTTCTTTTGTCTTGCTGCTTTTAGGATTTTTTCTTTATCACTATATTTTGCAAATTTAACTACAATATGTCTTTTTGTTGGCCTGCTTTTGTTGATTTTGATGGGATTTCTCTGTGCTTCCTTGATTTGGATGTCTGTTTCCTTCCCCAGATTAGGGAAGTTTTCAACTATTATTTCCTCCCATAAAGCTTCTGCCCCCCCCTTTTCTCTCTCTTCTTCTTTTGGTACTCCTGTGATATGAATGTTATTACATTTGATGTAGTCACTGACTTCTGTAAGTCTATTCTCATGATCCATAATTCTTCTGTCTTTTGTTCAGCTTCATTATTTCCAGCTTTTTTTTTAAAAAAAGATTTTATTTATTTATTTGACAGACAGAGAGAGAGAGCACAAGTAGGCAGAATGGCAGGCAGAGGGAGAGGGAGAAGCAGGCTCCCCTCTGAGCAGAGAGCCTGACGTGGGACTTGATCCCAGGACCCCAGGATCATGACTTGAGCTGAAGGCAGACGCTTAATGGACTGAGCCACCCAGGCACCCTTCCATTATTCTTTTCTATCACTTATTTGTTCCTCAGCTTCTTCTATACTTCTGGTCATTACATTCAGCCTGTTTCAAATCTCAGTTATTGTACTTTTCATTCCTGACTGATTGTTTTTTAATTCTTTTTTCTCTGTGGTAAGAGTCTCCCTGATGTCTTCCATGCTTTTCTCAAGCCCAGTATGTATCCTTATGATTGTTGCTTTAAATTCTCCATCAGGCATATTTCTTATATCTGTTTTGGATTTGATCTCTGGCCATGACCTTTTCTTGTGTTTTCTTTTGGGATGAATTCCTCTGCTCTGGCATTTTGTTTAAATCACTGTCTTCTTCTCTGTGTTAGAATATCCTGTTATGTTTCCTGGTCCTGAGAATAATAGCTTTATGAAAGAGATCATATTGTGTCCAGGGCCTGGCTCTTCAGGATGTGTTTGTGGTGTGTACTGCATGCCCTCTGCTGCTGTGTTTTGGCTCCCTTAACTATTCAGGCCAGTTGTCTGCAGAGGCTTTCCTTGCCTGCATGGGCAGCGTGTGGACCTTGGCCAGAATGTGTTGAAAAAAAAAAAAGATGGTTAGATGCCATGAAGTAGATGGCAATGCCTTCATTGTATGTGTGTTGTGGGGCCTCTTCCATCCTTGTCAAGGCGAATGCTAACCTCTCCTTTCATACAACACTGAAGATCTTTTTGAATGGTATTTGTTTGGGAACCTATGAATTTCATGAACTTGGATGTCCAATCCTCTTCCCAGATTTGAAATATTCTCAAGCATTATTTCTTTAAATATGTTTTCTATCTCCTTCTGTCTCTCTTCTCTTTCTGGGACTCCAGTTATTTGCTCATTGCTTCATTTAATTATAGCCCATAGTTTATGTAGGCTTTCTTCATTTTTTTTCATTGTTTTTTTCTTTGTTCTGTGACTGGGTTATCTTAAGGGCTTGTCTTCTGCTTTATAGTCTTTCTCTTCTGCTTGATCCATTCTAGTGTTGATCCTCTCTATTGCATTTTTCATTTAATTCACTGCATTTTTCCAGTTTCAGAATTTCTATTTGGTGTTTATTTTTTGTGATTTCTATCTCTTTGTTGCATTCTTATTTTGTTCATGTGTTGTTTACTGGATTTTCTTGCATTGTCTTTCTGTGTTTTCTTGTAGCTCATTGAGTTTCCTTAAAACAACAATTCTGAATTCTTTTCAGGTAAATTGAAGATCTCCATGTCATTGTGGTCAATTACTGGAAGATTATTGTGATCCTTTACTGGTGTTATGTTTCCTTGATTTTACATGTTCCTTGAAGTCTTACATTGCTATCCTTGCATTTGAAGTAGTGGTCACCTCCTTCATTTTTTACTGACTGACTTCCTGAGAGAAATACCTTCTGTCAGTCTTGCCAGAGATCCTGAGACCTTCTATGGATACAGCTCATCCACACTTTTTGCTCCCTCTTGTGGCAGGATTCTTAAACTTGTATGCCTTCTCTCAGTTTTGCAATGTACCAGTCCAAGTTCTGGTTGCTTCCCTTTTGTTTTCCCATGGGTGGTGCTAAATGCCCAAATTTGTGGTCTCTCCCCAGCCTGCAGATTTGGGTCAGCTTTCTGCTTACTAGCCATCTGCCAAAACTCACTCTTGCTACCATTTGGAGTATCCAGATGGTGCCAGCCACAAAATGTGTGAGTGTGGCACATGGAATGCTGGGGTGCTCATGGAGGGATCTGCTCACTAGAAATGACAAATGGCACATTGATGGGCCTCCTGATGGAATCCATGATGTGGTTAGTAGGATCTTTGTCCCTTTGATAACTTCCAAGCCCTGGCTGCTGTTTTCCTAGCCACTCACCACCCTCCAGTTGTCCAGCTCATAATTCAGTACTCTAGGTGAAGTGAGAGAGAAATAGGCCTCTTTGGCAGTGTCCTGCACAGTGGTGAAAGTTGGACACTTATTCACCCACTTTCACTTTATCTTACAGGAGAAATCACGGGTCAAGGAGGGCACTCTTGACATTGAGCTGGGCCACCTTGGGTGAGGAGTGATGCTGATAGGTAAACTGAAGGGACTCCATTTTAGAAAAGTTCTATTTCTTCTGTTTCTCTGCTAAGTCCCATTTATTCATGTTCTATATTTTGCATCTGAGTAAACCACAGAATCTATGTTCCCACTCCAAGAGGAGACAAGAAAATTAATCATTCTCCAATTTTTGTCCTAGGACCCCAAACACCTCATAATATTTAAGGACCAGATCCCAAACATGTTCCAGGACATTAGCTTTGAACAAACCATAGTCAAAACTGGCATCAACACCCACTACTTTTGGTGATTCATGGAACAACACCTATTGTTTACCTGACACTCACCTTTGATTGGACCTTACCCTGGATTCCTGACAGAACACGTATCCTGGCCCTCTTTCCAATATAAACCCCTAACCCCAAGTGATGGGGAAACTCACATTTCCTTTTCTGAGTCTCCCAGACCCTTTGTCTGCTATATGCAATCACTTATGCTAGTCAATAAACTGCTCTCACTTCCTCCTGGCTTGTGTTTGATTTCTATCATGCACAAAATCAAGGATCATCTTGGCTCATCCTGTGAGACCCCCTCTTGGTCCTCAGATGTGTCCTGCCTATGTCAATGCAGGTAAAGTCAAACTGTTCCTCTTATCCTCTTCAACGCATCCAATCTCTGTTTTTCTTTTTTCTCCAACAGTGTGCTAGACTTCTGTGCTGGACTCATGGGCTTCCACAAAGTCTCTCTCATCTGTGGATGATAGTACAACTCTGTTCTCCAGAGGTTTGCAGACCATGGTCTAGAGGGCCTGTGCCAGTTCACAGTGCATTTCAGGGTCCAAAGCTGGGACTGAGGTCTGTATGCCTTGTTACCTGACATACAGGTGGGTACAACTCTTCTTGAGCCACCTGGCATATGGTGCTGGATCTCACAGGTCCTACAAAGGTACTTTTGTCCACGAATTGATGCCAAATTGCTGTTGTTGAGGGGGGTATACAAAAGAGGGACATCTTATTCAGCAATCATCCTGATGTCACTCCTAGATCCTTCCCTTTAAATTACTTCGATGGACTTTCTTTAATCCTAGGTGACTTCTTTGTGTCTCTCTTTAAAGAATGACAGCTCCAACTGCTTGGTTTCTTACTTGGCCAAAAAGCTCTTGGATGTTTTACCAATACCACTAGCTACAGTGGTAAAAGGGAGGAATAAAAGCATTAACTTATGTCATATCTGCACTAGACATTAAGGTAATTGAATGATTCACTCTGAGAATCAAAGATTTAGAACTACTTAAGATCTTTGATACCATCTTACTTAATTTTCACATTTGACTTATGAGAAAAATAGGGGAAAGTATTCTCCTGGGTCTTCTGTTTCCAACCCAGGGCTCTTTTCATTATATTGCTTATATTTATCCAATACACACATGACAAGTATCTGGCTTCCATCTTGAAAAAGGAAAACCTTGGTTTTGGTACTGCTTTACCTAGGGGCTCGCATTGGGAACTTGCCCTATATTCTGGGGTTTCCCTTTCCTCTCATCATTCATTAATATGTCCTTACCATGGGATCAGCTTTTCAGGGCTCTATTTGCTGCTTTTTCCAGGTGGAAAAGGTGTGTTAACAGTGCACCCTCCCTCTATCCTTGTATTTATAATTGGTCTTCTGGCAGCAGTACCCTAAACTAGAAGAATGGTTAGTAGTATAAACTTCAGGCACTGTGACAGATCAGCAAGAAGGATATTTAGGGATAATGCTACCTTCTAATTGTTCTCAAATCATACTATGTGAGTGGTCTCATACTATGTGAGTTTTTACATCCAGGGCCAGAACTTATGAGGTAAAATAAAAGGATCTTTACAGTTGATAGTGATATCATTCTCCAACCTTACCAGCCTTTCTCTCTCTTTAAATCTAGAGGCACATGAAGAATGAAAAATGATGCAGACTGTTTATCATATCTTGGGATGCCTCATGGACTTGTAGTTAAGTCACTTGATCTCAAATACCTTGCTTTCCTCAGCATGGTCTGATGGAAAGACCACTGCACTAGATGTTAGGAAACCTAGACTCTGTTAATACTTCATTCATTAACTGATGTCATCACATTGGGCTCGAAATCTGACCCTCTCTAGGCCTGTTTTCTTACCTGCAAAATAAGGAAATTGGACAAGATAAGTGGTTATCAACCTTCTGTGAATCAGAATCACCTCACTTTAAAATACAGGTGAAAAAATACAAATGCCTGATGACTACTTTCAAGAGATTCTGATTTTTTGGGGGTGGGCTTAAGCATTGATATTTATTGTATTTACCAAGTAAATCTAAAAAGCTGAGGTTGAGAACCACTGCACTATATGTGATTCTGAGTTGACTCTCTCTCTCTCTCAAAAAAAAGAAGTTATAAAGATAAACGAAATATGTTCCAAAGCATTTCTAAAAGAAACACTAGGAACAGATTGTAAGGCAGAGGATAGAGCGAAAACAATGTGTGTATTATTTCAGTCGTGCTCCATTTTCCCTTCCTGTTATCTACTATGTGTCACACAACTTTCCTCACCTTCTTTAAAATCTTCAACTCACCTTGTATGTAATATTTCATTTTCTAAACTCTGTAACTCTACTTTCCATGTTGGCAAAATGGTAGATCTCTAAAACTTGAAAGTTAGGAGCAGAGCAGACTCTAGAGCTAAAGTAGGGGAGGGGTCAGCTCACCTCTCAACAGCTTGCAGAATATTGCCACTTATGGCTCAGCATTTTCAGTCTCAGTCAGCCCTTCTGAAAATCCATTACAATCTCTCTCAGGTTCTAGATTCTATGCCAGACCATGAAAGAGATCCAAGATCTCTGTGTAATATAAAGTAATAGGTATGAATTGACACATCATTTTATAAGTATGTACACATTGTGGAAATGCACAGAAATTTCCCAGTTTTCTTTTTTCCCCCTTCAGGCTTTCTTGCTTCTGCTGTGTACCAGCCCAGGATAAAAAACCAAAATGGAATGCTGGAGGCAAGGGAAACAAAAGCAAAAATGAACTGTTGGAACTTTTTCAAGATAAAAAGCTTCTTCACAGTGAAGGAAACAATCAGCAAAACTAAAAGGCAACCTGCAGAATGGGAAAAGATATTTGCAAATGAAATATCTGATAAAGGGTTAGTATCCAAAATCTATAAAGAACTTAACAAACTCAACACACAAAAAAACAAATAATCCAGTTAAGAAATGGGCAGAAGACATGAATACAGATTTTTCCAAAGAAGACATTCAGATAACTAACAGACACATGAAAAGATGCTGAACATTATTCATCATCAGAGAAGTACAAATCAAATCCATGATGACATACCACTGCACACCTGTCAGAATGGCTAAAATTAACAATACAAGAAACAACAGGTGTTGGCAAGGATGCAGAAAAAGGGAACCCTCTTACACTGTTGGTGGGAATGCAAACTGGTGCAGCCACTCTGGGATGCAGTATGGAGGTTCCTCAAAAAATTAAAAATATAACTATCCTATGATCCAGCAACTGCACTAATAGGTATTTACCCAAAGGATACAAAAATATTGATTCAAAGGGGCACATGCATCCCAATGTTTATTGCAGAATTATCAACAATAGCTAAACTATGGAAAGAGGCCAAACGTCCATCAACTGATGAATGGATAAAGAAGATGTGGTGTATGTATATATATAGATATAGATATATATAATGGAATATTACTCAGCCACCAAAAAGAATGAAATCTTGCCATTTGCAATGCCAAAGATGGAGCTAGAGTGTATTATGCTAAGAGAAATAAGTCAGTCAGAGAAAGACAAATACCATATGATTTCACCCATATGTGTAATTTAAGAAACAAAAGAGAAGAACATAGGGGAAAGAATGAAAAAAAAAAAGAGAGGGAAGCAAACCATAAAAGAAACTTCTTAAAGACTATTTATATATTTGAGAGGAAGGGAGGGGGGAAGGGGCAGAGGGAAAGGGAGGGAAAGAATCTCAAGCAGGCTTCATGCTGAGTATGGAGCCCATCGTAGGGTTCCATCTCATGACCTTGAGATCATGTCTTGAGCTGAAACCACCACCCAGGCACCCCAAGAAGCTCTTAACTATAGAGAACTAACTGAAGGTTGTTGGAGGGTGGAGGAAGGTTGTTGGAGGGAGGGGGGTGATGGGTATTAAGGAGATCACTTGTTATGATGAGTGCTGGGTGTTGTATGTAAGTGATGAATCACTGAATTCTACTCCTGAAACCAATATTGCACTATATGTTAAATAAGTAGAATTTAAATAAAAATTTAAAAATTAAGAAAGGTAAATCAACACTAACATGAGCCTTACCTGTATCTCATCTGAATTTCTGTTGTGTCAATTTTAGAGCCCAAGGAGGCTGAAACAAGTCTGAAATTTGCTTGCAAAGATGTTAGGTGAATAGAGATAAGTAAGGGAGAGCAAAGCAGCTGACTGGCCAATTAGAGGTTGCATAATTTTTTTAAAGAACTTATTTATTTATTT
Source organism: Zalophus californianus (assembly GCF_009762305.2). Taxonomy (NCBI): domain Eukaryota; kingdom Metazoa; phylum Chordata; class Mammalia; order Carnivora; family Otariidae; genus Zalophus; species Zalophus californianus. The sequence continues at coordinate 69,381,368 of NC_045612.1, forward strand.
TAGAGAGAGAAAGAGAGGATGAGTGGGGGAAGGAGCAGAGGAGGAGAGACAGGGAGGGAGAAAGAACCTCCAGCAGACTTGGAGCTGAGTGTGGAACCTGACACAGGGCTTAATCTCACAACCCTGAGATCATGACCTGAGCCAAAACCAAGAGTTGGACACTTAACCAACTCAGCCACCCAGGTGTACCTTTTTTTTTTTAAAGATTTTATTTATATATTTATTTGAGAGAGAGAGAGCGAGTGAGCGGGGTGGGGGGGGGGTGAGAGGCAGAGAAAGAATCCCAAGCAGACTCTGCACTGAATGCAAAGCCTGACATGGGGCTCGATATCATGACCCATAGATCATGACCTGAGCTGAAACCACGAGCTGGATGTTCAACTGACTGAGCCACCCAGGTGTCCCAGGGTTGCATAACTTTTTGACCCTGGGAAAGTGGCTTCACCATTCTAGTCTTTAGGGTTTTTTTGCTTGTAGAATGAGAGAGTGGGACTAGAGGATCTCTAAGGTTCCTCCTGGCTATAATACTCGAATTTCCATCATAAAGATAACCAGGATATTTCTGCCTTGTAAAAACCAGAGCTTCAGAATAGGGAAGGTAGCAAGGATTGAGAGCAGGGAATTCAGAACAGGTACACCAAGGTGAGGCCAACATTGGTAGGAAGATCATGATTGTGGTGTGTGATCTTGGGTAAAAACTTTTCCTTTCAGAACTGATTTCCTCATCTTGATTTTTATTTTTTTTTAAGTTTTCATTTAAATTCCATTTAGGTAAAATACAGTGTGATATTAAATTCAGGTGTACAATATAGTGATCCAACACTTCTATATAAGGCCTGGTGCTCATCACAAGTGCACTCCTTAATCCCCATCACCTATTTAACCTATCCCCCCCACCATTTCCTTTCTGGTAACCATCAGTTTATTCTTTACAGTTAAGAGTCTTTCTTTCTTTTTCTTTCTTTCTTTCTTTCTTTCTTTCTTTCTTTCTTTCTTTCTTTCTTTCTTTCTTTCTTTCTTTCTTTCTTTCTTTCTTTCTTTCTTTCTTTCTTTCTTTCTTTTTCTTTCTTCTTTTTTCTTTCTTGCTTTCTTTTTCTTTCTCTTTCTTTCTTTCATAGGCTCCATGCCCAGTGTGGAGCCCAATGCAGGGGTTGAACTCATGAACCTGAGATCAAGACCTGAGCTGAAATCAAAAGCCAGACACTTAACCAACTGCACCATCCAGGCACCGCAAGAGTCTGTTTCTTTGTCACTCTCTCTCTCCCTATTTTTTTTCTTTCCTCATTTGTTCAGTTTCTTAAATTGCACATATGATTGAAATCATATGGTATTTGTCTTTCTCTGACTTACTGCATTTGGGAAAACACTCTCTAGCTCTATCTATCTTGTTGCAAATGGCAAGATTTCTCTTTTTTATGATTGTGAGATATATCTGTCGAGGGACACATAGGCTGTTTGCATGATTTGGCTATTGTAGAAATGCTGCTATAAACATTGGAGTGCATATGTCCCTTTGAATTAGTGTTTTTGTATTCCTTGGCTAAGTGCCTAGTAGCACAAATGCTAGATATTAGGGTAGTTCTAATTTTAACTTTTTGAGGAACCTCCATATTGTTTTCCACAGTAGCCACACAGTTTGCATTCCCACCAACAGTGCAAGAGGCTTCCCCTTTCTCTGCATCTTTGTCAACACCTGTTGTTTCCTGTGCTGTTGATTTTCGCTATTCTGAGAGGTATGAGATGATATCTCATTGTAGTTCTGATTTGTATTTGCCTGATGATGAATGATGTTGAGCATCTTTTCATGTGTCTGTTAGCCATCTGAATGTTTTTGCAGAAATGTTTATTCATGTCTTCTGCCCATTTTTAATTGGATTATTCCTTTTTCGGATGTTGTTTTATAAGTTCTTTATATATTTTGGATACTAACCTTTTATCAGATATGACATTTTGCAATTATCTTCTCCCATTCCATAGGTTGTCTTTTAGTTTTGTTGTTTCCTTCACCGTGCAGAAGCCTTTCATTTTGATGAAGTCCCAGTAGTTTACTTCTGCTTTTGTTTCCCCTGCCTTGGGGCACATATCTAGAAAGAAGTTGGTAGGGCCAAAGTCAAAGAGATTATTGCATTGTTCTCCTCTGGGATTTTTGTAGTTCCAGGTCTCATATTTAGGTCTTTCATCCAATTTGAATTTATTTTGGTGTAAGGTGTAAGAAAGTCCAGTTTCATTCTTTTGCACGTTGCAGTACGGTTATCCCAACACCACTTGTTGAAAAGACTGTCTCTTTCCCACTGGATATTCTTTCCTCCTTTGTCAAAGATTACTTGACCATATAAGTTGTTTTTTTTTTAATTTTATTATGTTATGTTAGTCACCATACATCATTAGTTTTTGATGTGGTGATCCACGATCCATTTTTTTCATATAACACCCAGTGCTCCATGCAGTACGTGCCCTCCTTAATACCCATCACTGGGCTAACCAATCCCCCCTCCCCCCTCCCCTCTAAAACCCTTTTTCTTTCTCAGAGTCCATAGTCTCTCATGGTTCATCTCTCCCTCCAATTCCCCCCCTTCATTTTTCCCTTCCTTCTCCTAATGTCTTCCATGCTATTCCTTAAGTTCCACAAATAAGTGACACCATATGATAATTGACTTTCTCTGCTTGACTTAGTTCACTTAGCATAATCGTGTCCAGTCCCATCCATGTTGATGTAAAAGTTGGGTATTCATCCTTTCTGATGGCTGAGTCATATTCCATTGTATATATGGACCACATCTTCTTTATCCATTCATCTGTTGAAGGGCGTCTCGGCTCTTTCCACAGTTTGGCTATTGAGGACATTGCTGCTATGAACATTGGGGTGCATATGGCCCTTCTTTTCACTACATCTGTGTCTTTGGGGTAAATACCCAGGACTGCAATTGCTGGGTCATAGGGTAGCTCTATTTTTAAATTTTTGAGGAACCTCCACATTGTTTTCCAAAGTGGTTGTACCAAATTGCATTCCCACCAAGAGTGTAAGAGGGTTCCCCTTTCTCCACAACCTCTCCAACATTTGTTGTTTCTTGCCTTGTCAATTTTTGCCATTCTAACTGGTGTAAGGTGATATCTCAATGTGGTTTTGATTTGAATTTCCCTGATGGCTAATGATGATAAACATTTTTTCATGTGTCTGTTAGCCATTTGTATGTCTTCTTTAGAGAAGTGTCTTTTCATATCTTCTGCTCACCTTTTGACTTGGTTATTTGTTTTTTGGGTGTTGAGTTTGAGAAGTTCTTTATAGATCTTGGATACCAGCCCTTTATCTGTAGTGTCATTTGCAAATATCTTCTCCCATTCTGTGGGTTGCCTCTTTTTTGTTGACTGTTTCCTTTGCGGTGCAGAAGCTTTTGATCTTGATGAAGTCCCAAAATTTCATTTTTGCTTTTGTTTCATTAGCCTTTGGAGATGTATATTGAAAGAAGTTGCTGTGGGCGATGTCAAGAGGTTACTGCCTATGTTCTCCTCTAGGATTTTGATGGATTCCTGTCTTACACTGAGTTCTTTCATCCACTTTGAGTTTATCTGTCTGAATGGTGTTAGAGAATGGTCGAGTTTCATTCTTCTGCATGTGGCTGTCCAATTTTCCCAGCACCATTTATTGAAGAGACTGTCTTTTTTCCAGTGCATATTTTTTCCTGCTTTGTCAAAGATTATTTGACCATAGAGTTGAGGGTCCATATCTGGGTTCTCTATTCTGTTCCATTGATCTGTCTGTTTTTGTGCCAGTACCATGCTGTCTTGGTGATCACAGCTTTGTAATATAGCTTGAAATCGGTCAACGTGATGCCCCCAGCTTTGTTTTTCTTTTTCAACATTTCCTTGGCGATTTTCTGATTCCATACAAATTTCAGGATTGTTTGTTCCAGCACTTTGAAAAATGTCATTGGAATTTTGATCGGGATGGCATTGAAGGTATAGATTGCTCTGGGTAGCATAGACATTTTAACAATGTTTATTCTTCCTATCCATGAGCATGGAATATTTTTCCATCTTTTTGTGTCTTCAATTTCTTTCATGAGTGTTCTGTAGTTCCTACAGTGTAGATCTTTTACCTCTTTGGTTAGGTTTATTCTGAGGTATCTTATGGTTTTTGGTGCTATTGCAAATGGAATCGTTTCTCTAATTTCTCTTTCTACAGTTGCATTGTTAGTGTATAAGAAAGCAACTGATTTCTGTGCATTGATTTTGTATCCTGCCACATTACTGAATTGCTGTATGAGTTCTAGTAATTTGGGGTTAGAGTCTTTTGGGTTTTCCACATAAAGTATCATGTCGTCTGCGAAAAGAGAGAGTTTGACATCTTTGCCAATTTGAACACCTTTTATTTCTTTTTGTTGTCTGGTTGCTATTGCTAGGACTTCTAGTACTATGTTGAACAATAGTGGCAAGAGTGGGCATCCTTGACGTGTTCTTGATCTTAAGGGAAAGGCTCTCAGCTTTTCCCCATTGAGGATGATAGTCGCTGTGGGTTTTTCATAGATGGAGTTTATGAAGTTGAGGAATGTTCCCTCTATCCCTATACTCTGAAGAGTTTTAATCAGGAAAGGATGTTGTATTTTGTCAAATGCTTTTTCTGCATCAATTAAGAGGACCATATGGTTCTTCTCCCTCCTCTTATTAATGTGTTCTATCACATTGATTGATTTGTGAATGTTGAACCACCCTTGCATCCTGGGGATAAATCCCACTTGGTCGTGGTGGATGATCCTTTTAATGTATTGTTGGATCCTATTAGCTAGGATTTTGCTGAGGATTTTGGAATCCATATTCATCAGGGATATCGGTCTGAAATTCTCCTTTTTGATGGGGTCTTTTCCTGTTATGGGGATTAAGGTAATGCTGGCCTCATAAAATGAGTTTGGAAGTTTTCCTTCTGTTTCTATTTTTTGAAACAGCTTCAGTAGAATAGGTATTATTTCTTCTTTGAATGTTTGGTAGAATTCCCCAGGGAATCCATCAGACCCCCCAGACTCTTGTTTTTTGGGAGGTTTTTGATAACTGCTTCAATCTCGTTATTGGTTATTGGCCTATTCAGTTTGTCAATTTCTTCCTGTTTCAGTCTTGGCAGCTTATAGGTTTCCAGGAAGGCCCCCATTTCTTCCAGATTGCTCAGTTTATTTGCATATAGTTATTGATAATAATTTCCAATAATTGTTTCTATTTCCTTGGTGTTAGTCGTGATCTCACCCCTTTTGTTCATAATTTTATCAATTTGGGTCCTTTCTCCTTTCTTTTGGATAAGTCTGGCCAGTGGTTTATTGATCTTATTAATTCTTTCAAAGAACCAACTTCTAGTTTTGTTGATCTGATCTACTGTGTTTCTGGTTTCTAATTCATTGATTTCTGCTCTAATTTTAATTATTTCTCTTCTAATGCGTGGCTTAGGCATTGTTTGCTGCTTTTTCTCTAGTTCTTTAAGGTGTAGAGTTAGTTGGTGAATTCAGGATTTTTCTTTTCTTTTTTTTTTTTTTTGAGTGAGGCTTGGATGGCTATGTATTTCCCCCTTAGGACCGCTTTTGCAATATCCCATAGATTTTGGACTGATGTGTTTTCATTCTCATTGATTTCCATGAATTGTTTAAGTTCTTCTTTGATTTCCTGGTTGACCCAAACATTCTTGAGCAGAGTGGTCTTTAGCTTCCAAGTGTTTGCATTTCTGCCAAATTTTTTCTTGTGATTGAGTTCCTGTTTTAAAGCACTGTGGTCTGAGAATATGTAGGGAATAATCTTAATATTTTGGTGTCGGTTGAGACCCGATTTGTGACCCAGTATGTGGTCTATTCTGGAGAAAGTTCCATGTGCACTCGAGAAGAATGAGTATCCTGTTGTTTTAGGGTGGAATGTTCTGTAAATATCTATGAGGTCCATCAGGTCCAGTGTATCATTCAAAGCTCTTGTTTCCTTGTTGATTTTCTGCTTAGATGATCTGTCCATTGCTAAGAGTGGAGTATTGAGGTCTCCTACAATTAACGTATTGTTTTCAATATGACTTTATTTTGGTTAACAGTTGGCTTATGTAGATGGCTGCTCCCATGTTGGGAGCATAGATATTTACAATTGTTAGATCTTCTTGTTGGATAGACCCTTTAAGAATGATATAGTGTCCTTCTGTGTCTCTAATTACAGACTTTAGTTTATAATCTAATTTGTCTGATATAAGAATTGCCACCCCAGCTTTCTTTTGAGGTCCGCTGGCATGGAAGATGGATCTCCATCCCTTTACTTTCAGTCTGGATGTATCTTTAGGTTCAAAATGAGTCTTTTGTAGTCAGCATATGGATGGGTCCTGTCTTTTTATCCAATCTGTAACCCTGTGCCATTTTATGGGAGCATTTAGGCCATTCACGTTGAGATTGATTATTGAAAGATATGAATTAATTGTCATCATGTTGCCTGTGAAGACGTTGTTTTAATAGATTGTCCCTCTAAATTTCTGTTGTATATTACTCTTGGGGTCTTTCTCCTTTTATAGAACCCCCTTAATATTTCTTGCAGGGCCCGCTTAGTGGTCACATATTCTTTCAGTTTCTGCCGGTCATGGAAGCTCTGCCTCTCTCCATCCATTCTAAACGACAGCCTTGCCAGATAAAGTATTCTTGGCTGCATGTTCTTCTTATTTAGTACCCTGAATATGTCTTGCCAGGCCTTTCTGGCTTGCCAGGTCTCTGTGGATAGGTCTGACGTTATTCTGATGTTCCTCCCTCTGTACGTAAGGAATCTCTTCCCCCTAACTGCCCTTAAGATGGTTTCCTTGGTTCTAAGATTTGCAAATTTTACTATTACATGCTGGGGTGTTGGCCTGTTTTCCTTGATCTTGGGAGGAGTCCTCTCTGCCTCTAGGACACGAATGTTTGTTTCATTCCCCAGATTAGGGAAGTTCTCAGCTACGATTTGCTCAAATACATCTTCTAGTCCTCTCTCTCTCTCCACTTCCTCCGGGATTCCAATTATTCTGACACTGGAACACTTCATGGTGTCACTTATTTCTCTGATTCTATTTTCATGGATTCTGACTTGTTTTTCCCTGGCTTCCTCTTTTCCCTTTTTATCTATTATATGTCTTCCAGGTCGCTTATCCGTTCTTCTGCCTCACTTACCCTAGCTGTTAGATTATCTAGATTGGACTGGATCTCATTGATAGCATTTTTAAGTTCTGCCAATTCAGCTTTCATTTCTGCCCTTAGAGACTCTATGTTGCCATTAATTGATTTCTCCATTCTAGCCATTGTCTTCACAATTGCTAGCCTGAATTCCATCTCCGACATCTTGGTTATATCTGCATCCATTTGTAAATCTGCAGCATAAGTCATGATCTCTGAGTCTTTTCTATTTGGGGTCTCCTCCTCCTAGTCATTCTGTTGAGGGGTGTTTGAGGGAATGTATAGAGTCCAAATTATTGACCAGAACCCAAGCAAGATGCACCTGTTTTCTTGGGACCTTAGGGTTGCTGGCCTCTTTTTTCCCAGCCTGTCTTCTGGGGGAGGGGCCTGCTGCACTGTTACTCAGGCAACCCTGTTTGGGCGGAGTTGCCCTGCTCCCCTGTGGCGGGGGATGGGCTCAGCGGGAATCAGTTTTTGGGGCTTTTGTTCTCTGGTGGCTTTCCCTGGCAGCTTTCTGCGTCTCTTCCATGAGTCAGAGCAGAAGAGACCGTTTCCAACCCTCTGCCTCAGAGCAGAGAGACCGCAGTCTGTTCTTCAGCGCACTCTCCAGGCCACACTGTCTCCGTTTCTGTCTGTGCTGCTATAAACTGCAGAGGCCTGGGTTGTGCACCCCTCCGCAGCGCCCCCAGTTCTGCCTCCATGTGGGGGCACGTCTCTGCCCTTTGTGCTTCTAAAACCCCCAGCTGTTCCCAGTTCGCATGCGTGACCCCCCCGTTCTGGGTTTCCGCCCCGGGGGCTGCCCTAAAATCCTATCCCCGCCACTACCGGTCTGCGAGTCTGTTTCCCGTCCCCAGCGAGCGAGGCTGTTGCTCAATGGCGGTGTAGGATCCCCACGGCCAGGCACCCTCCTACTGCCGTTTATCCTCCAATATCTGCCTGCGGAATCAGGGCTCCCCACTTCGCACCTGGAAACCAAGTGCCTGCGATATTCTCTTTGTAGAGATCCAGATCTTCTTACATCTCAGGCGGGTTTCGTGGGTGCTCAGAGTGGTCTGGTGAGATATCCAGCTCAATTCCGGGGACCAGTTGAAATAGGGTCCCCTATGCCTCCACCATCTTTCCTTCGGAATCCGACCATATAGTTGTTTTGTTTTCTTTTTTTGAGAGGGAGAGAGAGTCGAGAGAGGGGGAGGAAATGTGAGAGGGAGAGGGAGAGAGAGGGATTCTCAAGCAGTCTCCACAACCAGCATTGAGCTTGATGTGAGGCTCATCCCACAACCTTAGATCACAAGAATCGGCCGCTCAAATGAATGAGTCACCCAGGCGCCCCTAGTTGTGGATTTATTTTTTCATTTTCTATTCTGTTCTCTTGACCTATGTTTCTATTTTTGTGCCAGTACCATACAGCTTTCTAATATAACTTGACGTCCAGAATTGTGATGCTTCCAGCTTTTCTTATTTTCCCAAGGTTGCTTGGCTATTCAGGGTCTTGTTAGGATTGTTTGTTCTAGCTCCGTGAAAAATGCTGCTGGTGTTTTGATAAGGAATGCATTAAATATGTACATTGCTTTGGGTAGTATAGACATTTTAACAATATTTGTTCTTCCAATCCATGAGTATGGATTGTCTTTCCATTTCTTTGTATCATCTTCAATTTCTTTCATCAGTGTTTTATGGTTTTCAGAGTACAGTTGTTTCACCTCTTTGGTTAGGTTTACTCCTAGGTATATTATTGTTTTTGCTGCAATTGTAAATGGGATTTATTCCTTAATTTCTCTTTCTATTACTTCATTATTGGTGTATAGAAATGAAACAGATTTCTGTATGTTGACTATATATTCTATGACTTTCCTGAATTCGTTTATCAGTTCTAGCATTTTTAATTACTTTTTTATTGTTATGTTAATCACCATACATTACATCATTAGTTTTTGATGTAGTGTTCCTCGGGTTTTTTATATAGAGGGTTGTATCCTCTGCAAATAGTGAAAATTTGACTTCTTCCTTGCCTATTTGGATGTCTTTTATTTCTTTTTGTTGTCTAATTGCTGTGGCTAGGACTTCCAATACTATGTTAAATAACAGTGGTGAGTGTGGACATCCTTGTCTTGTTCTTGACCATAGAGGATATGAGCTGTGGGTTTTCCCATATATGGCCTTTATTATGTTGAGGTATGTTCCCTGTAAACCTATTTTGTTGAGGATTTTTCATCCAGAATGGGGCGCCTGAGTGGCTTGGTCGGTTGGGTGGCTGCCTTTGGCTTGGGTCGTGTGGTCCTGGGGTTCTGGGATCGAGCCCCGTGTTGGGCTCCATGCTCAGTGAGGTGTCTGCTTTTCCCTCTGCCTCTGCCGCTCCCACTTGTGCTCTCTCTCTAATAAATGAATGGAATCTTTTTTTTTTAAAGGATGTTGTAATTTGGAAACCCTTTTTCTTTTTTTTAAATTTCCTCCATAAGAGTATTTTTTAATATTTCAAGTTTTTACTTAAATTCTAGTTAGTTAACATATAGTGTAATGGTAGATTCGAGAGTAGAATTTAGTGATTCATCACTTACATATAACACCCAGTGCTCATCACACGTCCCCTCCTTAATATGCATCACTCATTTAGCTCAGTCCTGCCCACCTCCCCTCCAGCAATCCTCAGTTTTTTCTCTATAGTTAAGAGTCTCTTTTATGGTTTGCCTCCCTCTCTTTTTTTCCCATTCTTTCCCCTATGTTCATCTATTTTTTGTTTCTTAGATTGCACATATGAGTGAAATCATATGGTATTTGTCTTTCTCTGACTGACTTAACTTTGCTTAGCATAATACACTCTAGCTCCATCCATGTCATTGTAAATGGCAAGATTTCATTCTTTTTGGTGGCTAAGTAATATTCCTTTGCATATATATATATATATATATATATATATATATATATATATATATATACCACATCTTCTTTATCCATTCATCAGTTGATGGATGTTTGGGCCCTTCCCATAATTTGGCTATTGTTAATAATGCTGCAGTAAACACTGGGGTACATGTGCCCCTTTGAATCAGTATTTTTTTTTATCCTTAGTGTAAATACCTAGTAGTGCAACTGCTGGGTCATAGGGTAGCTCTATTTTTACTTTTTGAGGCACCTCCATGCATATCCCAGAGAAGCTGGACCAGTTTGCATTCTCACCAACAGTGTAAGAGGGTCCCCCTTTCTCTGCATCCTTGCCAACACCTATTGATTCCTGTGTTGTTAATTTTAGCCATTCTGACAGGTGTGAAGTGGTATGTCATCGTGGTTTTGATTTGCATTTCCCTAATGATAGTGATGTTGAGCATCTTTCATGTGTCTGTTGTCCATCTGGATGTCTTCTTTGGAGAAATATCTACTCATGTCTTCCTTCGATTTCTTAACTGGATTATTTGTTTTTGGGGTGTTGAGTTTAATGAGTTCTTTATAGATTTTGGATGCTAACCCTTTATTAGATTTTTCATTTGCAAATATCTTCTCCCTTTCTGTAGGATGTTTTGTTGACTGTTTTCTTTGCTGGGCAGAAGGTTTTATCTTGATGAAGTCCCAATAGTTTATTTTTGCTTTTGTTTCCCTTTCCTCAGGAGACGTGTTGCTGAAGTTACTACAGCCCATGTCAAAGAGGTTGCTACCTGCATTCTCCTCTAGAACTTTGATGGTTTCCTGTCTCACATTTAGGTCTTTCATCCATTTTGAATTTATTTTTGTGTATGATGTAAGAAAGTGGTCCAGTTTCATTCTTCTGCATATTGTTGTCCAGTTTTCCCAGCAGCATTTGTTGAAGAGACTGTTGAAGAGAGAATTGGATATTCTCTCTGCTTTGTCAAAGATTAGGTGACCATATAGTTGTGGGTCCATTTCTGGGTTTTTCATTCTGTTCATTAATCTATGTGTCTGTTTTTGTGCCAATACCATACTGTCTTGATGATCACAGCTTTGTAATATAGCTTCAAGTCCAGAATTGTGATGCTCCCAGCTTTCCTTTTCTTCTTCAAGATTGTTTTGGCTATTTGGGTTCCTTTGTCATTCCATACAAATTTTAGGATTGTTTATTCTAGCTCTGTGAGAAATGCTGGTGGTATTTTGATAGGGATTGTATTAAATATGTAGATTGCTTTAGGTATTATAGACATTTTTACAACATTTATTCTGCCAATCCATGAGCATGGAATGTTTTTCCACTACTTTGTGTGATCTTCAATTTCTTTCACAAGTATTCTATAATTTTCAGAGTACAAATCTTTTACCTCCTTGGCTAGGTTTATTCCTACGTACCTAATGGTTTTTGGTGCAATTGTTAATGGGGTTGATTCTTTTACTTCTCTTCCTGCTGCTTCATTATTTCCTTGTAGAAATGCCACAGATTTCTGCCCATTAGTTTTGTATCATGTAAATTCACTGAATTTGTGTGCTAGTTCTAACAATTTTTTGGTGGAGTCTTTTGGGTTTTCTACATAGAGTATTATGTCATGTGCGAATAGTAAAAGTTTGACTTCTTCCTTGCCGATTTGGAAACCTTTTCTTTCTTTTTGTTGTCTGATTGCTGAGGGTAGGACTTCCAGTAGCATGTTAAATAATAATGGTGAGAATAGACATCCTTACCTTGTTCCTGATCATAGAGGAAAAGCTCTCAGGCTTTCCCCATTGAGGATGATATTAGTTGTGGGTCTTTCTATATGGCCTTTATGATGTTGAGGTATATTCCCTCTATTCCTACTTTGTTGAGGGTCTTTCATCAATAATGGATGGTGTACTTTGTTAATGATTTTTCTGCATCTATTGAGAGAATCAGTATTTGTTCTTCCAATCCATGAGTATGAAACATTTTTTTTTTCCATTTCTTTGTGTGTTCCTCAATTTCTTTCATAAGTGTTCTATAGTTTTCTGAGTACAGATCTTTTGCCTCTTTGGTTAGGTTTATTCCTAGGTATCTTATGGTTTTTGGTGCAATTGTAAATGGGATCGATTCCTTAATTTTTCTTGCTTTGGCCACATTGTTAGTGTATAGAAATGCAACTGATTTCTGTGCATTGTTTTTATGTGCCAAGTTGCTGAATTCTCATATGAATTCTAGCAATTTTGGGGTGGAGTCTTTTGGGTTTTCCATATAGAGTATCATGTCATCTGTGAAGAGTGAGAGTTTGACTTCTTTGCCCACTCAGAAGATTTTATTTCTTTTTGTTGTCTGATTGCTGAGACTAGGACTTCTAGTACTATGTTGAACAACAGTGGTGAGAGAGGATATCCCTGCCATGTTCCTAACCTTAGGGGAAAGCTCGCAGTTTTTCCCCATTGGGAATTAATTTGCTGTGGGCTTTTCATAAATGGCTTTTATGATATTAAGTTATATTCCCTCTGTCCCTACAATGTGAAGAGTTTTAATCAAGAAAGGATGTTGTACTTTGTCAAATGCTTTTTCTGCATCAATTGAGAGGATCATATGGTTCTTGTCTCTTCTTTTATTAATGTGATCTATCATGTTGATTGATTTGCGATTGTTGAACCACCCTTGCAGCCCAGGAATAAATCCCACCTGGTCGTAGTGAATAATCTTTTAATGTACTGTTGGATTCTATTGGCTAGTAGCTTGGTGAGTATTTCGGCATCCATGTTCATCAGGGATATTGGTCTGTAATTCTACTTTTTGATGGGGTCTTTGGTTTTGGGATCAAGGTAATGTTGGCCTCATAGAATGAGTTTGGAAGTTTTTCTTCCATTTCTATTTTTTGAAAAAGCTTCAAAAGAATAGGTATTCTTTCTTCTTTAAATGTTTGGTAGAATTCCCCTGGGAAGCCATTTAGCCCTGGACTCTTGTTTTTTGGACGATTTTTGATTACTGCTTCAATTTCCTTGCCGGTTATTGGTCTGTTCAGATTTTCTATCTCTTCCTGTTTCAGTCTGGGTGGTTTATAAATTTCCAAGAATGCATCCATTTCTTCCAGATTTGCCTAATTGTTGGCGTATAGTTGCTCAGAGTATGTTCTTAAAATTATCTGTATTTCCTGGGTGTTGATCATGATCTCTCCCCTTTCATTCATGATTTTATTAATTTATGTCCTTTCTCTTTTCTTTTGGATAAGTCTGGCCAGAAGTTTATCGATCTTATTAATTCTTTCAAAGAACCAGCTTCTAGTTTCGTTTATCTGTTCTGTTCTGGTTTCTATTTCATTGATTTCTGCTCTAATCTTTATTCTTTCTCTTATGCTTGGTTTAGGCTTTATTTGCTGTTGTTTTTCCAGGCGTAAGGTTAGTTTGTGTATTTGGGATTTTTCTAATTTTTCGAGAGAGGCTTGTATTGCTGTGTACTTCCCTACTAGGACCACTTTTGCTATATCCCAGAGGTTTTGAACAGAAATGAAAACAGGTTTTTTCATTCTCATTAGTTTCCATGAATTTTTAAAAAGATTTTATTTATTTATTTGTCAGAAAAAGAGAGAGAGAGAAAGAGAGGGGGAGAGAGAGATTGGCTGAGCCCAAGCAGGGGGTGGGGAGCAGCAGGCAGAGGGAGAAGCAGGCTCCCTTCTGAGCAAGGAGCTTGATTCTGGACTCAATTCCAGGACCCTGGGATCATGACCTGAGCTGAGAGCAGATGTTTAATCTACTGAGCCACCCAGGTGTCACGGTTTCCATGAATTTTTTTTTCTTCTTTAATTTCCTGGCTGACCATTCATTCTTTAGCAGGATACTTTTTAACCTCTAAGTGTTTGAGTTCCTTCTGAATTTCCTATAGTGATTGAGTTCCAGTTTCAAAGAATTGTGGTCTGAAAATATGCAGGGAATAATCTCAATATCTTGGTATCAGTTGAGACCTGGTTTGTGACCCAGTAGGTGGTCTATTCTGGAGAAAGTTCCGTGTGAACTCAAGAAGAATGAGTATTCTGTTGTTTTAGAATGGAATGGTCTGTATATATCTGTTAAGTCCATCTGGTCCAGTGTGTCATTCAAAGCTCTTGTTTCTTTGTTGATCTTCTGCTTAGATGATCTGTCCATTGCTGTGAGTGGGGTGTTGAAGTCCCCTACTATTAATGTATTTTTATCAATATGTTTCTTTACTTTGGTTATTAATTTGTTTTTATAATTGGCTGCTCCCATGCTGGGGGCATAAGTATTTACAATTGTTAGATCTTCCTGTTGGATAGAACCTTTAAGTATGATATGGTGTCCCTCTCCATCTCTTACTACAGTGTTTGGTTTAAAATCTAATTCGTCTGGTGTGAGGATTGCTATGCCAGCTTTCTTTTGAGGTCCGTTAACATGGTAAGTTGTTCTCCACCCCCTCACTTTCAGTCTGGAGGTGTCTTTAGGTTTAAAATGAGTCTCTTGTAGACAGCATATGGATGGTTCTTGCTTTTTTTTTTTTTTTTTTTTTTATCCAAACTGATACCCTGTGTCTTTTGGTTGGAGCATTTAGCTCATTTACATTCAGAGTAACTATTGAAAGATATGAATTTAGTGCCATTGTATTGCTCGTAAAGTCCCTGTTTTTGTAGATTGACTTTATTACTTTTGGTCTATGTTACTCTTGGGGTCTCTCTTCACTTATAGTATCCCCCTTAATTTTTCTTGCAGGGCTGGCTTGGTGGTCACATATTCTTTCAGTTTCTTTCTGTCCTGGAAACTATTTATCTCTACTTCCATTCTGAATGACAGCCTTGCTGGATAAAGTATTCTTGGCAGCAGGTTCTTCTCATTTAGTAACTTCAATATATCTTGCCACGCCTTTCTGGCCTGCAAGGTTTCTGTGGATAGGTCTCATGTTATTCTGATGTTACTTCCTCTGTACATAAGGAAACTCCTCTCCCTAGATGTTCTCAGGCTAGCTTCTTTTTCTCTAAGATTTGCAAGCTTCACTATAAGTTGGGGTGTTGATCTATTTTTATTGATTTTGGGAGGGGTCCTCTCTGCCTCTTGGACATGAATGCTTATTTCCTTCACCAGATTAGGGAAGTTCTCAGCTATGGTTTGCTCAAATATACCTTCTAGCCCCCTCTCTCTCTCTCCACTCCCTCAGGGATCCCAATAATTCTGACATTGGTTCGCTTGAAGGCATTATTAAATTCTCGAAACCTCTCTTCTTGGGCTATTGGTTGTCTTTCTCTCTTTTCCTCTACTTCCTTTCCATCAGCCTGTACTCTCCTCTAGATCACTTATTCTCTCTTCTGCCTCATTGACCCTAGCTGTTAGAGCATCCAATTTAGACTGCATCTCATTCATAGCATTTTTAAGTTTGGCCTGGTTAGATTTCATTTCTGCCCTTAGAGATTTTGTACTGTCACTTTTGCTTTTTTCCAGCCTAGCTATTAACTTTGTGATTGCTATCCTAAATTCCATCTCTGACATCTTACTTATATCCATATTGATTAGCTCTGTGGCAGAGAACATTGCCTCTGGTTCTTTCTTTTGTTGTGACTTCCTCTTTCTACTTATTTTGCCCAGAGAAGGATCGGTGAGTGAATGAGCAGAGTCCAAAATATCAACCACGACCGAAACAAAATACACCCTAGAAAAATCTGAAGTGGTCAGAAGACCCAACAGAAAAGCAAAGAAAACCAAAATGAAACAAGACAATAAAAAAAGGTAGGGGAGAGAGACTATAATCTCACAGGGTGGACAAAACAGGATGATCCACTTGTTCCTGATTGAATTTTGGTCTGTGTGTTAGAAGACACTACATCCCAAAATTGCAAAGAAAGCAAAATTTACATAGTTTATATAAGGGATATATATATACACACACACACATATATATAAAATATGTAATATATTTATATATAATTTATATAATATATAAAAATAAAATGTATATAAAATATATATATAAAATTGAATAGAGTGAAAAAAGGACTAAAATGAAGCCTATATCTATAAAATGTAGATGTAAAAAATAAGTTAAAAAGCATCTTAGAAACATAATTTGGTAAAATAAGAATCTAGTTGAAATGGGAAAAAGGTAAAGAAAAAAAGAAATGGAATATTTTAGCCTGAAAGATAAACGAGTTGTGAGAAAACATCTGTAGCTCAACATCCTATTTTCCCCTGGCACTGGAGTTTTACAGTCTTGTGGAGTCCATAAAGTTGTAATCCACCTGTTCTTCCAGTCTGTCTTCTGGGGGAGGGGCCCGCTGTGCTCCTTCTCAGGTGTCTTTGCCTAGGTGGATTTGCCCCAACCCTTTTAGGAAAATAGGCTCAGTGGAAGCTGGACCTCTGTGTGGCTTTTGTTCCCTGGAGGCTTTCTGCACCTCCTCAGAGGATCAGAGCAAAAATGACTGAGCCCAGATCTCTAGCCCAGAGCTGAGAGATCATGGACCCCCTCTTCAATAAACCCTCTGGGACAAACAGTTTTCACTTTTGTGTGTGCCAAATTCTGCAATCCTTCCGTGGGGAGTCCCAGGGACCCGCCAGCGTCACTGCCTTGGTGTGCCCTGGGACCATGAGTGGTTGCAGGCTCCTGCACGCACCCTGCTCCACTGCTCCCGGGCCATGGCTGGGTGCCCCCATACTGTCCTTTCTGGGGCTGCTGCCACCCTGAGAGCTGTTGTCTTGTCACGGGCACAGCCATTTCACCTCTCCCAGGAAATGGTAAATAGCCTGTGCTTTCCAGTCCTTTTCAGGGTGCTCAGGCAAAGAGCAGACACTCGACTGGCCTGGCAGCCCAAGCTGAGTGTCCCTCCTGGGCTCGCTGACCATACCAGTTTTGTCGCCCCACTGCTTGGGTATTCTATCGGTTCAGGCACCCCCATTCTTTCTGTGTCTCCTGGGATCCTGAGACCACAATGACTCACTTAGAATTCCTCCCTTTTCATCTCCAGATGTCTCTCGCTGGAGCAGTTTTCTAAGGGTTCCAATTTTATGCTCTGGTGTTATATTACTTTCCAGTGGCCAGCTTGTGGAGGCTTCCTCCCCTCTCCTTTCATCTTCCAATATCTCCCTGAAAATTCATAACTCTGCACCTCCCACCTTGCAAAGAGCAATCACTTTTCTACTTGCAGAGTTCCAGATGTATTTTCTTAGATCTCAGGCTGAATTCATGGGTGTTCAGAATGGTTTGCTAGATATCCATCTAAATTCAAGGGACCAAATGAAATGAGGTCCCCTACTCTTCTGCCATCTTGCTGCACCTCTTGGGTCTGTTCAGGTTTTATATTTCTTCCTGTTTCAGTTTTGGTAGTTTATACATCCCTAGGAATGCATCACTTTCTTCCAGATTGCCTAATTTGTTGGCCTTTGGTTGCTCATAACGTGTTCTTATAATTGTTTGTATTTCTTTAGTGTTGGCTATGATCTCTCCTCTTTCATTCATTATTCTATTTATTTGGGTCCTTTCTCTTTTCTTTTTGAGAGGATCACATGGTTCTTATCTTTTCTTTTATTAATGTGATGTGTCACATTGATCTGTGAATACTGAACTACCCTTGCAGCCCAGGAATAAATCCCACTTCATCGTGGTGAATGATTTTTTTAATGTATGTTGGATTCAAATTGCTAGTATTTTGTTGAGATTTTTTGCATCTATATTCATCAGGGATATTTGCCTGTAATTCTCCTTTTTAATGGGGTCTTTGTCTGGTTTTGGAATCAAGGTAATGCTAGCCTCATAGAATGAGTTTGGAAGTTTTTTCCTTCTATTTCTGTTGTTTGGAATAGTTTGAGAAGAATAGGTATTAACTCTTCATTATTTTTATTTTTTAAAGTTTTCTTTTTTAAATTCTAGTTACTTAACATGTAGTGCAATATTGGTTTAAGGAGTAGAATTTAGTGATTTATTACTTACATATAACACCCAGTGCTCATTACAAGTGCCCTCCTTAATATCCATCACCCATTTAGCTCATCCCCCAAACACCTCCCTTCTAGGAACCCTCAGTTTGATCTCTACAGTTGAGACTCTTAGGTTTTGCATCCCTCTCTTTTTTCTCCCTTCCCCTATGTTCATCTGTTTTGTTTCTTAAGTTCCACATATAAGTGCAATCATATGGTATTACTCAGCAGAAAGAGAAATCAAAGAATCAATCCCATTATGCTTAGCATAATACACTCTAGCTCCATTCACGTCATTGCAAAAGGCAAGATTTCATTCTTTTTGATGGCTGAGTAATATTCCATTGTAAATATATACCACATTTTCTCTATCCATTCATCAGTTGATGGATGTTTGGGCTCTTCCCATAATTTGGCTATTGTTGATAATGCTGCTGTAAACATCAAGGTGCATGTGCCCCTTGGAATCAGTATTTTTTGTATCCTTATTATAAATACCTAGTAGTGCAATTGCTGGGTCATAGGGTAGTTCTATTTTTACCTTTTGAGGAACCTCCATAGTGTTTTCCAGAGTGGTTGCACCAGTTTGCATTCCCACCAACAGTGTAAGAGGGTTCCCCTTTCTCTGCATCCTTGCCAACACTTGTTTCCTGTGTTGTTAATTTTAGCCATACTGACAGGTGTGAGGTGGTATGTCATCATGGTTTTGATTTGCATTTCCTGATGATGAGTGATATTGAGTATCTTTTCATGTGTCTGGTATTAACTCTTTAAATGTTTGATATAATTCTGGGTAGCCATCTGGCCCTGTACTTTCATTTGTTGAGATATTTTTGATTGCTGATTAAATTTCTTTGCTGGTTATCGGTCTGTTCAAATTTTTCTATTTCTTCCTGTTTCAGTTTTAGTAGTTTATATGTTTCTAGTAATTTCCCCATTTCTTCCACATTGCCCAGTTGGTTGGCATATAACTTTCCATAATAGTCTCTTATAATGTTTTGCCTTTCTGTGGTGTTGGTTGTGATCTCTCCTCTCTCATTCATGATTTTATTTATTTGGGTCCTTTCTCTTTTCTTTTTGATAATTATGGCTAGGGGTTTATCAGTTTTATTAATTTCTTCAAAGAACCAGCTCTTAGTTTCGCTGATCTGTTCTACTGTTTTTGTTGTTGTTGTTGTTTGTTTGTTTCTATATCGTTTATTTCTGCTCTAATCTTTATTAATTCCCTGGCTGGCTTTAGGCTTCATTTGATGGTCCTTTTCTATCTCCTTTGGGGGTAATGTTATGGTGTGTATTTGAGACTTTTCTTGCTTCTTGAGGTAAGCCTGGATTGCAATATACTTCCCTCTCAGGATCATCTTTGTTGCATCCCAAAGGTTTTGGACTGTCATGTTTTCATTTTCATTTGCTTCCATGTATTTTTTTTATTTCTTCTTATTTCTTCTTTGATTTCCTGGTTAACCCATTCATTCTTTAATAGGTTGTTCTTTAACCTTCATGTATTTGTCATCTTTCCAAAATTTTTCTTAATAACATATCATAATTAGATATATGATCTATATAATAATAATCAATAATTGATTAGATATATAATCTATATAATAATAATCAATAATCAGTAATCAATAATCATTGATGTCTGTTAATAGATTGTTAATCCATTGATGGGGTGTTAAAGGCCCCTCCTATTATTGGACTGTTATCAATTAGTTCCTTTATGTTTGTTATTGTTTTATATATTTGTATGTTCCCATGTTTGGTACATACATATTTACAATTGTTATATCTTCTTGTTGGAGTGTCTCCTTTATGGTCATATAGTGCCTTTTTTTGTCTCTTTTTAGTCTTTGTTTTAAAGTCTAGTTTGTCCGATATAAGTATTCATACTCTTTCTTTTGACATCCATTTGTATAAGAAATATCCATCCCCTCACTTTAAATCTATGTCTTTAGGTTTAATATAAGTCTCTTGTAGTCAGCATACAGATGGGTCTTGATTTTTATCCATTCTGATACCTTATGTCTTTTGACTGGAGCATTTAGTCCGTTTACATTTATGTAATTTACATAAATGTACATTTATGTACATTTTACATTACATTTACATTATCCATGACAATTATTGTCATGTATATAGTGCCATTTTGTTACTTGGGTTTTTTGTTGTTGTTGTTGTTTCTGGAGATTTTTACTCTTTTTTTCTTGTCTTTGTCACTTTTGGCCTCTCCTTTGCACTCAGAGTCCCCTTTAGCATTTCTTGCAAGATTGTTTTAGTGGTCATGAGCTCCTTTAGTTTTTATTTGCCTGGGAAACTCTTTTATCTCCCCTTCTATTCTGTATGATATCTTGTTGGAGAAAGTATTCTTCGCTGTAGATTTTTCCCATTTAGCATGTTGAATATACCATGCAATATATATATTGCAATATACTTCTGGCTTGCCAAATTTTTGTTGAGATGGGTCTTAAGGATTTCTTTGGTCTTGCTGACTTTAATATTTTTTTCTTATCACTACATTTTGCAAATTTAATTATAATGTGTATTTGTGTTGGCCTGATTTTGTTGATTTTTGATATTACTATTATTTTAAAAGAGAGAGAAGCAGAGAGAATCCCAAGCAGGCCCCATACCTACTGCGTGAGCCTGATGTGGGACTCGATCTCACAATCCTGAGATCATGACCTGAGTCAAAATCAAGAGGCAGATGCTTAACTAACAGAGACAGCACCTCCCACTCCCGGTTTTGTTGATTTTTGATCAGTATCTCCTGGATCTGGATGTCTGTTTCCTTCCCCAGATTAGGGAAATTTTCAGCTATGATTTCCTTAAATAAATTCTCTGCCCCCTTTTGTCTCTTCTTCTTCTTCTGGGACTCCTATGATAAGAATGTTATTACATTTGATGGAGTCACTGAGTTCCCTAAGTCTGTTCTTGTGTTGTATAATTCTTCTTTCTTTCGTTTAGCTTCATTTTTTCCCATTATTTTGTCTTCTATGTAATAAATTCATTCTTCTGCTTTTTCCAGTCTACTGTTCATTGCTTCAAGCTTGTTTCCCATCTTGTTTATTGCATTCTTCATCTCTGATTCATTCTTTTTTAGCTCTTTTATCTGTGTAGTAAGCATCTCACTGATGTCTTCCATGATTTTCTCAAGCCCAGTGAGTATCCTTATGATTGTTGCTTTAAGTACTCCATTAAGCATTTTAGTTATATTTTTTCCCCTTAGATCTCTGGCTGTGGCCTTATCTTGTTCTTTAAATTGGGATAAATCCCTCCATCTTGGCATTTTGTTCAAGTCTCTGCTTTTTTCTGGGTGTCAGAAAAGCCAGTTACGTCTCCTACTCTTGATAGGAAAGAAGAGGTCATGTCATGCTCAAGGCCTGGCACTTCAGGGAGTGTCTCCATTGGGTGCTGCATGCCCTCTGGTGTTGTGTTTTGGCTGCCCTATCCTTCACGCCAGTTTTCTGTAGAGCCTCTCCTTGTCTGCAGTGGGCAGTGTTTGGTCCCTGGCCTGAGTATGGCAAGTTTTAACTGGGTATGCTCTGGTCTGCTTGTGAAATGAGACCTGACACTACTTCCCTGCAGAACTCTCTGGCTGGAAGACACTGTGTGCAGGGGTTTGTGTTGGTCTTTTGAGTGAGAGGCCTGACATGCTGGGACAGAGTAACCCGAGAAGGGCTGTCCTGCCAGAGGGTGGGGGGGGTTGAGGAGGTGGGGGTGTGTGTGTGGGGGTGGGGCATGGTGTAAGCAAGGTAGACAGCCAGGGTTAGCAATCTCCTGCTTCCTGCAGGTTCCTCTGTGCTTATATTGAGGGGCAGGGGAGGAAAATGGCACAACCAGCTCCTTTGTTCCCTGAGAAGTGTCTCCATGAATTATGCCTGTCAGGGTGTGCTCTGAGAAGAGCAAATAATCTCTCTGCTGTGTGTTCCAGGCATTTTTCAGATGGCTGTGTCCATGTTGTCTGCCCTTGGGTTGTTTGCTTGCCTTCTCTCCAGGAGCAGGGCAGTGTCCTTCAGGCTCTATCCCAGTCAAGCCTGCTGACCTTTAAAACTCCAGGCTTTAAGTCCTGTTGGTTGCAAGAACTCACGAAATTCAACCCCTCTCACTTTCCAAGCCATTGGCTTTGGGGAAACCTCCTTGTGCATTTCCCTGTGTGTTCCTCTCTCTTTCACCCTTCCCTGCAACCAGAGCTTCCCCTCCACAGCACCTGTGATCTGTTTCTCCCTATACCACATATTGACCCTTCCTACCTTCTTAGATGTTGCCTCTTCTTTCCTGTACTTGTGGAATTTGTTCTGTCAGTCTTCAGGTAAATTTCTGTGTTATTTAGGATGATTTGATAGTTACCTAGTTGTGTTTGTGGTATGAGATGAGTCCAGGGTCCTCCTACTCAGCTGCCATCTTCCCTCTCCTGATTTCCTTATCTTTAAGGTGGAGATAATAATGTCTGATTTACTTATCTAGAGATCATTTTGTGAGAATTGAGAGAAATTAGTAAAGAGAACTAATTTGAGAGAAGAGAAAAATCTGTAAAAGTGTTAAAAGTCCTTTAGATATGAAAGTGGTGGTTAGATATATAAAGTCCTGGTTAGATCACTTTAGTAAAGGGAAAGGCGTGAAAGCAAATGGGATTACAGAGCATTTTTGCTGTGTATTATGTATCCACTGTTTACAACCTATATAGAAGTTATCTGTAGAGTAGCATTCTTAGATTCAAGGACATTTAGCATATCCCACATCTGGGAATCTGCTTATTTCCAGGAAATGTGTACATTTGATTGGCCCATACTGACCCAACTATTGATCAATCTGCCTTATCTAATGCCTACTCTGTTCCCAATTCTATACTAGGGACCAGGGTAGAGGCTTAACTGACTGAGCCACCCAGGCATCCCCTAAATTTTCTTTTTGATCAATATCATCTTGGTTCAATATATTGTGAAAAAAGAGAAACAATTAGTAGTCCTATGTAAATAATAAAATGTAGGATAGGTTTTACATATTCCTACCTAGAATTCTTATCATGGTAGTGTCACCTTGGGCAGTATTACCCTTGGGGGATAACAAGGTAGGTGCTGCTTTGGATGTCTGACCAAACCTTTGTTGAAAAGCCATAAAGCAAAGATTAGTTGTGAGGTAATATTTGTCCTCCCTGCTTATGGCTTGTTTCACTAGGTGGTCTTTGATGCCACTATTTTATTTGGAAGCCTGACCAGTTTCATAAACGCTATCCATTTATCATACACAGACCTTCAAAGGCATAACAATTTGAAATACAATGTTATAGAATCATCTCATGGAAATTTAAAATGTCAGAATTAAATGAGGCTTTAGAGATCATCTAGCTCAGGAATTATGGAATCAGTGAGTCATTTGTTAAGAAAACAGTTCCCCTCCACCAAAGAAACCAACACCACCAAAAGCCCAAAAAACTCTCCCCACCCCCCCACAACAATTTTTTAAAAAGAGTGTATGTAGCTATCATGGTTAGTATTTTTTTCTCAATTTTGAAAGAGGCATGGATTCAAGAAATATTTTGCTTTCTTTTTATCTGTATCATAACAAAATAACCTGAGTTTTAGGGAGACAAGAGAAAATAGTAATGGCCATGGCAAAACAAAGAGTAAATGCTCCCTCCAAAAGGGGCTGGCAGCTACTCAGCTCTAGATAATTGTTCACATATGAAATTTATACGCAAACAATGAATCATGGAACACTACATCAAAAACCAATGATGTAATGTATGGTGTTTAACATAATAAAAAAAACCAAAAAAACAAGAAATTCCTCAAAAGAAGCCAGAAATCTGGATTTCTATGTGAAGTCTCTTAATTTTAAGTGCTGGCAACTAATTCAAAATGTGTGAAAAAAAATTCTGCAAGTCAAAAAGACATGTCTGTTGGAGGAGTGGCTATACCTTATTTTGCAACCTTGATCTAACTCAACCTCCTACCTGGGGATGATGTATAAAATCAAGCTGAGTGTCCTGATTTTTGCTAGAAGTCACTCAGGCAACAGAACAGGGATCACAATTCAGATTTATGGTAATTACAACTGGAGAATTCTAGTATTCCCCAGAGAATTTCCTACATTTAGGTAGGTAAATATCCTATACTGTGTTAAATATTATTTAATGACAGATATAAAGGCATGTGGCTTCAGCCCTCAATATTAGAAAATGTAATGTAAAAGTATTTTCCACATAGCATATCCTACTCCACACCTAATTATCAGTAAAAAGTATTGATTTTTGCTCATCCATATTGTAGTTTCAAAAAATAATTTTAAAACAAAACATGAAGCTTTCCCTAGTCTGTCATCTCTACTTTAACAGTTCAAAATTTAAAGTGTTTAAGAAATAGTATAATTATCAAAGAAGATGGGAAACATTGTTTTTCTTGTTATGTTACATTTTCCTGCTCTGCTGAATTTGTAAAAGTTTGGCATAATTTTATTTTTTTAAAAGATTTTTATTTTTTAACAGAGAGAGAGACAGTGAGAGAGGGAACACAAGCAGGGAGAGTGGAAGAGGGAGAAGCAGGCTTCCCGCCGAGCAGGGAGCCCAATGTGGGACTTGATCCCAGGACTCTGGGATCATGACCTGAGCCAAAGGCAGACGCTTAACGACTGAGCCACCCAGGCGCCCAAGTTTGGCATAATTTAAAAAAATCTAATATTGCATGCTAATCAGCTTGAGTAGTAAATCAAGTAGAAGATATTAACACTTGAATTTTTCAAATAACAAACTGTTGACAAGAGAGTCAAAACTTTTGCCAAGTAGCTTCACATTTCAACATTTCTTTCACTAAAAAACTATGCTTATTATAAGGTGGAATGACACTTGACTTTACTTGTAATTTTATAGTTCACAGGTAGGCATACAAAGTAGTTTAGAAACAAAGTCCTACTTAGGCAAATACCAAACAATGGGCACCACAAAGGCCCCCAAAGCTAATGCATAGCATGAATTATAGGATCAGATATAATACTAGCAAATGCACGAAGAGGCAATATGCAAAATACTATTTTTTAAAGGAAGCCTTAAGTAACTACCTTAGAATGATGAGAAGAGAAGGAAGAAAGGAAGATGCACCAAAGAACACACAATTCATTAACATAGATTTGCACTTTATTGTAATTTTGCATCCTGAGATAATAAAATTTTATATCTGACAAGTGAACAACAGAAGCAGCAGTGAAAGTTTCAGAGAGGCAGGTGTCCTTCATTTTGGCACAGCTGTATATAGGTTGAGTTCTTTTAGGGGAGTCACTCTCAAACTTGGGAGAAAGTAAATTCATTCCACAGGCTATGTAACAATACAAGATGCACGAATGTTCTTGGTTTGAATGGACATATCCACTTTTATTCTTTTCTGGTAAAGCTGTCCCAATAGGAATCCTCTGCCAAAAAGTAGAAATCCTAGGCTTTTCAAACAGATGTTTTGATCAATGCCCATTTTCCAGCTACAAGCATTTCCTGTTTCTGCAGCTGAGATTCATATTTGTATGTGGTTAGTCATGGAGGGCAAACTAGCTTGTAGATTATGTAATTTCAAACATTTGTAATTTGTTCAAAGTTCAGGCATTAAAATAATTTTACACTATCTGCTTACTAGAAAAATGGAGAATTAAGAAAATTAAGCCAAGATAAAAGCAACAAAATAAGCAGGAATAAGAGGGACATTTGAGAAATTATTGCCTAGACTCATAATGAGTTTATACATAGAACTACTTTGAGACTCAGAAGTTGATATTTACTCCAATGCTAGAACATATAACACTTTCCACATTTGCAATCCTATGTGTGTATATGTAATTTACAAATACACACTCAAATAAATTAACTCAGTTATCCCGAAACAGAAGAGAACAGAAGGCAAATTCTAACCTGAAGTTATATAGCCCAATCTAGCCACAACACAGACACACAGACACAGACACACAGACACAGACACACAGACACAGACACACACACACACACACACACACACACACACACACACACACACACTATCTGGCATTTCATTATATAGGGACTGGGTAAGTAACTTGTGGAGAAGGTCAAATAATCTTAGTTCCTTTATAAGAGTGGCTTCCAACATTTTCACCATAAGGATTCCTTTATTATTCCATGTTTTGAAGAATTTTATTTACTAAACTGCATGTGATAATAGGCTTTTTCATTCTTTTATTAATCAAAAGCAGAACTGTCATTCACAACTTCTGATCAGTGTGTGATAACCAGTGTTACGTTAGGCAGGATTGAAAAAATATCAACAAAATTCATGGAAGTTCAATGTCTTAGTTGGTTTATGTGGCAGGAATGTGGGTAAATGTATGATTTCTAGAATATGTTTTGAAATATTAAAAACAGGTTCAAGGATGCCCCCACTGCTATCTCTATCTGTCCCAAGTTGGGAACCACTGGTTTACATCCACCTGCTTTTCCTCCCTAAGTCAAGTATTAACATAACACAATTACTCATGTTAACATATAGGGCATTAATAACAAAATTTACTACTGATAAAATAGATTAAATGCAACACTCATTCTGTAGGGTTTGAGAAAGAAAACATAACAACATAGACTTAAAGGAATCTATTTAGAAATTACAAAATTATGATATCCAGTATATCTTTCAGTCAACTTCAAAAGCACATTAATATATGAAAAAAATCCTCAATTCCCCTGTGAGGTAGGTCCAGATTATTGTCCCCACTTCCACAATGAGGACAAGAGGTACAGAGGAATTAAGCAGCAGAGCTAAGAATTAAACCAGAAGTGATTTGGGTTTGAATTCCATACCACTTTTCTTTCCATCTAATATCAATTTTTTCCAACAGATCTTTTTGAGGATATGGAACCTAGTAAGACACTGAAGCAGATATTGGATAGGATATGGAAACTTTTCACATCAATGTCAAAGTGGGTCCTCCCATATCTCCATTGTTGTCACAGTTATAATTCTTGCCTCGATACCAAATCCATAGTCAGATTTCACATATGCAAAGCCCATAGATCTTAGCCTTTAGTTCCTAGGGAAACTAAATTTATTTTTATTACCATAGAGGGGCTGAGGTCTAGCAGGTATCAGGTTCTTTGAGTCTGTGTGACATGAACACACATCAGCTAGGAGCCAGTTGGCAAATCAAACATTTACTGTGTGCAAGGCACTGTGAGAATTTCCACCAAGGGTAGTAGATCTGAGAAAAATCATTCTGGGATTCTGTAGAGTAAAAATTTCCTAAGGATTCCTAGAATCACAGAATGTTAGTTTATCTCTAATTTTCTGTCCAGCCCTAGGTTCAACCCCATGATTTTACAGATGAAGAGACTGACATGTAATTTAAGTGACTTGCCCAAAACCCATAATATTAGATCATTTCCTCATATAGTAAGAATCTGACAAAGTCCACAGAAAATGGAATATATTCTCAGGTTGCCATCATCAAAATGAAAAGCTGGCTCAGAATCAAAAAAGAGAAATTTGGAGCAAGATAAGGATATACAAATTCTTTCTTTTTTTAGTCTCCATGTTACATGAACAACTATTATTAATAAAATCTATTCCTTTTCTATGGAAAATTTCCTAATAGTTCACCATTTAAAGGAACCCAAACAATTGGACAATTGTTGCAAAATGAATATTTTAAAGTAGAATTTTATAGGCATAAAGAGGACTTAACTTCATTAAATTTAGGCATGTTATAATCAAATTAGCAAAATACATTTCCATATGTGAAACTGCTCCAATTAAACGAGTGTATATAATTTCTATATCCTCCGGAAACAAGTGTATATAATTTCTATATCCTCCAGGGTCAACATAGTTAATTCTGATGAAATGTTGTTTGGGGCTTTATGTTCAAGTAGTGAGGTTTGATTTTAAGTGGTGGTTTATTTGTGAACAAAATTAAAATGCTAATAATTTTTGAAAGCTCTAATACATTTGGAAAAACCCTATTTGTTCTAAGCCTTAAAAATGTTATGAACACGGAATTTCATTCAAATTATAAAAAAATAAGAATAAATTTCATTAAAAATGGTAGAGTGCTAAATGTTAACACAGATTAATTGATCACATATTAGTGTTTAAAGATCATAATAATATAAATAGTATGTAATTAAATACTTAAGTGGTTTTGGTAGGGCTTCAATCAAAGACCATTGTTCTTCCAGAACCATGTTAAATTACATATTCACTAGCATTAGAATTATACCAGCTTTGTAAGTGATTGATAGTCCTGTTCTGTAATATTTTTTCACTAACATATATGATTGGGGGAAAACAAGGAAACAGGCTTTAAATAATAAACAGAAGAAATATAATATGCTAATGAAATAAATGAAATATTCTTATACTTGAAAAGGATAGTTTTAAGTCTAATGATCTGTCAGTTCATCCATTCTGTTTCCTTCAACATAAAATGTTATCTTTGTTCAAAAAAGACAAGGCACTTCTCTATCTACTTCTAATGTTTGACTACAATGATCTCTTTCTTAAATTAATATCATGGGTAGGAGGGAACAAAAAGTAGTCGAAAAAGGTTAGGCCTTAATTTCATTTTATACATAATTTAGGTGTTTAAAGGGGCACTGGGGATGGACATGTGTAACGGAAAGTTAGAGAAGGAACAGTTTTAACTTGTAACTTCAAAGCTTTGTGAGATGTATACACTTTGGCAAATACATGTTATTTTCTCTGGAACCTACCACAGCAGGTTTCATAAAAGAATATCATGTAAAAAAGAAATTCACAATTACTTTCTTCAACCTAAAAACAGCTTTCATAAAAATATTCTACTAACTTGATAGAAATATCCAAGTATGTTCTATCCTAAGGATAAAAGAAAAAAAGGTCAATGGGGGAGGAATTAAGGACCACACAGTGTGCTTTGTCATTTCATTATTCATTGCTGCCAATTTCACTGAAAACACCCTCTCCAAAGCACTCCAGAATACCCAACTGCTAAATAGCCCCTTACATAGGAAAATAGTTTGAAAAAGCAGTCATATAAGAAAGAAAAAAGAAAATTGGGTATTATCTGAGTAGTTCAAGAAAATAAGATGAGTCAACCAGCATAATGAACAATAAAATAATAAATTTAAAAGCAATTAGAGTAGGCTTTTAAATTAAGTTTATAAATGCTGGCAAATGATTTTTATGACAAATACTACTGTAACTTAAGTTATATTCTGTCACCTTCAGATACACACTATTTTTGTCTCAATATTTGTTTCATGGAAACAATTCACCACTTCTTGCCGTTCTTTGAGCAAAACCAACTGTGATTTATACATGGCAGAAAAAGTTACGATGACCAAATTCTAAATACACATGGCCAAATTCTAAATATACAGAAAAAGATGAGATTTTAAGGATTGACACTTAAAATTATTCTATCACTGCTAATTAGAAATTTTGTATTATTCCGGAAATCAATTTTGGTATTAAACAGTCACAGTTTGAAGCATAAACCTGATGATATTAGCTGGAGCATAAACCACAGATACAATTTTTCCCTGACCTTAGCTATAAAACAAGACATTTGGTATGCATTTTCAGAGGTTTCCACCTTGTCTATAAAAATACATATTTAATTTTGCAGCAGACAGACAAATGGTATTTGCAGGCACACATATTAAAAGTTAGAGATTCTGGGTGGCTTGGTGGCATGGGGGTAATGGGACTCTACAGAGGGAGGTGGAAAAGTGTGCAAACAATTATAGTCATATATCACATAGTGTCTCTTTTCCCCCTCTTCTTTTACTTGTCCAGGACTATGGATTTCAAATTTGGCATAAATTTTAAAAGTGACTTTTAAAATACTTGACTTTGTATGAAGAAATGACTATTCTCTTCACTGGGATAAATGTTTATCTAAAAAATTTTTACTAAAAGTAGTAAGAGTAAGATGACAAATAGGATATTATTGAGTCTCAGATTCTTTTAATTTATTTTTAGCAATAGGAATTACAAATAATGCCTATATACAGGCATACATTTGCAGTTGAATTAACACAACATAAAGCTTTATAATTATGTTAAAAATTCAAACTAAGTGTGGTATTCTCACTCATCTTGTGAAGAGAAAAAGAAAAAATAGGTACATATAAATGAAAAAGCTACATGTGTGGGGAATTTATAAACTAAAATACTTTAGTCTAAGTACTTGTCTTTCTTCATTAATAATATCCAAATATTTAAAAAAGATTCTCAAAAAATAAAGAATATTTTTATCAATTATGAACTAGCCACTATATATTCTTTAGGTACAATTTCTCAATTAGCTCTCTCTCTTTCCCAGAGCAGAATATCAGAATTCCAAAAAGGGATTAGCAGTGGCTTTCATGAGGATCTAGACACCTCCCAAGACATGTGAAATCTTCAAACACTCCTTAAAGATCATAACTGTGTGTATTTTCAAATGAGGGAAAGGATACATTAAGGGAAATAAATAAGGACAGTGAAGCTGTGAAATGTGTCGGATGTCAAATGAATTTTTTGGAGGGTGGGAGTGGAGGACAACATGGGAATTACTGAATTAAATGGAAAAACTAAGGTTCTTGGTTTCAGGTGCAATGCAGAATATCTCAGACAATGATTTCAATTTTAATCCACTCATTACAAAGGGCAATCCTGCCCTCCACCTGAAATTTTTAACAAACTCATTATGGCTCTGCCATAAAATAGCATGTTAACAGTCTATACATTCAAAAGGATGCTTGCAAACTTCATTCATATTAAAATCTATGCAGATTTGTTGGCAATACAGTAAGTAATATTACATTCTGTAAACCATGGCATATCACATTTTATGTTATGCAAAGAGACAATATTTACAAGTCTTTTAAGAGTTTAAATATTTTATCCACTAACGTAAGTGATAATTTAGCAAAGTGCAGGACAAAACCAGTGCTATTAATTGCATGTCTTTTAAAAGCAAGTAAGAGTAAAACCATTTCTAAAAGCTACCAAAAGCTTATTTACTTATATCCAGTAAGGGATTACAGAGCATTAAGTAGCCTAGAAAAATGATGCATATTTAGAAACAGTGAGTATGAAAATAATAAGGCAGCATGCTCAGAACAAATTTTCGTTTTTGTTTTTTAAACACCGGCACTGATGTTTTATCTTTAGTGGCAACTATATATATACATATACGTCTCTGTGTGTGTATTTATTTAAAAATTGAGAGTGCAAAACACAAGCCTCATTTAACAAAAAAAAGATGTGCAAATTTTCTTCTTAAACCAACACAAATAAAAGAGTAAGGAGAATATTCTAAAGAATAATAATAAGAAATAAAGAATAAGTTGAACACAGCAAAGGAGACCATCTTCATTCCAAAATCATCTACAAGGCACTAAGGGTAGGAAATGACAAGTAACACAGAAGTGACTGAATAAAATTCCTCAGTCAGGTCGGAATATGGGATATTTTGGTAAGAATTCTATTAGTATTACCTGTAAAATAAAAACAAACAAGAATATATTGACAAAATAATTTTCATTTACTAGAACATATATAACCCAGAAAGTCTATGATCATTTTTCACAGGACTCTACTTTGGTCCTCTAGTATAAAGTAAGTGAAATATATAAAACAGTTATAAAGAGAATTTACTACAAGTTATCATTAGATTGGCAATTAAATCAAATTGGCAAACATAACTACTTATTGTAGCTAACAGTTTCTATGACCTAATTTATAATAATTATTTGTTTAGGTGAAGAAAAGCAAACCCTCTTACATTATTATCTCCCTCTACACCCCTTCTCCCCTGCCCTTTTTTTTTTTTGACAAAGAAGAAGGGATTAAAACTGTGTTATACAGATTAGGAAAAAATACCTTTATCTATAATTTTTCAGTTAAAGCAGCTGATATTGGTTATTACTATCTTTTACAAGTTGTTTGTAAAAAATAATGAAACATCCAAATGGATTGATTAAAACATTTTAATTAAAGACTGGAAATATAATAATAAAAACCTAAGATATTTATAAACTTACACAAATTTATATACTAAATTTATATTTAATATTTTATTTATAAATTTAATGTGTAAATTTATAATAAATTTATAATACTTTATATAAGGTTTTATCTATAGTGGATATTAGATTTGTGGTCATTTGCACATTCTTTCCCCTAGCTATTCAAAGTGGGGAAAAATAACATAATAATCCTTATTTATGATATGGAAATGGAATGTTTATATAGTAAATATATGTCAACAATTTCAAGCTTAAATTTCATATTCTTTTGAATGTTTATGATACTGAAGTTATCACATTAGTTATATGTAAATTTGTGTTTTGTGATTAAGACTGCATAGCTTTCAGTAAAAATAAAAAATAGAGCCTATCATTTATTTATTGAAAATTAAGTGTTAGCTAAGACAAAAAGCCAGGAACATGAATTCAGAATTCAATTCCTATTTTATGCAAGTTTTGTCAAGATCACATTTAGAGATATTTTGTTCAACAGCAGCTGTGTTTATTACCATATGTGATGGTCTGCACCTATGTGAAAAGAAGATTAAGGTTGTGCAATGTTTTCATTACAGCATACTAGCTGAGATTTTTCTCAGATCTAAGTAATTACTAGCTTTCAAGATATTTTTATGTTGGCTACAAATCTAAGGAAGATGGAAGGAAACCTCTATGTTCCAAAACTGACAGAAGTTTAGGCTGAGGAGAAAAAAAAAGTAGAAAGAACTGACAAATGATAAGCATAGTAAAATGTAACATTTAGAATGGAATCCAAAAAAAGTAACTAAAAACAACGCATACTTACATACTCCATCATATTGCTAGTTTCGCATTTCCTTTTAGTCAACTTCCAGTGCAAAGCAAGCTAAGAAAGTACAGTTAGGAATTTCGATATCAATTTATATTAATTATTACCTCTAACATTTGAATAAATGACCGAGAACCATCCAGGAATAAGCATAAGACACATAAAATAGCATTTAAAAGTAACTTGTAAAGAATATACATTAAAATTGAATATTAATTCTCTAATCCATTCTTTTGTGGCCTGAAAAATTCCCATTTTTTCAATTTAATAATGCAAATATATGTGGGGCACTTATTTGCTTAAACTTTCTTACCTTGTGATATAATCTGTTATTTTCCCATTCTAATAACTTCTGAATTGATCTTCTGGTCTAAGAGGAAGAATCAAGACTTTGTTACAAGATGAACTGAAGAACTTTGTAAACTATATGTATATTTTCCTGCTTGTTTGTAAAATCCAATTATTTTCTCTTCTTGTTTTTCCATTACAAATCACATAAAAAGCAATGTAACTGACAGAAACCGCCAAAAGAAGAGTAATATTTTGAGCAGTTATTATAGTTATTATAAGATTTCTCTTTCTCCCTCTTCACACGCCTGCATCCATGTACATGGGATTTTAATATATGCTTTTCAAAATGAAATATATACAAATTGTCCTGTGTTGGTATTGTGAGTCCGTGCACCAGACTACTGTGAAATCATTACTGATACAGCTAGTAGGCCACTTAGGGACCTAATCTTGACTTTCACATATCTTTTCATAGGGTTACTTTTTCAATATACATGTGGTACGCCAAGTTAATCTGAGTCCTCACAGAAAGTCTTCCTATAAGAGCTCCTGGCACAAATGCCTGGCATATAGTACTCAAGGTCTACAAGTTGAATAAAGCAAGCCAACATATATCAGAATTTCCACTGAGAAGAACATGTTAAAAACAGCTAATCAGAAAACTTTATTTAGAGGAAAAAAATATAAATGAGAAGCAGCACTGTCCTAAACAAGGGGACAGAGACTGAATTTCTCTATTGGAGTGCACATATTTTGTAGGGAGGAAGAAGGGATTGCAAAACCTTCCAAAAATTAAAATAAAAGATTACTATGCATTTTCAACTCTTATTTGGAAGAGTTTTATTAGGCTTCTGATAAAGAAGGCATTGTTAAATTTTAAAATTACTCCTCAAAATTGAATGATTTACAAACCCGTATCTGAAATGATTTCCAAAGCACCAACATAAGAACCTATTCTATTTGTTTAACTATGTTAGTTAACAATCAATGGCAACTGTATTCAGTTCATTCACAGTGGGCCAGAAAACAGCAACAATGCCAGCTAGAGTATCCTGTGGGGTTACTGCATTTGATAGAATCTCTAAACAAAATCACATGGGTAACAAAGAGACTGAATTAGTAATTATAAATCTTTTCCCAAAGAAAAACTCAGGCCCAGGTGGTTTCAATGATGAGATCTACCGAACAGTTAAAGAATAATACCATTAATATAAACACAAACTCAACAAAATACTAGCAAACTGAATCTAACAACAAATGAGAAAGATTATACATCATGACCAAGTGGAATTTATCTGAGGAACACAAAAATAAATTGCTGCAACACATCATATTAATAGAATAAAGGACAAAAATGATGTGATCATCTTAATAGATTTGGAAAAAAGCCTTGGACAAAACCCAATATCCATTCATGATAAAAATCCTTAAAAAACTAGAAATATATGTGAACTTCCTCAACCTGATAAAGGGCATCTATGAAAAAACTACAGCTAATATGCTTAATGAAGAAAGACTGTTGTCCTCTTAAGATCAGGAAAAAGACAAGAATGTCTCCTTCCACTACTTTTATTCAACATTGTACTAGAAAGAATAGTGTGGGCAATTAGACAAAAATAAGAACTAAAAGGCATTCAGATTGGAAATGAAAAAGTGAAACTGTCTTCATTTGCAGACATGATCTTGCATAGAGAAAACCCTAAGGAACCTGAAACCATGCTCCATAGGGTTAATGAAGTTAAAACTGTCACCAGCAAGACCCTCACTGACTATCCCTTCTTCACAAGAATGTTAGCCTTATCTTTTAGAGGCAAACAACAGGAAGAGCTCAGGTAGGCTTAGACTAGTTTGAGCTTGACTACGGACTCACACCTGTGCAGATGGACCATGGAGTGTCTGACAGTAACTTCTACCTCATTATAATATCTGCCCAAGGAGGAATACAAACCTCATTAGCATAACATACAATGCATGTACAGGCATATTTCCTAAATATGTGTATATGACCTTATACCTCTACATGTAATGACAAATCCCTCCCCCCTTTTCCAAATATTCATCCTATTCCTAAATAAAAGAAATCTATTTACCCCCACTCAGGTGTCATGGCTTTGGAAGTTATTCCCCATGATTTCCTTATTTGTTGAAGTAAAGTTTTGTGTGACAACTCCACCTGATGTAGTCTCTATCTGTAATTTACCAAGGAGTGAACTCACTTTAGTTATTAGGTTACAAATCCACTAAAACATTACTAGAATAAGTTCAGCAAGTTTGCAGGAAACAAGATTTTGATAGGTAGAATTCTGGCTCCCATGATCTTTATCTCCTGGAGTTACACCTATGAATATGTTACATTATGTTGCAAAAGGGATGTTGCAGATGTAATTAAAGTTACTAATTTTTGGCTTTAAAATAGGGGGAGATTATCCTGGATTGTTTTGGTGGACCCATTGTAATCTCAAGGGCCCTTAAAAGTAGAGAACTTTTTCTGGCAGATGGAAGGACAGTCAGAGGGATCTGAAGCAAAAGAAGAACTCAAACTACTATTGCTAGCTTTAAGACAGAAAGGGCCACATAGAAAGTATAAGAAAGAAATGATTTCTGCAAAAATCTGAGGGAGTTTGGAAGCAAATTTTCCCAGAATCTCTGGAAAGGAATACAGAGAGCCTTGCCAGCACCTTGATTTTGGCCTTGTGAGATCCTAATATGAGAACCCAATTGAGCCATGCCCAGACTTCTGACTGTGAAATAATAAAAGTTATTGCTTTAAACCATTAAGTTTGTTACACTAGATAGAAAAATAATATGAGGCTCAACCCATAAAAAATCAATTGTATTTGTATACCCTAGTAATGAACAATCTGAAAATGAGAGTAACAGACCATTTACAATAGAATTAATATATTTAGAAATAAATTTAACAAAAGAAGTATAGACTTGTAAATTGAAAACTAAAAAAAAAAAACCTCACTGCTAAAATACATTAAAGAAAAGGTAAATAAATGGAGAGATATCCTATGTTCATTAATCAGAAGACTCATGAAAAGCATTCACAACAATGGTGCTAGGACAATTGGATATCCAAAAGAAAAATTATGAACTCAAACATCTATCTCACACCATGCACAAAAATTGACTCAAAATGGATCAAAGACCTAATCATAAGAGGTGAAATTTTAAAACAATTGTAAGAAAACATAGGAGTAAATCTTTGTGATCTTGAGTTAGGCAAAGCCCTCTTAGATATGATGCAAAAAGTACAAGCAAGAAAAACTTAAAAGTAATAAATACGACCTAATCAAAATTAAAAATTTTTGTGTGTCAAAGATACCATCAAGAAAGTGAGAGCCCTTCCAGAATGGTCATGTGAGGACCTTAGGGAAATCTCTTCCTTGTAGAAACAACTATTAAATTGATCAAGTATTAGCAAAGGATACTGAATCAAATGTTCCAGAGATTGATCAAAAGGATTATAACAGATTGAGAAGTATTTATTCAACAAAGTTATGGACAATAGCTAAGAACATTAGGAGGCCTTGGTAATGAAGCTAGGTAATACTCCCACATCTCCATTGCTCTGCCTCACGGAAGAACTATTTTAACAAGCTTGGGAGCTGTGTCGCAGGTGGTTCCCGATAGCTCCCAGCTCCCTCGAGTGAAACTGCTTTCCTGGGTGAGGGCAGCATCCACTTCCCTACTGCCAACTTCTGCAAAATAGGCAAAACAGTTGGTAAAGAGTGCAGTCCTCCTTTCTGGCACATATATGTATTGTGGGAAAGCTGATATACTTGGCTTGACAACTGAGTGGCAGTTCCCATCTTCTCAGCTTCCTAGGGCAGACATATTCTGGATAGATTTGACAGATGGTGAATATTAGCAGATCCTACCCTCCATGGCTCTGGGCTAAAAAAAAATCCACAGCTAATATCATACTAAATAAGAAAAAAATCATAAATCATAAAATTATACCAAAAACCGAAAGCTTTTCCTCTAAGACAGAAAAAGACGATGCCCACATTCGCCACTTCTGTTCAACACACTACTGGAAATTCTAGACAGGTCAGTTAGGCAAGAAAAGCAATAAAAGGTATCTAAATTAAAAAGGAAGAAGTAAAATTATCTCTGTTTGCAGGTGATATTATCTCATGTGTAGAAAACCCAAAAGAATGTACAAAAAAATCTGTTAGAGTTAAACAAATTCAGCAGTGTTTCAGGATACAAAATCAACATTCAAAATTCAGGTGCATTTCTACTTTTTTAAAGATTTTATTTATTTATTTGAGAGAGAGAGAGAGAGAGAATGAGCCAGGGGGAAAGGTAGAGGGAGAGGGAGAACCAGACTCCTCGCTGAGCAGGGAGCCTAATATGGGGCTTGATCCAGGAACCCTGTGATCATGACCCGAGCTGAAGACAGATGTTTAACTGACTGAGTCACCCAGTTGCCCCCCAAATTCAGTTGCATTCCTATATGATAATGGTAAACAATTCAAAAAAGAAATTAAGAAAATAATTACATTTACAGTAGAACCAAAAAGAATAAAATACTTAATAATAAACTTAAGCAAAGAGGTGAAAGACGTGTATACAGAAAACTACAAAGCATTGCTAAAAGAATTTAAAAACCTAGGGGCGCCTGGGTGGGCGCCTGCCTTCGGCTCAGGTCATGATCCCAGGGTCCTGGGATCAAGCTCCACATCGGGCTCCCAGCTCCTGGGGAAGCCTGCTTCTCCCTCTCCCACCGTCCCCCCTTGTGTTCCCTCTCTTGCTGTGTCTCTCTCTGTCAAATAAATAAATAAAATCTTAAAAAAAAGAATTTAAAAATGTAAATAAATGTAAAGACATCTCACATTCATGGATTAGAAGACTTAATATTGCTAAGATGACAACATTATCCAAAATGATTTATAGATTCAATGCAATCCTTATCAGAATCCCAGTGACTTTTTTGTAGAAATAGAAAAACATCCTAAAATTCATATGGAATCAAGAGACCACTATTTAGGCAGCAATCTTGAAAATGAAGAATATGAAGGACTCTCATCTCCTGATTTTATAACTTAATACAAAGCAATGGTAACAAAAAAATGGTAGTGGAATAAAGACAGATATATAGACCAAAGGAATAGAACAGAGCCCAGAAATAAACCTCTGAATGTATATGGTCAACTGTTTTTCAACAGGAGTGCCAACCATTCAATGGGGAAAAGGAACAGTCTTCAATAAATGCTGCAAGAAAAATTGGATATCCACATGCAAAAGTATTAAGTTGGACCCTAAACCTACACCATATACAAAAATTAACTCAAAATGGATCAAAGAACCAAACAGAAGAGTGAAAACTGTAAAAGTTTGTGAAGAAAACATCGGAGACAATCTTCATGACATTGGATTTTGCAATAATTTCTTGGCTCTTGACACTGAAAACAGAGGCAAAAAAGGGGAAAATAGTTTAATTGGACTTCATAAAAATTAACATCTTTTATGCATCAAATGACACTATCAAGAGAGTGAAAAGATTATCTACAGAATGGAAGAAAATATTTGCAAATAATCAGAATATATAAAAATTCCCCCAACTCAGCAACAAATAAACAACTCAGTTGCAAAATGAACAAAGTACCTAATACTAGAAATGGCCAACAGTACATGTAAAAATGCTTAACACAAGTCATTAGAGAAATGCAAAGCAAAATCACACATACTACTTCACATCTACTAGAATGGCTATTATCAATAAGATGGAAAATAGCTAATGTTGGTGAGGATCTGCAGCAATTGGAATCTTTATGCATTAAAGATGGGAATGTAAAATGGTGCAGCTCCAGTGGAAAAGTTTGGCAGTTTTTCAAAAAACTAAACAATTACCATACGTTTATATATTCTATTCCTAGGTATACTTCCCAAAAGAACTGAAAGTTTGGACTTGAAAAGATATTTATATGACAATGTTAAATGCAGTATTATTCACAAGAGACAAAAGGTGGAAAGAATTCAGGTGTCCATCAACTGATGAGTGAATAAACAATGTGGACTATACATAGAATGGACTGTTATTCAGCCATATAAAGGAATGAAGTTCTAAAACATGCTATGACATGGATGAACCTTGAAGACATTAAGTTAAGAGAAATAGTACCAGGACAAATATGGAATTACCCTATTTATATGAGATACCCTGGGACAGGCAAATTTGTAGACACAGAAAGTAGATTAGAGGTTACCAGGGTCTGAGGGGAAGGGGAATGGGGAGTTATTATTTAATGGCTACAGAGTTTCTGTTAAGGTAATGAAAGATTTGGAAATAGGTAATGGTAACGGTTATACAACATTGTGAATGTAGTTAATGCCACTGAATGCTTAAAATGGTAAACTTTATGTTATGTATATTTTACCACTGTAACACATTTTCAGAAAAATCCAGTAAACACAGTAGAGACCAAGAAAGGATATCATTAGCTGACCAAAATACAAGGAATTTCTGTATGATATAGATGACCCCACCCTCAAAAAGAAAAACTGAACTTTAAAAAATTATTGCCTGACTGCAGACAGCTTGGTATGAAAGTATAGAAGCCTGAAAAAGAGGCAAAGATGAATTTGAAGTAACTTTAAATATGCACAGCAAGGAGGACATATGCACCAAAAAAGGAATTAAGATTCTTACAGTAAAGGAATATAATATGCCATGCTATGACCAGAAATAAAAAAATGAAATTACGATGA
This sequence comes from Zalophus californianus, assembly GCF_009762305.2. Taxonomy (NCBI): domain Eukaryota; kingdom Metazoa; phylum Chordata; class Mammalia; order Carnivora; family Otariidae; genus Zalophus; species Zalophus californianus. Next base: position 69,421,101 of record NC_045612.1, read on the forward strand.
CAATGGCTCATTAAATAGAAAATATCTACAAGGAGACAGAAATTATTAAGAAGAACCAAATGGAATTCTGGAGTTGAGGAATACAAAACTGAAATAAAAGGACACAAAGTAGATTTGAACTAGAAGAATGATCAATGAACTTGAAGATAGATCAAAAGATAATATGTAATCTCAGGGCACCTGGGTGGCTCAGTCATTACGCGTCTGCCTTCGGCTCAGGTCATGATCCCAGGGTCCTGGGATGGAGCCCCGCATCAGGCTGCCTGCTCAGCAGGAAGCTTGCTTTTCCCTCTCCCACTCTCCCTGCTTTTCCCTCTCTCGCCGTCTGTCAAATAAATAAATAAAATCTTAAAAAAAAGATAATATGTAATCTCAAAGCACAGGAAAAGAGAATGAGAGAAAATGAATACAGCCTCAGAGAAATGTTATACATCATTAAGGGCACCAATATACATATACTGGGAGTACCATAAAAAGACAAGAGCAAAACAAAAAAAATATTTAATGCAATAATGGTGAAAACTTCTAAATTTAATGAAAAATATTTATCTACACATCTAGGAAGCTCAAGAGCTCCATGTAGGAATAAACCACAAGGAGATTCATAGCAGATATATAATAGTATAATGCTGAAAAACAGAAAAATTGAAAATCATGAAAGCAGCAAGATGAAATGACTCATTACTTACAAGGAAACTAATAGATAAACAGCTGACTTCTGATTTGAAACAATGTAGGGCAGAAGGCAGTTGGATAAAAGACAAAATGATGAAAGAAAAAAAGACTGTCAACCAAGAATCCCATATGCATCAAAATTAACTTTAGAAAATCAAGGTAATCCATTTAGGCATGTAAAGGCTTGGAAGTTAACTCTCCTGCCCAATATCAAGAAGAAAAAAAAAACCCAGAACAACCTGAAAACCAACTCCTCTTAGATTCATCAGAGAAGAGCCGGTCATAAGACTGGAGAGATACACAGATGGATACAAATAAGCACAATTTACCAGGGTAGAAACACAGGAGAGGAAAACTCTGTGGGAACCAGGACTAGGGTAGCAGGATCTGAACTTGATGAATTGCTGGAAGCTCAGTGGGGACAAGTTTGAGAGTTAAAAATTCCAAAAAGGCCCAGTCTTGGGGAAGACCCCCACACTTTGAGTTTTATTACCAGGCGCCTGATCAGGTTCTCACAGTGATTGGAGAAAAATCTCTTCAGCCTTTCAGTAGGGAAAGGGCAAGAACAGCCACTTTTAAATATACGCAATAGGTACGCTGGGTGGCTCAGTGAGTTAAGCATCTGCCTTCAGCTCAGGTCATGATCCCAGGGTCCTGGGATCAAGTCCCGCACCAGGCCCTTTGCTCAGTGGGGGACCTGCTTCTTCCTCTGCCTGCTGCTCCCCCTGCTTGTGCTCTCTCACTCTCTCTCTCTGACAAATAAATAAATCTTTAAAAAATACGCCCAGAACATTCTGTTCTTAAAGACTGCTCTTAAGAGAAGCTATTGTACCAGAGCCTGACCAATCTTGGGGAAGGGGAAGACCCAACTCCAGCATCCTCTAGCCTTCCTGTCTCACCTAAAGGGGAAAACAAAACAAAACTAAAACTGGGAAGCCATTATGAAGGGCACAGCTCAGGGGCACAGGGTCACTAAAAAACTTAGGCCAAATCATAGTACCACAGAATAATTCCAAGTCTTCCAACACCTTACCACTATATCAATAAGTTTTCTTATAATATGGGAATACAACTGAAAGAACTGTGCATCTCAGACCATATCCAAAATAAATAAGTCCTATTGGATGAAAAGTATAGCATAAGAAATATAGTCAATAATATTGTAATAACTTTGTATGATGACAGATGGTAAATATACGTATTGTGGTAATGAGCACTGTGCAACGTAGAGAATTGTTGAATCACTATGTTGTACACTTGAAACTAATATAACATTGTATGCCAACTATACTTCAAAAAACAAAAAATAAAAACAGGCAGAAAGTGAAGATAATTTACTTACAGTCCCCTACACTAGGGAATTTGTTAAATAAATTATGTTAGATTAAAAAACAAAAAAAGAAATCTCTAGGGAAATCTAAGGAAAAGAGGCCAGTCAAAAACAAGGACAGTGGGGAAAGTTTAGCTTCCAACACTGACAACTACAGCAAATAGTAAATATAGCCAAATGCCTAGCCTGATAACATAAAATCTTATTTAAAGGCCTATTTACCTCAGTTTCTTTTACTTAGGACATATGTGTGGCTTTCAAAGAAAAAGTAGAAGTCATACTAAAAGATACCACAAGCATCAGAACCAGACATAGAAGTGGCAGAAATGTTGAAATTATCACACTGGGAATATCAATCAACCAAGACTAATATGCCACATGTAATGCAAAAAGTGGACAACATGAAAGAACAGATATGGATAATGTTAACAGAGAAATGGACAGATATAATGTTAGTAGAGAAATGGCAACTGTAAGAAAAATTCAGAAGGAAATGGTAGGAAGCCAAAGTACCATAACAGAAATAAAGAATGCCTTTGATGGGCTCATCAATAGACTGGACATGCTTGGGAGGTATCAGTAAAGATTGAAGATATACCAACAGAAACTTTCAAAATTAAAATCAAAGGAAAAAAAAGAGAAAAATAAATAGAATATCCCAGAGCTAGGAGCCAATTATAAAAGGAGCAATAGATGTATAATAGAAATACCAGAAGGTAAAGAGGGAAAGGAACAGAGGAAGTATTTAAAGTAATAGTGACAAGATAATTTTCCAAAATTAATGAAAGGTGTCAAACCATAGGTTGAGGAAGCTCAGAGAGTACAAAGCTAGAAACTCAAAAATCTATACCTAGTAATCTCATATTTAAACTGCAGAAAATCAAGGAAAAGTCTTGAACAAAAGCTGGAGGGAAAAATGCCTTACATATAAAGGAGCAAAATAAGAGTTATACAGACATCTCTTTAGAAATCATGGGAGATAAGAAGAGAGTTGAATGAAATAAAGTGTTAAAAGTATACCCAACCCGGATTTCCACACCCAGCAAAGAAATACAGACTTTTTCAGACAAAAATTTGAGGGAACTTGTCACCAATAGAACTGTCTTGCAAGAAATGTTAAAAGTTCTTCAGAGAGAAGGAAAATGCTATATTTAAGACACTTAGATCTTCAAGAAGGGTTAGAGAAGGAAAAAAATGAAGGTAAAATAAAATAGTTTATTTCTTTTACTCTTGTTTTTTTAGGAAAAGTTTTTATGCTTCCCAATTTAAGGGTTAAATTGGGGTATTTCTCTTATTCTTAACTGATCTAGCAGGTAATAATTCATTCAGTAATAACAATGTATTTAATGATTATAGCTTATGGATAAGTAAAACAAATGTAAGCAATGTTATAAGGGATGGGAAGGAGGAATTGGAAATACTCTGTAAATAAGGTACTTCCACTACCTGGGAAATGGTATGGTGTTATTTGAAAGTGGTCTTGAATATATATATATACTCACTTTAGTTGGCAACCCCCCCAAAAAAGATTAAAAAGTAGGATTATTGATATTCTAAAAAAATGATATCATACAAAATACTCACTTAAAACCAGACAAGACAGAAAAAGACTAGGAGACAAAAACAAAAACAGGAACAAAGAACAAGAGCAATGAATAGAAAACATTAATGAACATGGTAAATATTAATCCAACTATATCAATAATCAATTTAAACATCAATGGTCTAAATACATTAATTAAAGATTGTTAGTGGATCAAAAAAAAAAGATTCAACTATGTATTGTCTACGAGAAACCCACTTTAAATTTAAGTGTAAAGTCATATAGAAACTAAAAGTGAAGGGATGGAGAAAGATATACCACAATAACATTAATCAAAGGAAAGCTGGAGGTACTTTAGTAATTTCAGACAAAGCAGACTTAAGAGTGGGGAAAATTATCAAATACAATGATAAAAAGATCAATTCTTAATATGTTATGGGCATATCAAAAGAGCATCAAACTATGTGAGGCAAAAACTGATGGAACTGCAAGGAGAAAGAGAGGAATCCACTCATTTTATTTTTAAGATTTTATTTATTTGAGCGAGAGAGACACAGCGAGAGAGTGAACACAAGCAGGGGGAGTGGGAGAGGGAGAAGCAGGCTTCCCGCGGAGCAGGGAGCCCGACTCAGGGCTCGATTCCAGGATCCTGGGATCATGACCCGAGCCGAAGGCAGACACTTAACGACTGAGCCACCCAGGCGCCCCGAGGAATCCACCCTTGTAGTTGGAGACTACAACAGCCCTTTATCAGTAATGAATAGATCAAGCAATCAGAAAGTCAGTAAAGATATAACTAAACTCAATAGCACCATTGATGAGCTGGATATAATTGACATCTACAGATTACTTTATCAAACAATAGCAAACTACATATTATTCTCGGGCTCACATGGAATGTTCACCAAGATAGACCACATTCTGGGTCCTAAAACACAACTTAACATATTTCAAAAAACAGAAATCATACAATGCATACTTTCAGATAGTGGAATTAAACTAGAAATCAACAACAGAAAGGTAGCTGGAAAATTCCCAAACACTTAAGAGATTAAATGGCACATTTTTCGGGGGGGAAGGGGCAAAGGGGGAGAGAGAATCCCACCCAGGCTCCATACCCAAGCACGGAGCCCGATGCAGGGCTTGATCTCACAACCCCAAGATCATGACCTGAGCTGAAATCAAGAGTCAGATGCTTAACTGACTGAGCCACCCAGGTGTCCCTAAAAAGCACACTTCCTTTTTTTTTAAATTTAAATTCAATTAGCCAACATCATTAGTTTCCAATACAGAGTTCAGTAATACATCAGTTGCATGTAACACCCAGTGCTTATCACATCACATGCCATCCTTAATGCCCATCACCCAGTTACCCCATCCTCCCACCCACCTCCCCTCCAGCAACCCTCAGTTTGTTTCCTATAGTTAAGAATCTCTCATGGTTTGTCTTCCTCTCTGATTACTTCCCAGTTTTCCCTCCCTTCCCCTATGATCCTGTGTGCTATTTCTTATATTCCACATATGAGTGAAACCATATGATAATTGTTTTTCTCTGACTGACTTATTTCGCTCAGCATAATACCCTCCAGTTCTATCCACACAGATGTAAATGGTAAGATTGCAACCTTTTTGATGGCTGAGTAATATTCCATTGTGTGTGTGTGTGTGTGTGTGTGTGTGTGTGTGTGTGTGTGTGTGTGTATCTCACATCTTCTTTACCCATCTGTCGATGGACATCTGGGTTCCCTCCACAGTTCGGCTATTGTGGACATTGCTGTTATAATAAATATTGGGGTGCATGTGCCCCTTTGGATCATTACATTTGTATCTTTGGGGTAAATACCTAGTAGTGCAATTGCTGGGTTGTAGGGTAGTTCTATTTTTAACTTCTTGAGGAACCTCCATACTGTTTTCCAGAGTGGCTAAACAGCACATTTATAAATAATACATAGGTCAAGAAGGAATCTCAGGAGAAACTTAAAAATATTTAAAACTAAATACAAATGAAAACACAACTAATCAAAATTTGTGGGATGCAGTGAAAGCAGTGCTTAGAGGGAAATTCGCAGCATTGAATGCATGCAGTAAAAAAGGAGACCTAAAATCAATCATATAAGCTTGCACTTTGGAAAAAGAACAAGTTAAATCCAAAGTAAAAAGAAAGAGGTAATACAAATTAGAGCAGAAATCAGTGAAATTGATAATAGGACTTCAAAAGGGAAAATCAACAAAATTAAAAACTGGTTCTTTGAAAGATCAATAAAAATAGTAAATTTCTAGCCAGGTTAACTAAGAAAAAAAAGACAAAAGTTACTAATATCAGAAATGAAATGCGTTATCATTAATGATGCCATGAATATTAAAAGGCTAATAAAGGAATATTATTAACAACTCCATGCCCATGAATTTGATAAGCAAGATGAAATGGACCAATTACTTGAAAGATACAATCTACTAAAACTCACACAAGGAGAAATAGACAATTTGAATAGGCCTGTATTTATTAAAGAAACTGAATCAATAATTAATAACCTTTCCAAATAGAAACTCCCATGGCCAGATGGGTTCATGGGTGAATTCTACCAAACATTTAAAGAAGAAATTATACCAATTCTTTATAATCTCTTCCATGAAACAGAAGCAGAGGGAATACTTCTTAACTCATTTTATAAGGCCAATACTACCCTAGTGCCAAAACTAGACAAAGATATTATATGAAAGGAAAACTGCAGATCAATATTTCTCATGAACATTGATGCAAAAATCCTGAAATAAGACATTAGCAAACAAATATAACAATGTATATACCACAATAAGTGACCTTCGGTTTGGCAGTGAATTCTTAGCTACAACCCAAAGCACAAGGAATAAAAGAAAAAACTGATTAAGCAGGACTTCATCAAAATTAAAAACATCTACTCTGCAAAAGATGTTGTTAAGAGAATGAAAAGACAGGACACCGACTGGAAGAAAATATTTTGAAAACAAATACCTGATAAAGAACTGGTATCCAAAATATATAAATAGTGTTTAAAACTTCACAATAATGAAACAGAATCCCAATTAAGATATGGGCATATGTCTGAACAGAAAAATCTCAAAGAAGATATATAGATGACAAATCAGTACACAGAAAGATGCTCAATATCATATAACTTCAGGGAATTGCAAATTAGAAATAAAAAAGTGAGATACCACTACACACTTTTTAGAATGGTCAAAATCCAAAATACTGTTAACACCAAACGTTGACAAGGACAAGGAGCAACAGAAAGTCTTTTTTTTTTAAAGGTTTTATTTATTTATTTGACAGAGAGAAACACAGCTAGAGAGGGAACACAAGCAGGGGGAGCGGGAGAGGGAGAAGCAGGCTTCCCGCAGAGCAGAGAGCCTGATGCGGGGCTCGATCCCAGGACCCCGGGATCATGACCTGAGCCAAAGGCAGACACCCAACGACTGAGCCACCCAGGTGCCCCCCCCCTTTTTTTAAGATTTTATTTATTTATTTGTGAGACAGAGAGCAAGAGTGAGAGAGAGAGAGAGTGCACAAACAGGGTGAAGGGCAGAGGGAGAATCAGACTCCCTGCTGAGCCCAATGTGGGGCTCCATCTGGAGATTCCAGGATCATGACCTGAGCCAAAGGCAGACGCTTAACTGACTGAGCCACCCAGGTGCCCTGCTACAGAAAATCTTATGCATTGCTAGTGGGAATGTAAAATAGTATAGACACTTTGGAAGAGGACTTGGCAGTTTCTTACAAAACTAAGCATAATCTTACCATATGATCCAGAAATTACACTCCTTGTTTTTTTACCCAAATTACTTGAAGTTTGCTGACAAAAAACCTGTACATAGAATGTTTGTAGCAGCCTAATTTATAATTGCCAAACCTTGAATGCAATGAAGACATCCTTCACTAGGTGGATGGGTAAACAAACTGTAGTACATCCAAACAACAGAGTATTACTCAGTAGGGGCACCTGGGTGGCTCAGTTGGTTAAGTGGCCAACTCTTGATTTTGGCTCAGGTCATGATCTCAGGGTCCTGGGATTGAGCCCTGTGTTGGGCCCCACGCTCAGTGGGGAGTCTGCTTGAGGATTCTCTCTCCCCCTCTGCTCCTCCCCCCACTCGTGTCTTCTTCTGTCTCTCAAACAAATAAGTCTTTAAAAAAGAATATTATTCAGCAAAAAAAGGACCTATCAAGCCACAAAAAGACATGGAGAAACTTTAAATGCATACGGCAAGTGAAAGAAGCCAATCTGAAAAGACTACATCTTATATGATTTTAAACTATATGACATTCTGGAAAAGGCAAAACTATGGAGACAGTTAAAAGTTCAGTGATTCTCAAAAAACAAATAATCAAGTCAAAAAATGGGCAGAAGTTGACCATAGAGTTGAGGGTCCATTTCTGGGCTCTCGATTCTGTTCCATTGATCTATGTGTCTGTTTTTGTGCCAGTACCAAACTGTCTTGATGATGACAGCTTTGTAATAGAGCTGGAAGTCCGGAATTGTGATGCTGCCAGCTTTGCTTTTCTTTTTCAATATTCCTCTGGCTATTCGGGGTCTCTTCTGGTTCCATACAAAGTTTAGGATTATTTGTTCCATTTCTTTGAAAAAAGTGGATGGTATTTTGATGGGGATTGCATTGAATGTGTAGATTGCTCTAGGTAGCATTGACATCTTCACAATGTTGGTTCTCCCAATCCATGAGCATGGAACGTTTTTCCATTTCTTTGTGTCTTCTTCAATTTCTTTCCTGAGTATTTTATAGTTTTCTGAGTACAGATCCTTTGCCTCTTTGGTTAAATTTATTCCTAGGTATCTTATGGTTTTGGGTGCAATTGTGAATGGGATCGACTCCTTGATTTGTCTCTCTTCTGCCTTGTTGTTGGTGTATAGGAATGCCACTGATTTCTGTGCATTGATTTTATAGCCTGCTACTTGACTGAATTCCTGTATGAGTTCTAGCAGTTTTGGGGTGGAGTCTTTTGGGTTTTCCACATAAAGTATCATATCATCTGCAAAGAGTCAACTTATCTTTGACAAAGCAGGAAAGAATGTCCAATGGAAAAAAGACAGTCTCTTCCACAAATGGTGTTGGGAAAATTGGACAACCACATGCAGAAGAATGAAACTGGACCATTTCCTTACACCACACACAAAAATAGACTCCAAATGGTTGAAAGACCTAAACGTGAGACAGGAGTCCATCAAAATCCTAAAGGAGAACACAGGTAGCAACCTCTTCGACTTCAGCCGCAGCAACTTCTTCCTAGAAACATCGCCAAAGGCACGGGAAGCCAGGGCAAAAATGAACTATTGGGATTTCATCAAGATAAAAAGCTTTTGCACAGCAAAAGAAACAGTCCACAAAACCAAAAGACAACCGACAGAATGGGAGAAAATATTTGCAAATGACATATCAGATAAAGGGCTAGTATCCAAAATCTATAAAGAACTTATCAAACTCAACACCCAAAGAACAAATAATCCAATCAAGAAATGGGCAGAAGACATGAACAGACATTTTTCCAAAGAAGACATCCAAATGGCCAACAGGCACATGAAAAAGTGCTCAACATCGCTCGGCATCAGGGAAATCCAAATCAAAACCTCAATGAGATACCACCTCACACCCGTCAGAATGGCTAAAATTAACAAGTCAGAGAACGACAGATGTTGGCGGGGATGTGGAGAAAGGGGAACCCTCCTACACTGTTGGTGGGAATGCAAGCTGGTGCAACCCCTCTGGAAAACAGTATGGAGGTTCCTCAAACAGTTGAAATTAGAGCTACCATTCGATCCAGCAATTGCACTACTGAGTATTTACCCCGAAGATACAAATGTAGGGACCCGAAGGGGTACGTGCACCCCAATGTTTATAGCAGCAATGTCCACAATAGCCAAACTGTGGAAAGAGCCAAGATGTCCATCGACAGATGAATGGATAAAGAAGATGTGGTATATATACACAATGGAATATTATGCAGCCATCAAAAGGAATGAGATCTTGCCATTTGCAACGACGTGGATGGAACTGGAGGGTGTTATGCTTAGTGAAATAAGTCAATCAGAGAAAGACATGTATCATATGACCTCACTGATATGAGGAATTCTTAATCTCAGGAACAAACTGAGGGTTGCTGGAGTGGTCGGGGGTGGGAGGGATGGGGTGGCTGGGTGATAGACATTGGGTAGGGTATGTGCTATGGTGAGCGCTGTGAATTGTGCAAGACTGTTGAATCACAGATCTGTACTTCTGAAACAAATAACGCAACATATTTTAAGAAAAAAGAAAAAGAAGAAGATAGCAGGAGAGGAAGAATGAAGGGGAGTAAGTCAGAGGGGGAGACGAACCAGGAGAGATGATGGACTCTGAAAAACAAACTGAGGTTTCTAGAGGGGAGGAGGGTTGGGGAATGGGTTAGCCTGGTGATGGGTATTGGGGAGGGCACATTCTGCATGGAGCACTGGGTGTTATGAACAAACAATGAATCATGGAACACTACACCAAAACAAATGATGTAATATATGGTGATTAACATAACAATAAAATATTTATTTTTTTTTTTATTTTTATTTTTTTTTTTTTTAAAGATTTTATTTATTTATTTGAGAGAGAGAATGAGATAGAGAGCACGAGAGGGGGGAGGGTCAGAGGGAGAAGCAGACTCCCTGCCGAGCAGGGAGCCCGATGCGGGACTCGATCCCGGGACTCCAGGATCATGACCTGAGCCGAAGGCAGTCGCTCAACCAACTGAGCCACCCAGGCGCCCAACAATAAAATATTTAAAAAAATGGGCAGAAGACATGAATAGACACTTCTCCAAAGAAGACATACAAATGGCTAACAGACACATGAAAAAAGGTTCATCATCATTAGCCATCAGGGAAATTCAAATCAAAACCTCACTGAGATACCACCTTACAACAGTTAGAATGGCAAAAATTGACAAGGCAAGAAACAACAAATGTTGGAGAGGTTGTGGAGAAAGGGGAACCCTCTTACACTGTTGGTGGGAATGCAAGTTGGTACAGCCACTTTGGAAAACAGTGTGGAGGTGCCTCAAAAAATTAAAAATAGAGCTACCCTATGACCCAGCAATTGCACTACTAGGTATTTACCCTAAAGACACAGATATAGTGAAAAGAAGGGCCATATGCACCCCAATGTTCATAGCAGCAATGTCCGCAATAGCCAAACTCTGGAAAGAGCTGAGATGCCCTTCAACAGATGAATGGATAAAGAAGATGTGGTCCATATATACAATGGAATATGACTCAGCCATCAGAAGGGATGAACACCCAAGTTTTACATCAACATGGATGGGACTGGGGATTATGCTAAGGGAAATAAGTCAAGCAGAGAACGTCAATTATCATATGGTTTCACTTATTTGTGGAACATAAGGAATAGCATCGAGGACATTAGGAGAAGGAAGGGAACAATGAAGGGGGGGAATCGGAGGGAGAGATGAACCATGAGAGACTATGGACTCTGAGAAACAAACTGAGGGTTCTAGAGGGGAGGGGGTGGGGAGATGGGTTAGCCTGGTGATGGGTATTAAGGAGGGCTCATATTGCATGGAGCACTGGGTGCTATATGCAAACAATGAATCATGGAACTCTACACCAAAAACTAATGATGTATTGTATGGTGACTAATACAACATAATAAAATAAAATTAAAAAAAAAGTTCAGCGATTGCTTGGGATTTTGGGGTGGGAGGGAGGATGAATAGGTGTAGCATGGTGGATTTTTCAAGCAGTGAAATTATTATTCCATGATACTGTAATGATGGATACATGTCATTATACATTTGTCAAAATCCATAGAATGTACAACACAGAGTGAACTCTAATGTAAATCAAGGACTTTAGTTAATAATAATGTGTCAGTATTGGTCTCAATAGTTTTAACACCTGTACTTCAATAGTATAAGATGTTAATAATAGGGGAATTTGGGAGTTGGGTGAGGAGGGTATATGGGAACTCTGGACCTTTTTCTCATTTTTTCCCCATAAACCTAAAATTGCTCAAAAATAGTATGTTAATTAATTTTATACATTAAAAAGTAGAGATGAAATGAGGACATTCATAGATAAAAACTGACAGCATCTGTTGCCTGCAGAGCTACTGTACAAGAAATACTATGGGAAATTCTTCAGGCTGAAATCAAGGGACACCAGATATTAATGAGTCCACATACAGAAAAAGGAAAATTCTGGGGCACCTGGGTGGTTCAGTAGGTTAAGCATCTGACTTCTGGCTCAGGTCATGATCTCAGGGTCCTGGGATTGAGCCCCGTGTTGGGCTCTGGGCTCAGCTCAGAGTCTGCTTCTCCCTCTTCCTCTGCCCCTCCTCCTGCTCATGCTCTCTCTGCCTCTCTCTCAAATAAATAAATAAATAAATAAATATCTTTTTAAAAGAAAGAAAAAGTAAAATTCTAAGAAGCTCAAAGAATTCCGACTAGGATAAACTCAAAGAGATACATTCTGAGAGAAACTATAATCAAACCTGAAAGCCAAAAACAAGGAGAGAAATATTGAAAGCAGCAAAAGAGGAGTGACTTGTTATATTCAAGGGATCCTCACTAAGATTAACCGTTGTTTTCACATCAGAAACCATGAGGTTCAGAAGCAGTGGAATGGCGTATTTCAAGTGCTAAAAGAAAAACTGTCATCCAAGAATTGTAGGTTTCACAAAACTATCCTTCAAAAAAAAAAAAAGGGAGGGGTGCCTGGGTGGCTCAGTCGTTAAGCTAAGCATCTGCCTTCGGCTCAGGTCATGATCCCAGGGTCCTGGGATTGAGCCCCACATTGGGATCCCTGCTCTGTCGGAAGCCTGCTTCTCCCTCCCCCACTCCCCCTGCTTGTGTTCCCTCTCTCGCTGTCTCTCTCTCTCTGTCAAATAAATAAAATCTTCAAAAAAAAGGAGAAATTAAGACATTCTCAGATAAATAAGCACTGAGGGAGTTCATTCCTATGAGAATTATCTGTAAGAAATGTTAAAGAGAGTCCTTCAGGCTGAAATAAAAGAACATTAGACAATAACTCAAGCCATATGAAGACATAATGCCAGTAAAAGTAACTCAATAAATAAATGTAAAAGACAATATTGTTCTGTTTTTGTTTTGGAACTCCTCTTTTCTTCCTATGTGATTTTAAAAAATGCATAAAATAATAATTATAAATCTATGCTAATGACATAAGTATATAAGATATAATTTGTGATAACATATAAGGGGAAGTATGGATATGTACAGTAGAGTTTGTGTATTATCAATGCTAAGGTGATATTAATTCAAACTAGTGTTATAAGTTTAAGATGTTAATTACAATCCCCAAGAAACAACTAAGAAAATAACTAAGAAATATACTCAAAAAAAGGACATGAGAAGGTACATGGTACATTACAAAAATCAGTTAAATGTAAAATAAGGAAGCAATGGAGTAACTGAGTTAAAAAATATATGACATATGGAAAACAAATAGCAAAATGGCAGAAGTCCTTCCTTACCTGTCACAGACTGAATTACTTTCCCCCAATTCATTATATTGAAGTCACAACTGCCAGTACCTCAGAATGTGACTATATTTGGATATCGGGTTTTTTAAGAGGTAATTAAGTTAAAATGAGATAATTAGGGTGAGCTGTAATCCAATATGACTGATCACTTCTGATAAGGATACAGACATGTTTAGAGGGAAGACCAGGTAAAGACTCAGAGAGAAAATGGCCATCTACAAGTAAAGGAGAGAAACTTCAGAGAAAAAAAATGAACTCTCCCAACACCCTGATCTCAGACTTATAGTCTCCAGAAGTGTGAGAAAATAAATTCGTTGTCTAAACCACCTAGTCTGGGGTACTTTATTAAGGTAGTGCTAGCAAACTAATATGTTACCATTAATTACTTTAAACGTAAGTAGACTGAACTCTCAATTCAAAGGCAGAGATTTGCAGAATTAATTTAAAAACATAATCCATCTGGGGCGCCTGGGTGGCTCAGTTGGTTAAGTGTCCAACTCTTGATTTTAGCTCAGGTCTTGGTCTCAGGGTTATGAGTTCAAGCCCTGCCTTGGGCTCCATGCTAGGCATGGAGCCTACTTAAAAAACAACAAAACATAATCCGTCTACATCCTGTCTACATAAGAATCCATTCAGATTCAAAGACAGAAATAGTTTGAAAGTGAGAGGATGGAAAAATCTACTCCATGTAAATAGTAACAACAACAACAACAAAAAGAGCTGAGGTGGCTATAATAATATAAGACAAATAGATTTTAAGTAAAAAAAAATGTTACAAGAGAAAGAGATGGACAGCGTATATCTTAATATGCTCAAGATGCTACAACAAAATACAATAGACTCAGTTGCTTAAATAGCAGAAATCTATTTCTCACAGTTCTAACAGATGGGAAGTCTTAGATGAGATGGTTTGTGGAGTTCAGGTGAGAGCCCTCTTCCTTGGCTTCCTTGGTCCCTGGCTTGCAGATAGCTGCCTTACTGCTGTGACCTCACATGGTAGAGAAAGAGCAAGCTCTGGTCTTTTCTTATAAAGGCACTAATTCCACCATGAGGACCCCACCCTCATGACTCATCTACACCTAATTACCTTTTCAAAGATCAAAATAGCACCCACCTCCAAATATCATTCAATTAGTGGGGAGAGTTTCAACATATAAATTTTTGGGGGAAACAAACATTAATTCCATACCAGCATATTTGATAAAAACATAAACCAATCAAAAAGAAATTATAATTATAAACACAAACATAACTAAACACACACCTACAAAATGTGTGAAGCAAAATGGACCAAACTGAAGAGAGAAATAGATAGTTCGACAGTAATAGAGACTTCAATACCCCACTTTCAATAATGAGTAGAACAACTATAAAGACGATCAGTAAAGAAATATAGGGCTTGGTCAACACTGTCAACCAACTATACCTAACATATATATGGAACACTCTGTCCCACAACAATATAATACAAATTCTCCTGAAGTGTACAGGATAGGTCACACGTTATGCCACTAACCAAGTCTCAATTTAAAAAGAGTTAAGTCCTACAAAGTATGAAACTAGAAATCATTAAGAGAAGGAAAACAACATCATATTCATGTTGCAAGACAGAGAACAGCCCCTCTCCTCTGAACATCTCTCTCAATTTAGCAAATATTAGAGCAAAAAAGGGTAAAACTTATTTAAAAACGGTGGCATGAATAGGCCTGAAGATTGACTTATAATATCACAGTTGTTTCAGTGGTAAATGTAAGAATGGGTAAATGAAAACCTTCATTTCATATATCATGTAGCCATAGAATCCTATTAGAGCCGAGAGTGACTAGGAGGAGCTCAGGGCACCCTAATTTGCATTTCTTTTTTTTTTTTTTTACCTAATTTGCTATAAAATATATTCATGAAGTATAACTGGCTAAAAAATGTTCATAAGGCAGACAGTTTACAAAGAAGTTCTTTTCTTGGAAACATTTTACAATCAGTTTACATAGCAACCTTGTAACATAGGGCAGTATAACCACATTATTTCCATTTTATTTTGTGGATAACACAAATATGACTTTCATAAAGCTAGATACCCCATTAGAGTTGGCTAGAGCAGGATGGCAAACAATAGCTCACAGGCAAAATCTGGCCTGCTGCCTGTTTTTGTAAATAAAGTTTTACTGGAACACAGCAATGCTCGCTCGTTTGCATATTGCGTGTGGCTCCTTTCATACTAAAACCGGAGAGCTGGGTAGTTGCAACAGAGACTTCTGGCCCACAAAGCCTGAAGTATTTACTACTTCATCCTTTAAGAGATATTTGTCTGCTAGAGAATTAAAACTCATTGGACTGTTTATCATACCACTTATCCTAATGTTTCTTGTCCCAGCAATAGGAAATACAACCTAGGAAACATGATATAGTCAAGAGAATTTGTTACAAGAGAGAGAAACCAAACAAAACAGAAAAAAATATTTTTCTGGATGTGTCATTTACTATGTGACACTGGGAAACTCACTTTATCTCTCTGGATCTGTTTCCACACCTGTAAAATAAGGGATTTGGGCTACATGAATGCTGATCATCTTTCCAATTAAACTATTAGAATTTATACAACTTAAGTTTACAGATTAGAAAGCAGTAGTGAAGGCATAAAAGTTCTTAAATTATTGTATTTTATTTTTAAAAATTTCTCCATGTGGACAAAAAAGCAGTGAGGCACCTTAAATTTCCTTATCATCACACCACCTTAAAAGTAAGTAGTACTGGGGCACCTGGGTGGCTCAGTTGGTTAAGTGCCATGATCCCAGGGGCCTGGGATCGAGCCCCTCATGGGGCTCCCTGCTCAGCTGGGAGCCTGCCTCTCCCTCTCCCTCTGCCATTCCCCCTACTTGTGCTCTCTGGCTTTCTCTCTCTGTCAAATAAATAAATAAAATCTTAAAAAAAGTAAGTAGTATTATCCCGATTCTATCAGTGAGGAAAACTAAAGCTCCAGAAAGGGCAGTATCTTACACAAAGTTACCAACATGTGCTTAGTGTTTTGTCTAGTGTGTTAACAGCATAGCATGTACAAAATCAAGGGCCATAAAAAGTGTACAGAGCAAGGCAGATAATGTAAATGCTGGGTGGTTCTGGGGTGAACCAGAGACCTCACGTCCTATTTAAAGGCAGAAGCCACCACTCAGCTAGGGCCAATTGCTGAAATATAGGCATGTGGGTCCAATATTGCCAGGTGTTTAGATTTTTTTTTGATCTTTTTTTTAAAATTTTTTTATTGTTATGTTAATCACCATATATTACATCATTAGTTTTTGGTGCAGTGTTCCATGATTCATTGTTTGTTCATAACACCCAGTGCTCCATGCAGAACGTGCCCTCCTCAATACCCATCACCAGGCTAACCCATCCCCCTACCCCCCTCCCCTCTAGAACCCTCAGCCTGTTATTCAGAGTCCATCATCTCTCATGGTTCGTCTCCCCCTCTGACATACTCCCCTTTTCTTCCTCTCCTGTTATCTTCTTCTTTTTCTTTTTTCTTAAAATATGTTGCGTTATTTGTTTCAGAAATACAGAACTGTGATTCAACAGTCTTGCACAATTCACAGCGCTCACCATAGCACATACCCTACCCAATGTCTATCACCCAGCCACCCCATCCCTCCCACCCCCAACCACTCCAGTAACACTCAGTTTCTTTCCTGAGATTAAGAATTCCTCATATCAGTGAGGTCATATGATACATGTCTTTCTCTGATTGACTTATTTCACTCAGCATAACACCCTCCAGTTCCATCCACGTCGTTGCAAATGGCAAGATCTCATTTTTGATGGCTGCATAATATTCCATTGTGTATATATACCACCTCTTCTTTATCCATTCATCTGTCGATGGGCATCTTGGCTCTTTCCACAGTTTGGCTATGGTGGACATTGCTGCTATAAACATTGGGGTACACGTACCCCTTCGGGTCCCTACATTTGTATCTTTGTGGTAAATACCCAGTAGTGCAATTGCTGGATCGAACGGTAGCTCTAATTTCAACTGTTTGAGGAACCTCCATACTGTTTTCCAGAGGGGTTGCACTAGCTTGCATTCCCACCAACAGTGTAGGAAGGTTCCCCTTTCTCCACATCCCCGCCAACATCTGTCGTTCCCTGACTTGTTAATTTTAGCCATTCTGACGGGTGTGAGGTGGTATCTCATTGAGGTTTTGATTTGGATTTCCCTGATGCTGAGCGATGTGGAGCACTTTTTCATGTGCCTGTTGGCCATTTGGATGTCTTCTTTGGAGAAATGTCTGTTCATGTCTTCTGCCCATTTCTTGATTGGATTATTTGTTCTTTGGGTGTTGAGTTTGATAAGTTCTTTATAGATTTTGGATACTAGCCCTTTATCTGATATGTCATTTGCAAATATTTTCTCCCATTCTGTCGGTTGTCTTTTGGTTTTGTGGACTGTTTCTTTTGCTCTGCAAAAGCTTTTTATCTTGATGAAATCCCAATAGTTCATTTTTGCCCTGGCTTCCCGTGCCTTTGGCGATGTTTCTAGGAAGAAGTTGCTGCGGCTAAGGTCGAAAAGGTTGCTACCTGTGTTCTCCTTTAGGATTTTGATGGACTCCTGTCTCACATTTAGGTCTTTCAACCATTTGGAGTCTATTTTTGTGTGTGGTGTTTTAAGAGAGGTTGGCTATCTCAAATTTTATTTTAAATATTCCAATTTTTAAATGTTGGTAATTCATTCAAATGTTTAAAAAACAGAATGGTCTAGATTTGGCCCAGAGGATGACAATTTGAAAATTTGTATTAAAAAAACCTTTTTATTTTATTATTTTTTTAAAGATTTTATTTATTTATTTGACAAAGACAACGAGAGCACAAGCAGGGGGAGTGGCAGGCAGAGGGAGAGGGAGAAGCAGGCTCCCCATTGAGCAGGGAGCCCAATGTGGGGCTCGAACCCAGGACCCTGAGATCACGACCCAAGCCAAAGACAGACGCCTAACTGACTGAGCCCCCAAGGCGCCCCTAAATAAACATTTTTAATTTGAGAGATTAGTGATCTAAGACTATTTTATTAATGGTCCCTGACCATTAATGGTTCTACTTAAAATTTTTTCAACTTCTTGAAGGTATGAAAGCTATATGCATTCAGTAGAAACTGTACTTCCAATTTTGGATTATGATCTTTTCCTGGGCTAGTAATATGCTGTATAACACTCTCTTGTGATGCTGGACAGTGGCAACAAACCACAGCTCCCAGTCATCTATGACATCATGAGGGTAAACAACTGATACACTTACAACAATTCTGTACCCATGCAACCATTCTGTTTTTCACTTTCAGTATAGTATCCAATAAATTACATGAGCTATTCAACCTTTATTACAAAATATGCTTTGTGTTAGATGATTTTGTCCAACTATAGGCTAATGTAAGTGCTGTGAACACATTTAAGGTAGTCTAGGTTAATCTATCATGTTTGGTAGGTTACATGTATTAAATGCATTTTCAATTTGTGCTATTTCTTTTTATTTTCTTTTAGTTTTTAAAGATTTTATTTGAGAGAGAGAGTGCACACATGCGTGCATGCATGAGAGGGACAGAGAAAGGGGGAGAAGCAGACTCCCTGCTGAGCAGAGAGCCCCACGTAGGGCTTGATCCCAGGGTCCTGGGATCATCACCTGAGCCAAAGGCAGATGCTTAACTGACTGAGCCACCCAGGTGCCCCCCAACTCATGATATTTTCAATTTACAATGGATTTATCTGGATGTAATCCCATCATAAGTCCAGGAAGATCTGTATACTGACTGAAACCTCAACTTCATTTTTTAAAAAAAATTATTTATTTAAAGATTTTATTCATTTATTTGAGACAGAGCGAAAGCAAGAGAGATCACAGAGGGAGAGGGAGAAGCAGACTCGCTGCTGAGCTGAGAGCCCGATGTGGGGCTTAATCCCAGGACCCTGAGATCATGACCTGAGCCAAAGGCAGACACTTCACTGACTGAGCCACCCAGGTGCCCTGATACCTCAACTTCAATGTGAAAAATTAATTAACCAAAGTAATGGGGGCGAGGGTGAAATCACAGCATCAGTATTAATATCATATTCTATTAGAAGTTTGCATAGTAAAGTCACATGATTGAAAAAAACTGCTTCTATTTCAGGCCATGTGGTGAAAGTATCGACAAATAGACAAAGAGTAAACAGGTCATCAGTAAAAATGATAGATCCCAGATAATATTAAAACCTAAAATTCTGTTAAGTAATTAAAATTGGCTGTATTTGTGTGATTGAAAATCTGAATCATAATTAATTCACACTGAGGCTTTAAAAACAATGGGAATGGATAGGAGTTACTGATTTGTAATTGTTAAAAGATATGACAACTAGAGAAAGAAATTTATGCTGTCAATTTTTTTAACTTATAGAAAACCATCTGAAAATATTGTACATGCTTTGATAAATAATAAACTAAGCTTTACTTAAAATCAAGCTTTGACCTACTGGTAGTTACCAAGGGAATCAAAAAAATGTTTAACTTTTTCATTCAAAAAGTCATACAGATGGCAGTGTTTCATTATTTTCCTTTTGAAGTACACATTAAGAAAGGCAGGAGAAAGATGCAGACGGAAAATGAATGACTATTTCTTGGGAATATTTTTGGTTTTTATCAAACAACTATACCATTTATTATAGCTGCACAAGGTGATATGATTCTGAAGACAGTTTAGTAGGCTAATTATTTGTTTTTTAAAAGTTTAAATGAAACCATCAGTGCAGTACAGGGTGGCTTCAATCTTTCCACTGGGAAATAAAAACATTCCAAAGACTAAAAGTTTTAAAGATGAGATTAGATAGTAGTCTTAAATCCATGATGTAACTAGTAATGTCTTGTTATGATAACGTTATTTCAACATGTTCAAAACTAAGGATTTCCTCCCAGCTATGTAGGTTACTCTCACTTTTGCTTTTCTCCAGAGCAGAAGAAACTCTCCCATATAGTTGTAGCTTAGAAATACTTTATTTTTTTAAAGATTCTATTCATTTATTTGAGATAGAGAGCCAGAGAGAGGGCATGAGCAGAAGGGGGGGGCAGAGGCAAAAGCAGACTCCCCAATAAGCAGGGAGCCCAACATGGGGCTCAATCCCAGGACCCTGAGACCATCACCTGAGCCGAAGGCATATGCCTAACTAACTGAACCATCCAGGCGCCCTGCTTAGAAATACTTTAAATCACAGGTTTGGGTTTTGAGAAAAGAATTAAGTAGCCTAGTTACATTTATATTTACTCCAGTACTCCATTTATATTTCACTTATTTAAAATGATGGAAACTCAAAACCAGGCAAAGACCCCACCTAAAAGGAGAATTACAGACCAATATCCCTGATGAACATGGATGCAAAAATTCTCACCAAGATACTAGCTAATAGGATCCAATAGTACATTAAAAGGATTATTCACCACGACTAAGTGGGATTTATTCCTGGGCTGCCAGGGTGGTTCAACATCCGCAAATCAATCAATGTGATACACCACATTAATAAAAGAAAGGACAAGAACCATATGATCCTCTCAACAGATGCAGAAAAAGCATTTGACAAAATACTCATCCTTTCTTGATAAAAACTCTTAGCAGTGCAGGAGTAGAAGGAACATACCTCAAGATCATCAAAGCTATATAGAAGGACCCACAGCTAATATCCTCAATGGGGAAAAACTGAGAGCTTTTCCCCTAAGGCCAGGAACATGACAGGGATGTCCACTCTCACCACTGTTATTCAACATAGTACTAGAAGTCCTAGCCTCAGCAATCAGACAACAACAACAAAAAAATAAAAGAATAAAAGTTATCCAATTCGGCAAAGAAGTCAAAATCTCACTCTTAGCAGACAACATGATCCTCTATGTAGAAAACCCAAAGACTCCACTCAAAAATTGCTAGAACTCATACAGGAATTCAGCAAAGTCGCAGAATATAAAATCAATGCACAGAAGTCAATTGCATTTCTATATACTAACAATGAGGTAGAAGAAAGAGAAATCAAGGAATTGATCCCATTTACAATTGCACCAAAAACCATAAGATACCTAGGAATAGGTATTCCTAACCAAAGAGGTAAAGGATCTGTACTCTGAAAATTATAGAACACTTATGAAAGAAACTGAGGGAGACACAAGAAATGGAAAAACTTTCCATGCTCATGGATTGGAAGAACAAATATTGTTAAAATGTCTATGCTAACCAGAGCAATCTGCACATTCAAAGCAACCCCCATCAAAACAGAAATGGACCCTCAACCCCATGGTCAACTAATCTTTGACAAAACAATGAGGCAGAAGAAAGAGAAATCAAGGAATTGATCCCATTTACAATTGCACCAAAAACCATAAGACACCTAGGAATAGGTATTCCTAACCAAAGAAGTAGAGGATCTGTACTCTGAAAATTATAGAACACTTATGAAAGAAATTGAGGGAGACACAAGAAATGGAAAAACTTTCCATGCTCATGGATTGGAAGAACAAATATTGTTAAAATGTCTATGTTAACCAGAGCAATCTGCACATTCAAAGCAAGCCCTAACAAAACACCATCAGCTTTTTTCATGGAGCTGGAATCCTAAACTTTGTATGGAACCAGAGAAGACCACGAATAGCCAAAGGAATGTTGAAAAAGAAAACCAAAGATGGAGGTATCACAATTCCGGACCTCAAGCTGTATTACAAAGTGGTAATCATCAAGACAGTATGGTACTGGCACAAAAACAGACACATAGATCAATGGAACAGGATAGAGAACCCAGAAATGGACCCTCAACCCCATGGTCAACTAATCTTTGACAAAGCAAGAAAGAATATCCAATGGAGGGAAGTAGATGGAGCGCTGGGTCCGGCACGGGTCTGACAAGATTAAAGCTGCAGGAGAATGGGCAGTGAGGTACAGAGAGATGGAAGGACCTTGGACTTGACTGACGATGCTTGGCAAGAAGACAAGCTGCCGTATGAGGATGTTGCAATACCACTGAATGAGCTTCCTGAACCTGAACAGGGCAACGGTGGCACCACAGAATCTGTTAAAGAACAATAAATGAAGTGGACCAACTTGGCCTTACAGTATGTCCGTGAGAATATCCCCCCTATAGAAAACTAACACCCAGCTCCTTCTTCATGGACAGATTTTTGAAAAATATATAGATACAAAATGTTAAAAAAAAAAAGAATATCCAATGGAAAAAAGACAGTCTCTTCAACAAATGGTGTTGGGAAAAATTGGACAGCCACATGTAGAAGAATGAAACTAGACCACTTTCTTACACCTTACATAAAAATAAACTCAAAATGGATGTAAGACCTAAATGTGAGAATGGAATCCATCAAAATCCTAGAGAAGAACACAGGCAGAAATCTCTTTGACCTTGGCCACAGCAACTTCTTGCTAGACATGCCTCCAAAGGAAGGGAAACAAAAGCAAAAATGAACTTTTAGGACCTCATCAAAATAAAAAGCTTTGCACAGCAAAGGAAACAGTCAACAAAACTAAAAGACAACCTACAGAATGGGAGAAGATATTTGCAAATGTCTTATCAGATAAAGGGCTAGTATCCAAAATCTATAAAGAACTTATCAAACTCAACCATCAAAAACCAAATAATCCAGTCAAGAAATGGACAGAAGACATGAACATACAAATGGCCAACAGGCACATGAAAAGATGTTCAACATCACTCAGTAACAGGGCAATACAAATCAAAACGACAATGAGATACCACCTCACACTGGTCAGAATGGCTAAAATTAACAACTCAGGAAACAACAGATGTTGACAAGGATATGGAGAAAGGGGAACCCTCTTATGCTGTTAGTGGGAATGCAAGCTGGTACAGCCACTATGGAAAACAGTATGGAGGTTCCTCAAGAAATTAAAAATAGAGCTACCCTATAACCCAGCATGTGCACTACTAGATATCTTTCCAAAGGACACAAACAGCGATTCGAAGGGGCACCTGCACCCGATGTTTATAGCAGCAATGTCCACAACAGCCAAAATATGGAAAGATCTCAGATGTCTATCAACAGATGAGTGGATAAAGATGTTGTATATATATACAATGGAATATTAGTCATCAAAAAGAATGAAATCTTGCCATTTGCAATGATGTGGATGGAACTAGAGGATATCATGCTAAGCGAAATAAGTCAGTCACAGAAAGACAAATACCGTATGATTTCACTCATATGTAGAACTTAAGAACCAAAACAAATGAACATAGATGAAAAGAAGGAAAAATTAAATAAGATGAAAATTGAGAGGGAGGCAAACCATAAGAGATGCTGAACTCTAGGAAACAAACTGAGGGTTGCTGGAGGGAGGTGGGTGGGGGGAAGGGATGACTGGGTGATGGGCATGAAGGAGGGCACTTGATGAAATGAACACTGGGTGTTATATGCAACTGATGGATCACTAAATTCTACCCCTGAAACTAATAAAAAAATAAGAGTAAAAAAATAAAATAAAATTATGGGAACTCATATTAAGTGACAAAGTATTAAAAAAGGCTGGACAAATCACTTTATCTCTCTGTCCCCAAGCTTGTCTCCAGAATGAGCCTAACACTGAAGAGAATTTTTAAAAAATCATGTAACATACTTGGTACATATAAGTATTCAATAAATGTTAATTAGCTCTATGGTTATACAATAAAATGGTTACTCACTCTTTTGTTGAGACAAATAACAGGCCACAGGCTGCAACCCAGGGTGCAACAGCAGCAGAGACAACCACATAGCAGCCATTTCACATTGACTGGGAGAGCCTTTTTCAAACATGCATTCACACGGCCAATGCTGGTCTTAAATTCTTCTGGGGCCACCTATAACAAGGGCGCAATCTTTATTTAACAGTTTGTGGGCAGCTTTCCACTATTTATCTCTAAATTTAAAGAAAATGTTTGTCTTTTACAAATACTTTAAGGAATTACACGTCTAAATAGATATCCTCCTTTTATGTATTACATACTCTTGGATGACATTAGAAAGTAAAACAATATAATTTTATGTTTACAGAACTTATTCTGATGTTCAAAAATAATCTTCTGAAATTACCAGCATTAAAAGGACAACAAAATTGGTGGTAAAGAATACCCGTCAAGCAGTTTTTCTACCAAATATTCTCATTATTCAGGCAATATTATAGTCTCCAATCATTCTGACTAGTAAGACTAGAAGCATAATATAACAATAAAAACCTAAATACTATCAGAGGAAATGGAATTAAAATTAGACTTTGGCAATATTCCTTGATTACTTTTAAATAGGCAACTCTTGACCCTTTTCTCCCTGGCAAGTTTGCGGTGTAACAATTTTAACACTTGCCATTGTTTGTAGGGAAAAGCTACACTAATAAGACAATGAGGAGTAATTACATTTTAAAAAAAGGGTCTTAATATTCAGCATAAAATGGACTCAAAAACTGCTGTAAATTTTGAAATTTGAAAGGTCCTTAAATATACAAATTTAATATTTTAATTACTACTTCCATTCCTGGAAGTGGCTGCTTGTGCCTCTCTGTAAACAACAACAAGTCAGTTCAAAGGCAAGAGCATGACAGGCATAATTAGATTTATACCGAAAATTCCGCTTGAAGGTTATACAATTCAAAGGCATACTAAAAATCGTTTGCTTTCGGTGAAATCACATTTCTGGATCACTAAAATTATTCCTTTTCATTTAGAAAGCTGTCAGACTGCAAAATCTATGGGAAAAAAATCCAGCATCTGGCTGTGAAAACAAAAATTATGAAAATATTAGAAAAAATAAGCTGCTATAAAATAAAAACCCCATTAACATGTCTGGTATATAAAACATGGAGCTTTACAACTCTTCCATTAATATGTCTGGCATATAAAATATGGAGCTTTACAACTCTTCCAAGTAAAAATTGTACTAGAGTTTTTCAATTTATTACATATCTTAGAATCAACACTACAAAACATATACCTATTAGCAGATGTTATAAAGATACATGGCCAAAGAATTCAGCCCCATCATGAATAAAACATTACTTATACTAGCTTTATTAGAATTGTTCATGCCACCCAATAAAGTTAATTGC
The DNA here is from genome assembly GCF_009762305.2 of Zalophus californianus. Lineage (NCBI taxonomy): Eukaryota > Metazoa > Chordata > Mammalia > Carnivora > Otariidae > Zalophus > Zalophus californianus. The sequence continues at coordinate 69,446,280 of NC_045612.1, forward strand.
TTAACCCATAAATTTGATTTTCCTCCCAATATGTTAACCAACAAATAGTAGTTGTAAAATTGCAAGCTCAAAACTGTTTTTACATGGGTATGTAAACTAATCTATTCTCCAACTAAATTGTTGGCAATATGACCTAAAGACAATTACTGAGTAAAAAGAATTCCAATTAAATGACTAACTTCTGGGGTAAATATGAAAATAATTTCAGAGAACCATGCCTTACAACTGAAAAACAGAAAATGCTAACAGGCTAAGCATATTACACAATAAATGAAGATTTTGATTCTAGTTACTTATTAGCTACAAAAAATCATAGGCAAATTCATTTAATTTTTCTGAGTTTGTTTCCCATGTATAAAATGAGAATAATAATCTTTGCCTTATATACTCACAGGAAATGGAAATCATATCTTAAAAAGAATCTCATTAATAACCAGAATGCTTTGAAAAAGAAAGCCAATGAATCCTATCTCTTGATGAGATTTGGAGAACGAAAAGCAAAGCTCTCTTTTGCCTGGTCTCACCTGAAGGCAAGGCATTTGATCAGGTAACCATTAATAATCCATGGCCTTCCTACACATTCTATTATAAACAAAAGGATAATTAGCTACATTTTGTTTTTTAATTTTTCATTTTAATTCCAGTATGTTAACATACAGTGATATATTAGTTTCAGGTGTACAATAGAGTATTTCAACAGTTCCATACTTCACCCTGTGCTCATAGAGACAAGTGTACTCCTTAATCCCCATCACTATTTCACCCATCCTCCCCTTAACCATCAGATTGTTCTCTAGAGTTAACAGTCTGTTTCTTGCTTTGTCTCATTTTTTTCCCTTTGCTTGTTTTGTATCTAAAATTCCACATACGAGTGAAATCATGTGGTGTCTTTCTCTGACCAACTTATTTCACTTAGCAATATATATACTCTCTGGCTCCATCCATGTTGTTGCAAATGGCAGTATTCCATACTTTTTATGGCTGAATAATATTCCATTGTGTGGATATACCTATATCTGTATCTATAACTACATATCACATCTTTATCCGTTCATCAATCCATGGACACTTACACTGCTTTCATACCTTGGCTATTGTAAATAATGCTGCTATAAACATCGAGGGGCATAAATCCCTTTGAAATAGTGTTTTTGTATTCTTTGGTAAATACCCAGCAGTGCAATTGCTGGATGATAAAGCAGTTCTATTTTTAACTTTTTTGAGGAACTGCCATACTGTTTTCCATAGTGGCTGCACCAGTTTGCATTCCCCACAGTACCTGAGTGTTCTTTTGTCTCCACATCGTTTTTATGCTAGTACCATACTGTTTTGGTAACTATGGCTTTGAAATATAACTTGAAGTCTGGAATTGTGATGCCTTCAGCTCTGCTTTTGTTTTTTTCAAGATTGCTTTGGTTATTTGCGGTCTTTTGTGGTTCCAGACAAATTTTAGGATTGTTGGTTCTAGTTATGTGAAAAATGCCTCTGTAGATTGCAACAAATCTGTAGACTGCTTTGGGTAATATAGACATTTTAACAATATTTGTTTTTCCAATCTGTGAGCATGGAATGTCTTTCCATTTCTTTGTGTTGTCTTGAATTTCTTTCATCAGTGATTTATAGTTTTCAGAGTACAGGTCTTTCACCTCTTTGGTTAGGTTTATTCTTAGGTGTCTTATTTTGGATGTAATTGTAAATAGGATTGTTTTCTTAATTTCTTGTCACTTCATCAGTGTACAGAAATGCAGAAGATTTCTGTACATTGATTTTGTATCCTGTGACTTTACTAGATTTATCAGTTCTAGCAATTTTTTGGTGGAGCCTTCAGGATTTTCTATATATAGTATCATGTCATCTGCAAATAGTGAAACCTTGACTTCTTCCTTGCTGATTTGGATGCCTTTTATTTCTTTTTGTTGTCTGATTGCTGTGGCTAGGACTTACAGTACTATGTTGAATACAAGTGGTGAGAGGAGACATCCTTGTCTTGTTCTCAGTTTTTCCCCATTAAGGATGATGGTAGCTGTGGGTTTTTCACAGGTGGCCTTTATTATGTTGAGGTATGTTCCCTCTAAACTTATTTTGTTAAGGATTTTTAATCATGAATGTGCATTTGAAAAGAATGTGTATTCTGCTGTTCTAGAAGCTAATGTTCTGAATATATCTGTGAAATCCTTCTGTTCCAGTGTGTCATTCAAAGCCATTGTTTCCTTGTTGATGGTCTGTTTAGATGATCTGTCCACTTGATGTAAGTGTGGTGTTAAAGTTCCTTACTATTATTATATTATTATGGAGTAGTTCCTTTATGTTTGTTATTAACTGGTTTATGTATTTGGGTGCTCCTATGTTGGGTGCATACATATTTACAATTGTTATATCTTCATGTCGGATTATCCCCTTTACTATTATATATTGTCCTCCTTTGCTTCTTGTTACAGTCTTTGTTTTAAAGTCTATTTTGTCTGATATAAATGTTGCTATTCTGGCTTTCTTTTGACATCCATTTGCATGTTAAATGTTTCTTAATCCTCTCACTTTCAATCTGTAGGTGTCCTTAGGTCTAAAATGGGCCTCTTGCAGACAGCAAATAGATGGCTCTTTTTTTTTTTTATCCATTCTGTCACCCTGCGTCTTTTGATTGCAGCATTTAGCCCATTTACATTCAAAGTAATTACTGATAGATACATATTTATTGCCATTTTATTACTTGTTTTGTGGTCGTTTCTGAAGCTCTTCTCTGATCCTTTCTTGACTTTTTTCATGTTTTGCTTATTTTCTTTAATGATATATTTGGATATCTATTGCATATCTATTAGTGGCTTTTGATATGTGGTTACCATTAGGTTTGCATATAACCTCTTCTGCATATAGCAGTCTATATTTTTTATGGTCATTTAAGTTTGAACACATTCTTTTCTCCTGTCCCCCACACCTTTTAGATATACGTTATTGTATTTTATATCTTTTTGTGAGTTCCTTGACTTTTTTGCAGAAAAATTCATTTTTACTGCTTTTGTGTTTCCTACCTCTATACTGTCACTTTGAGTTTCTCTACTCAAAGAGTCCCTTTTAGTATTTCTTGCAGAGCTGGTTTAATGGTCATGAACTCCTTTAGTTTTTGCTTGTCTGGAAAACTCTCTCTCTCCTTGTATTCTGAATGATAGCCTAGCTGGGTAGAGTATTCTCTGCAGATTCTTCCCATTCAGCACTTTGAATATATCATGCTACTCCTTTCTGGCTTGCAAAGTTTCTGTTGAAAAATCTCCTGCTAGCCTTATGGGTTTTCCCTTGTAATTTAATGACTTCTTTTGTCTTGCTGCTTTTAAAATTTTTTATTACTATATTTTGCAAATTTAATTACAATATGTCTGTGTGTTGGTCTGCTTTTGTTGATTCTGTTGGGGGTTCTCTGTGCCTCCTGGATCTAGATATCTTTTTCTTTCCCAAGACTGGGGGAATTTTCAGCTCTTATTTCTTCAAATAAATTTTCTGCCCCCCCTTCTCTCTCTTTTTTCTGGGATTCCTATAATATGAACGCTATTACATTTGATGGAGTCACTGAGATCCCTCAGTTTATTCTCATTTTGCATAATTCTTTTCTCTCCCTTGTTCAGCTTGATTACTTTCCATTACTTTGTCTTCTAGCTCACTAATTCATTTCTCTGCTTCTTCCAACCTCTGTTCATTCCATCAAGCATGTTTCTCATTTCTTTATTATTATTATTATTTAAAGATTTTATTTGTTTGACAGACACAGAGAGAGAGAGAGATCACAAGTAAGCATAGCGACAGGCAGAGGGAGAGGGAGTAGGCTCCCTGCTGAGCAGAGAACCCGATGTGGGGCTCGATCCCAGGACCCTGAGATCATGACCTGAGCCAAAGGCAGATGCTTAACCAACTGAGCTACCCAGGAACCCTGCATGTTTCTCATTTCACTTATTTTGTGCCCTGTGCCCTTTATCTCTGCTATGTTATTCCTTTCTCTGTGTTAAGGGTCTCACTCATGTCTTCCACTTTTTTCTTAAGTCCAGTGAGTATTCTTATGACCACTGCTTATATTCTCTATCAGGCATGTTACTTACATCTGTTTGACTTAGGTCTCTGGTTATGGCCTTGTCCTTTTCTTTCATTTGGGATAAATTTCTCTGTCTCCTCATTTTGTCTGCCTCTCTGTGTCTCTTTCTGTATGTAAAGAAAGTCAGTTGTTTCTTCTGTTCTTGAAAATAATGATTTTTATGAAGAGGTCCTGGAGAGCCCTGGAGTGCAGTGTCCCCTGTTCACCAGAACCTGGCCCTTCAGTAGAGTATCCTATGTGTATTTTTATGCCCTGCTATTTCACCTGATTTAATTTTCCTTTTAGTGCAGTCATCTGCACTGACTCTCTGCCTGTTGTGACCATGCCTGCTCTCTGTGGGACCCAGCAGGCAAACTCTGGGGGGGAGGGTTCCCCACTGGGGGACTTGGGAGCAGAGGGGTAGTGTTAGCAAAATTTGTGCTGGGTCAGTAGTCCTATGCTGGATCCCCCGAAGCACTATGGCAACTGGGGGCTTCAGGATGGGTTGACCAAGGGCACAAGGCTGGGCATGGTGTGTGATGGTGGCTGAGGGTGTGTGGTTGGGCATGGCCCATGAGGGCTGCTAGGGGTGTGCAATTGAGTGCAGTGTGCAAAGGCACCTGTGGGCATCTGGCTGGGCAGGTGCATGATGGCACCTGGGGACAGTGGAAGGTGTCCAGAAAGGTGCACAGGTGGGCGTGGCCTGTGATGGTCAATCAGCTACATTTTTAATGCAAATTCAATGCTCTTCAGTTCTTCAGTTCTTTAGAGGAAAAAAAGAGATGTCCTTTTAAAAAACCAGATGCCAGGGGCGCCTGAGTGGCTCAGTCATTAAGCGTCTGCCTTCGGCTCAGGTCACGATCCCAGGGTCCTGGGATCGAGGCCCGCATTGTACTCCCTGCTCCGTGGGAAGCCTGCTTCTCCCTCTCCCACTCTCTCTGCTTGTGTTCCCTCTTTCGCTGTGTCTCTCTCTGTCACATAAATAAATAAAATCTTTTCTTTTATCAAAAGATTCATATGGCAAGTTGCTATCTTCAGATTTACCTCTCAGACAGTGATACTCAACTTCTTTTCCCTAGTCAATCACTGAGCAATGAAACAGAAATTAAAATAAGGAAAATATATTTAGCTCTAATTTGTAATATAACATTACTACCAATTCTCTTTGAATTGTGTATCTAGAAACACTAACACATTTTTAAAAATCTGGTAAATGTAAATCATAAAATTATTAAATCCGTGCACTTACAAATTTAAGTGCTTATAATTAGAATTTAAATTTTTATTTAAAAAGTAAAATTTTTACTTAGAATATTTATTTGGAAGCCAGAAACTAATCAGTCCAAAATGTAAAACTTGCTTTTTGTTCAAAATATTGTGAATAAAATATATGCCAAGATACATAAAATTTGTTATAAATTTTTTCTTTTATTACATCCTTCTGGAAATAAATTAACCAAAACTTTAAAAAAAAATGTAACAATTTTCCTTCTTTCCTGCCAATACTTTCCACCTTTAACACATAATCCTGTCCATTAGTACTCTGTTACCATGGGCAAACTAAGAACTACAATACTGGTGTTACTAAAAATGAGAATTCAAATTTTTTGAAGTCATAAGATAAATATATTGAAAGGAAAACTACTAGAATTTCAAACAATAAAATAAAATCTGTGTTTTGCCTTTAAAAGGGATCCAGGATTGTCTTTGGAAAAAAAATCTGTATTTGAATGACAGTAAAAGTCATAAAACAGATGATAAAGACATAGGAAATGAGAATTGGTTAACTCCCGATTTAAACATTGTGAAAAAATGTTTAGTTAACTGTGTGGAGTCAGAGTTTTACTCATTTACTTCCATATAACTGAGTATCTTTAATAATGAAAGTTAGATGGAAGCCTTTTACTTTCTAGCTGAAGGGCAGGTTGTAAAGAAAGTTTAATTCCTTTTGACTTTCTTGTAAAGAAAAAAGAAAGCCACATCATAAAGGTGGGGGAAAGGTTCATAATATTTTATAACAGGATGCAAGAGACTCTGCAAACAGAAGAAAATATAAGCAAAATCCAGCAAGACTGTTTTTCCTCCTTCAATCATGGGGAACACAACCCTATCAATCACTTGTCATATTGGATCACAATAGTAATGGTCGATTTTATGGCTTAGGCTCCCCCCAACACTGCACATTGATCTCATAAACACCATTTAATTGTTTCAAGCTGAGGGCCAGAAGCTTTCATTTCTTTTCTAAAGTTCAGTGGTTCTTTCATTTTCTGGTCACCAGAATCTGTGTGTATGCACCTGTTTGATATATCCTATCATGAGAAGAAGACTTATCTTTAGTGAAATGGGGGAAACAATCTTTTCTGCACTTAATATAAAAGGTTAACTTTTTATTTGTATAAGAAGTATTAACACATAGGCACAAAATTAGTACTGAACCACGAAGCTTGTCAAAATGGCTTTTTATGTCTTCAGAATTAACTCCGTGCAATTTTGCTTAGTTTAGGCATAAAAGCTATTTAGAATCCCATTCATGCCAGAAGACTGATTTTGTAAAAGGAATATTTTTCTATTTTAGAGACTGCATTTATTCATTTTAAAATATTTTACACAAAGGCTGCTAAGTTTGGAATTCAGACCTTCCTTTTGGTTTTTTTTTCTTCCCGGCTAATGTAATTCTTCTTGCCTATTCCCCCAGGTATCAGAGAAGCATTTTGATAATTCATAATAACCTATACAAATACAACAGTGCCCACTGGACAAAAATTGTCTCATTGAAGAGAAAAATGAGTAAAGCTCATGTTATCACCATGTGACTTTTAAAAATCAGACTTTCAGAATTCCTGTTAGTGTTGTTTTCATCACTAAAAACTAAACTAAGAAAAAAAATCACAGTATCATTTATGCCTCATTTCTTTAAATAATGCACACTAGAATAAATACCCAATCATTGATATGTGCTATAGAAATGGTCACCTAAAAAAAAGGATATCTTTAAGAACAGCTCATATTCAGATCATATGTTTTGTAAATGCATACCAAAAGCAGCTTAACATTCTTATTCTAGTTTAAAAGAAAAACTGTACTATCTTTTTCAATGGTGAAGTTTTTAGTTTTAGAAGGCTTGGAAAGAAATGAAGAAGTATGAAGAAATATTCTAAATATTCCTTGAGCATATAAAACTGGCCAATTTCAAAGACGGATACATTTGTGCCTGGAAACTGTTCTCTGACATTTTTTTTTGATTATTAATTTTCTAGAATTCCTTGGACTTGTAATTCAAACTTTTAAAAAACAAACCAGTAAGAAAACTGAATATAAGTACCCAGACAACACATGCAGCAGCACCAGGGAAACACAAAGAACAAGTTTTCCATTGGAGATGTTTTAATTCACATTCTCTTTAATTTAATATTGAATTTGTCATCTTTCCACAAACACGTTATTCAAGGGATTTTTCCACAGCTATTTTTTTTCTTTTGGAGAAAATATTTATGGTTAATTCATATAAAACAAATCTAAGTTTGAACTGCTGCTTCAATTGGCAAATTATTCTAAATGATCAGGATAGGAAGGTAGAACATTCTAGAGAGTGAGGCCAAAACATCAAACCAAAGGGCTCTTTGTATCCTAAAAAGGTAAATGGACACATATTTTCTGTTAACTTAGCCAGGGACTATTTCCACTTGCTTATTATATGGAATGATTTGACATTATACATCAGGAGAGGCAGAAAAGGTCAACAGTTAAAAGGACAGATTATTGATGGGACCAGCGAATAAACTGTTTCTCAGTAAAGAATGTAAAAGTAGCAAAAGCAGTTAAAAATTGAAAGCTAGTCAGAAAAAAACTGGAGAAATAAACAATCAGGATGAAACTAGGATACACTGGTGGGAAAAAAAAAAAAAAAAAAAACTTACACTGGGAAGCTAATAAGTACCTGACAGTACACTCAAAATTTTATACATGCTCTTTCATTTAATCCTTACAACAAGAAGTGAGGTATTATTCACATAAGAACTGAGGCTCAAAGAAGTGGCTTGCTCAAGGCCACAAAGCCAAGTGATAGACCCTGTATTCCAACCCAGATCTGATTTCAAAGTTTAACTACTCTATACCGTCTCTAACTAGCTTCCATTTTACAGGGGGTAAAGGAAGCAAATAAAGTATAAAATACCTTTCAGGGTTAAATCAAATAGAATTTCTTATAATTTTAGTGATAACCCTTGTGAAAAGAAATAACTCTGCTGTCTTTCTCTCCCCCCTTCTGAATAAAGCTGGGGAAAAGATTGTGATTAGGCCAAAAGTGAAAAGCAAGCAGCTAGAAAATGTATCATGACAAAAAGGAGCCAATATTAGATGCATTTTATCCCATTCTCAGAGTTTAGAACAAGAGGACAAATTAAATTAAGGTTTGAATGGGTAACAAAGTGACATGGTTCAAATATCAAAATAATACTAAATACCAAAATACCAAAAATGATCTCATCCTTACCCTTGCCTCCATCCATCTCTCTCCTCTTCTCCCATCAAGGTAACCACTTTTATTTAGTTCCATGTGTAACCTTCTAGAATTTCTTTATACAATTATTAATGTGCTTATTTTCCCCCCTAATAAAGGGGGGGAAAATATGTGCCTACACATATTGTAGGCACGGATTTGTACCTCGCTTTTCTCACTAACATTATGAGAAAATTTAACAGTAAATTGCATAAAAGCCCTTTAGGGAATGGAATGATTTTAAAATATGACCAAATCTATACTGACAAGTAGCATTGTTCTAGCACTAAAATTGAACAGGATAATTTCTTTTAATCCCAAATCATCATTTTACCTATATAACATTCAGCTATTAACCATTTGGAAATTTTTGAGTATTTTTTAATATAATGGCTTTTCTCTTTCTTCTGTATTTCCTCAAGTGACAAACATGTGTAAGTAACTTTTTGCCTTAGTCAAAGCCTTTTTCTTTGGGCCTAGAAGTTAGCATTCCTATTGTAAGAGGATTTTCCAAACATAGTTTCAAATCCTAAGAAGTCTTTGAATACTGAACCTCAAGCATGAAGATACTACTGAATGTAGAGGAACCAGGGAATAGAAAGGTACTAATTTATTGCAGCAAGTCCAATTTTAGAAACTCAAACTATCTAAAAGGTAGAAAAACGTCTGACCAAACATTTGATTCTTTTGATGTATAACAAATCATACTGCAGGACACTTTAAAAATAATAGAGTGACACAAAGTTAAACAATGATAACTTTGTTAACTCTAAAGACATTGGGATTATGGACCTAAATGAAAACAATTATAGCTACTGGTGCTGAGAATAAAGGGCAAAACTGGAAAAACTGAACAGATAGGCAAATAATGGCTGGCATTAATGTACAATGAGCAAGATAACTGGTCATAGGCTAGTAGTCATGGTGACAGCTTTCAGTCACTAATGACACAGCTTCCAAGTACCCTGGCCTCTTGTTACCATCATTACTGGGGAGCCAAAGCATTTGTCATAATACTGAATAAGCTATAAAACAATACTTTTAGAATTGAAAAGTTCAAAGCAAACTCTCACTTACCTTCCCTGTTAGAACTGAGGGAAATTCAGTATCAAACTTGTTGCTCAAGCCAAACCTTAAAAACAAAGAACAAAATATTTTCTACCCAGCATATTTAACTCTTTACCCCCTCCCTTTTTAAGTAAGTAACAAAGCCATGCATTTTTCTTTTGATGTTGTGATTTAAGAATGTGTCCTAAAAATAATTTTATGATATTTACAGAAAACAAATCTTTGACTATTAATCTGAATTAATAGTAAAAGAAACTTATGATGCAAATGTTAAAGTAGTATTCTAATTACATCCATGCATGATATGGGATTAAATAATAACAAATTAGGGGTGCCTGGGTGGCTCAGTTGGTTAAGCAACTGCCTTCAGCTCAGGTCATGATCCTGGAGTCCCGGGATCGAGTCCCGCATCAGGCTCCCTGCTCAGCAGGGAGTCTGCTTCTCCCTCTGACCTTCTTCCCTCTCATGCTCTCTCTCTACCATTCTCTCTCTCTCTCAATAAATAAATAAAAATCTTTAAAAAAATAACAAATTAGAGTTGGAAATAAGATTTTTGACTGAAATGTTTCTGTTAAAACCCATTTTAGTTGATAACTATTAGAACTGGCTAATTGGTAGTAAGTAGGAGTGGATAATATTATTCTTTCTACTTTTATGTATATATGAAAATTTTTCTAATAAAAACTAATATAACCTTTGGAGCTGTAGTTCAAAAACTTATGATCAGTTAGTATTCAGATACTCAAAGTTTGATCTTTATGAATGGCTTTCATGTATATGCTCAATTTGTTTTCAGAAAACAGGTCTCAGCCTTGAAAGCTCTGACTCAAGTAAGCACATTGAAATCTGTTTTCAGAAGTCAAGATGAATTTTATGAGCCTTCATTCACCTACTTGTTGGTTTCAGTAGGGATAACAAAGGTCACTTCCTGCATCTTAGATGATATATCATAGTGACTAAAATTTTATAGTATAGTGTAGTATAGTATAGTAGATGATGGGTTGTAAGCAAAAATGAAAAAAAAAAAACCAGGAATGTTTATTGAGAACTCCTGGTGAGGTAGGCAATAATAGTAACAGCTACCAGTAAATATTCACTCACCATGAGTTAGACACTGTGCTAGATAAATATGTTACTTCTAAAGTTTACAACCCTACAGGAGTGGTACTGTCATCCCCCTCTTAAAGATAAGGAAGCTGACCCTCAGAAAAAAATTTTTTTGAAAGGTAATTAAATGACTTGCCCCAAGTCATATCTAGTAAAGGGGAGGACCAAAATTCCAAATGCTGATCCCTAAGTTCTTTCTGTCCTGTATTGAGCTTTTTGAAAACAGAAACTATGCCTTATTTATTTTGTTATCTTTTTGTTTAGTAGCATAATGTAATCTAGTAGGTATTTAATAAAAGTTTGTTGAATAATAAGCTACAATACTATCTGATTTGACTGACTTATGGCCCTTTGGTCTTACGGTCACATTAAAGATATGTTAAGAATCTAATGTCCTATTAAAACTATGTGGGAATACCATATTCTCCTTGTATCATTTATGCTAATAGCTCCTTTTCTGGGACACAAGCCCATCTTAAACATAAAAATTCTCTATACTTAGCAGCTAAGTATACTATACTTTGTGTATTTAAAATGTATTTTAAAACAACAAATTCTATGTTTTAAGATAGTCAAGACAATTAACTAGCAACCATAAAAAGACCTTAACTTCATTAAAAAATACTTAATTACTTCTCCAGGTATTAGTATATGTAATGAGAACATAATATTCTCATAATCATGTTCCCCATAGACACAGGATATAGCCAAACTGGAAAACAAGATAGTATACCCCTGTACATGAATTTTTATGGCAAATTTCATGTGCTATTTGAGAAACTGACACTCCAGTATTAAATATATATTTGCAACTATGTACTAACTCAGAAATCAAAAACATGACCAATATATAACAGCAAGAAACATCCTTCATTTAAGTTATATGTAGCTAAATCGTGACCTCATCACTAGTCAAAAAGATGCAATTTAATTCATTATTCCACAAAGAGTAAATTCTTACTGTGTAACAGAGAAATAAATACAGGTTTCATTTTTAAAAGGAGACATTATACACTTTAAAGTAGAGTTATATTTCCATATCTTGTCTAAACACCTTATAGATGCAATGTAAATAACATGTTCCTGATTTAGAGTCTGGGAAGATGGCAGAGTAGGAGAATCCTAAGCCCACTTCATTCCACAGATACACCCAAGACAACAGCCATATCAGCGCAACGAACTAAGAAAACCACCCAAAGACTGCCACAACACACTTTCCAGTTAATTGAAGAGAAGAGGACACACTGAAAAGGGTAGGAAGGGTGGAAACATGGTCAGGTATCAAGCTCCTGGTGAAACTAACCGCAAATGGAAGGGACATCACAAGCACTGAGAAGGGAGAGGAGCAGACACCCACCAAACACCCCCCACACAGGAACCTGCACTTGGAAGACAAGTCCCCATAATACTTGGCTTTGAAATGCAGTGGGGCTTAACTCTGGGTACTTTAAAAATCAGCAGGCTTTTGAGGACCTGGCTTTTGAGATGAGCAGGCTAGGCTCATCTGTTAAGAGTCCACCTCTTGATTTCAGCTCAGGTCATGATCTCAGGGTTGAAAGACTGAGTCCCACATTGGGCTCCATGCTCAGCATGGAACCTGCTTAAGATTCGCCCTCTCCCTCTGCCTCTGCCCCTCCCCTACTCTCTCTCTCTCTTTCTCAAAAAAAAAAAATTAAAAAAATCAACAGGCTTAGCTCTGGGAGAGCCAGAGAGCAATAGGAAACTGAGCCCTTAAAGAGACAGTATAACAAACAACCCTGCTGAGATAAAGGAATTTGAAAAGCATCCTGGGTATACAGAAAGGAGATTTATTTACTAATCTCAGAATGTGTGCTGGAGGGGCAGGGATCTTTAGGAGACATCTTCAAGAACAAAAGAGCTGGTGGGTGCCATCCCCACCTCCACCCTATCCCCAGCCTAGATACCAGGACACCTGCAGGAACCAGTGAGAACACTTTCCACCTACCTTGCTAACACCACACACCCTGCCTCTGTGTTCTCCTGTGGATCTACCCCATCCAACCTACCCCACTAGGCACACATCTGTCCAAAGCAGCTCCTGGCATATTTTATCCTGCAAGCAGCCCTGGCAAGGACCAGCACCACTCCAAAATGACTCCTGCCTGAGGAGAGGGGAAGATAAACCACACACCAGTTCAACTGTAGCCCCAGCAGCCAAACCTTATAACTGGCAGGAAAGAGAGAGTATCCTGTTGATCAGTACCTCTGCAGCCCCAGCAGATGAACCGGGGGTAAGCATCTGATCTGCTGGCCCCGTCCACTGACAAAAACCTCTCAGGTTTAGAGAGCCCTGTAGTTTGGGGTCACTGCAGCCCCAACACATGGACTAGAATAGGCATTTGGTTTGAATGCAGGCTCCACCTACCAACAAAAGCCTCTCCAGGGATAACACAGGGAGAGTGCCCTGGAGTTTGGTGTGACCACAATACCAGCAAACAAGCAGAGGGCAGACATCTAGTCTGACTGTTGATATCCCCCAACTATAAGCCCAGAGTAGCTCCAGACTAGCCCCTTAACAGCACAGAGACCAAACCCTGCCCAGTGCACCAGGCAAAATGGGCCGTTATGGCCAAGTGGACTGAAGGCAAATGCTGCCCACCCAGCCACAACAGTAGGGCACACACAACCCACATAGGAGACACCCGTGAAATATCTGGTTCTGGTGAACAGGGGACATTGTGCTACAAGGCACAACAGGAGCTCTTCTTCATAAGGCCACGACCTTCAAGATCAGGAGACGTAACTAACTTTCCTAATACATAGAAACAAACACAGAGAGACAAAATGAAGAACCAGAGGAATATGTCCCAAGTGAAAGAATAGGACAAAACCACAGCAAAATAGCTAAATGAAAGGAGATAAGCAATAAGCCTGATAAACAAGTCAAAGTAATGGCTATAAAAATATTTACTGGACTTGAGAAAAGAGTGGAGGGTCTCAGTGAGATCTTCAACAAAGAGATAGAAAATATAAAAAAGAACCAATCAGAAATGAAAAACTCAATAACTGAAATAAAAATACACTAGAGGAAATCAACAGCAGATTAGAGGCAGGAGAATTTATCATCTACCTAGAAGACAGAATAATGGAAAGCAACCAAGCTGGACAGCAAAAAGAAAAAAAAATTAAAACTGACAGTAGATTAAGAGAACTCAGTGACATCATTTAGTATAATAACATTCATATTATAGGGATCCCAAAAGGAGAAGAGAGAGAAAAGGGAGCAGAAAATTTATTTGAAGAAATCAGCTGAAAACTCAGATATCCAGATCCAGGAGGCACAGAGAGTCCCCAACAAAATCAACCAAAGGAAGTGCACACCAAGACACACAATAATTAAAATGTCAAAAAGTAGTGATAAAGAGAGAACTTTAAATGAAACAGAAAAGAAAAGAGTTACACACAAGGGGAACCCCATAAGGCTATAAGCTGATTGTTCAGCAGAAACTTTATGGGCCAGAAGACAGTGGCATGATATATTCAAAGTGCTGAAAAGAAGAAATGTGCAACCAAGAATACTTTACCCAGCAAGGATATCATTCAGAATAGAAGGAGAGAAGTTTTCCAAACAAAACTTAAAGGTGTTCATCATAACTGAACCAGACTTACAAGAAACATTAAAGGGAATTCTCTGAATGGAAAGAAAAGGCCACTATCAGGAGTAAGAAAATTGTGAAAGGAAAAATTTCACAGGTAAATACCAACATAATAAAAGTAGTTGATTTATCAGTTATAAAACCAGTATGGAGATTAAAGCACAAAAGCAGTAAAATCAATATTATCAATAAAAATCAGTGAAAGGTTTTATAAAATCAAAGGATGTAAAGTATGATATCATATAGCTAAAATGTGAGGGGAGGACTAAAAATTTAGTGCTTTTAAAATGGCTTCAAACTTAAGCAAACATCAACTTAATATAGATTGCTATGTGCATATTATGTATGAACCTAACAGTAACCACAAATCAAACATCTGTAATAGATATGCAAAAAATAAAGAGGAAAGAATCTAAGCACATCACTAAAGAAAGCCACCAAACCACAAGAGAAGAGAGCAAGACAAGAAAGGAACAGAGAAGGGGTGCCTGAGTGGCTCAGTTTGTTAAGCATCTACCTTTGGCTCAGGTCATGATCTCAGGGTCCTGGGATGGAGCCCTGCGTCAGACTTTCTGCTCAGCAGAGAGCCTGTTACTCCCTCTTCCTCTGCCCCCCCCACTTGTGCTCATGTTCTCTCTCACTCTCTATCTCAAATAAATAAATATATATAAAAAAGAAAGGAACAGAGAACTATAAAAACAATAACACAAGTAATAAAATGGCAGTAAGTACATATTTATCAATAATTAGTTTGAATGTAAATAGACTAACTGCTCCAATCAAAAGATACATGGTAACTGAATGGATAAAAAAGCAAGACCCATATGCTGCCTACCAGAGACTCACTTCAGACCTAGAGACACATGCAGATTGAACATGGAGGAATGGAAAAACATTCATCATGCAAATGGAAGTGAAAAGAAAGCTGGGGTAGCAATACTTATATCGAACAAAATAGATATTAAAACAGGCTGTAACAAGTGACAAAAAAGGAAACTACATAATGATAAAGGGAACAAAGCAACAAGGTAATATAACAATTGTAAATATTTGTGCACCCAATGTGGAAGCACCTAAATACATGAGGCAACAACTATCAACAGACACAAAAGAAGAAATTGACAGTGATACAATACTGGGGGACTATAATATCCCCTTACATTAATAGATAGATCATCCAGACAGAAAATCAATAGGGAAACAGTGACTTTGAATGACACATTGGACCAGATGGACCTAACAGATATATTCAGAACATTCCACCCCAAAACAGTGGAAACACATTCTTTTCAAGTGCATATGGAACAGTCTCCAGAATAGATTACATGTTAGGCCACAAGACAGTCTCAATAAATTAAAAAAGATTAAAATATCATGCATCTTTTCTGACCACAGGGTATGAAACTAGAAATCAATCACAAGAAAAAATCTGGAAAGAATGCAAATATATGGAGGCCAAATAACATGCTACTAAACACTGAATGAATCAACCAAGAAATCAGAGGAAATAAAAAAATACACTGAGAAAATGAAAATGAAAGGGTGGGATGCAGCAAAAACTGGTCTAAGAGGGAAGTTTATAGCAATACAGGCCTACCTCAAGAAGCAAGGAAAATCTCAAATAAACAATGTAACCGTACACCTAAAGGATCTGGAAAAATAAGAACAAAGCTCAAGGTCAGTAGAAGGAAGGAAACAGTACGGTGTAGAGCAAAAGTAAAAAAAAAAAACAATAGAATTTAGGGCACCTGGGTGGCTCAGTTGGTTAAGCATCTGCCTTTGGCTAAGGTCATGATCCCAGAGTCCAGGGATTGAGCCCCATGTCGGGCTCCCTGCTCAGTGGGGAGCCTGCTTCTCCCTCTTCCTCTGCCCCTCCCCCCATTTGTGTGCTCTCTCTCACGCTCTGTTCTCGCTCTCAAATAAATAAATAAAATCTTAAAAAAAACAGAGTCTTAAAAAAATAACGGAAGCAATCATTGAAACCAGGGATTGATTCTTTGAAAAGATCATGAAAATTGATAAATCTTTAGCCATACTCATAGAAAAAGGAAGAGAGAGGGCATAATTAAACAAAATCAGAAATGAAGGGGAGAAATAAAAACTGACACCACAGAAATACAAAGGATTATAAGAGAATATTATGAAAAATTATTTGCCCACAAATTGGACAAGCTAGAAGAAATGGATAAATTCCTAGAAACATGTAACCTTCCAAAACTGAAGCAGAGAAACAGAAAATTTGACAAACCAATTACTAACAATGAAATTGATTCAGTAATTAAAAAAAACCCAACACACAAAAGTCTTGAAACAGATGGAATCACAAGTGAATTCTACCAAAAATTTAAAGAAAAGTTAATACCTATTCTTTGCAAAGTATTACAAAAGACAGAAGAAGAAAGAAAGTTTCCAAATTTATTCTACAAGGCAAGCATTACTCTGATACCAAAAACAGATAAAGACACTACAAAAAAAGAGAGAAAACTACAGGCCAATATCTTTGATAAACATAGATGCAAAAATCCTTGATAAAATAATAGCAAACTGAATCCAACAATACCTTAAAAAAATCATTCACCACAATGAATTGGGATTTATTCCAGGGATGTTTAAATGTGGTTCAATGTTTGCAAATCAATCAATGTGCTATATCACATCAGCAAGAGAAAGGGTAAAAACTATACGATTATCTCAATAAATGCAAAAAAAGCATTTGATTAAGCACATTTCCTCATGATAAAAATTCTCAACAAAGGAGGTTTAGGGAGAACACACCTCAACATCATAAAGGCCATGTATGAAAAACTCACAGCAAACATCATACTCAATGGTGAAACACTGACAGCTTTTCCTCTCAGATCAGGAACAAGAAAGATGTCCACTCTCATCTCCTTTATTCAATATAGTACTAGAAGTTCTAGCCACAGCAATCAGACAAGAAACAAAAGGCATCCGTATTGGTAAGTGAGACTTAAAACTTTCCCTATTTGCAGATGATATGATACTATATATAGAAAACCCTAAAGACGTCACCAAAAACCTACTATAACTGTTTAATGAATTCAATAAAGTCACAGAATATAAAATTAATATAAGAAATTTGTTGCATGTATACACTAATAATGAAAGTTTTTTTTAAAGATTTTATTTATTTATTTGACAAGAGAGAGAGAGACAGCGAGAGAGGGAACACAAGCAGGGGGAGTGGGAGAGGGAGGAGCAGGCTTCCTGCCGAGCAGGGAGCCCGATGTGGGGCTTGATCCCAGGACCCTGAGATCATGACCTGAGCCAAAGGCAGACGCTTAACCGACTGAGCCACCCAGGTGCCCCTACACTAATAATGAAAGTTAACAGAAAGAGAGATTAAGAAAATAATCCAATTACTATACACCAAAAAGAATAAAATAGCTAGGAATAAACTGAACCCAGGAGGTGAATGACCCATACTCAGAGAACTGATACACTGATGAAAGAAATTTGAAGAGGTCATAAACGGAAATATATTTCATACTCACAGCTTGGAAGAACGAATATCGTTAGAATATCCACGCTACCCAAAGCAATCTACAGATTTAATGCAATCCCTATTAAAATACCAATAACATTTTTTTTCACAGAACTAGAACAAATAATTTTAAGATTTGTATGGAACCACAAAAGACCCTGAAAAAAAGGAAGAAAAAAGAAAAAGAAGAACAAAACTGGAGTCATCACAATCCCAGATTTCAAGATATACTACAAAGTTGTAGTATCAAAATGGTATGTTACTAACATAAAGATAGACACACAGATCAATGGTAAAGAATAAGAGTCCAGAAATAAACCCATGATTTTATGGTCAATTAATCTCCAACAAAAGAGGCAGGAATATACAATGGGAAAAAGACTCTTCAACAAATGGTGTTGGGAAAACTGGAGAGCTACGTGCAAAAGAATGAAACTGGACTATTTTCTTACACCAGATCAAAAATAAACTCAAAATGGATTAAAGTCCTAAATGAGAGATGCAAAACCATAAAATTCCTGGGAGAAAACATTGGCAGTAATCTTATTTGACATTGGTCATAGAAACATTTTTCTAGATATGTCTCTTCTGGTGATGGAAACAAAAGCAAAAGCAAAATTAAACCATTGGGACTACAAAAAAATAAAAAGCTTTTGCATAGTGAATGAAATCATCAACAAAATTAAAAGGCAACCTGCTGAATGGGAGAAGATATTTGCAAATGATATATCCAATGAAGGGTTAATATCCAAAATATGTAAAGAACTTATACAATTCAACACCAGGAAAACAAATCTGATTAAAAATGGGCAGAAGAGGGTGCTGGGTGGCTCAGATGGTTAAGCGTCTGCCTTTGGCTCAGGTCATGATCCCGGGGTCCTGGGATCGAGTCCCGCATCGGGCTCCCTGCTCCTTGGGAGCCTGCTTCTCCCTCTGCTTCTCTCTCTCTCTCTCTCTCTCTCATGAATAAATAAATAAAATCTTTAAAAAAAATGGGCAGAAGACCTGAACAGACATTTTCCCCAGGAAGACATACAGATGGTCAACATCACTAATCTCCAGGGAAATGCAAATTAAACTACAATGAAATATTACTTTACCCTTGTCAGAATGGCTAAAGTCAAAGTGACAAGAAATAACAAGTGTTGGCGAGGATGTGGAGAAAAAGGAACCCTCATGCACTGTTGGTGGGAATGCAAACTGGTGGCAGCCATTGTGGAAAACTGTGGAGGTTCCTCGCAAAATTAAAAATAGAATTACCATATGATCCAGTAATTCCACTACTTGTGTATTTAACCAAAGAAAACAAAACCACTAATTTGAAAAGATACATACACCCCATGTTTATTGTAGAATTATTTATAAGAACCAAGAGAAACAACCCAAGTATCCAGCAATAGGTGAATGGCTAAGAAAGATCTCTCTCTCTCTCTCTCTCTCTCTCTCTCTCTCTCTCTCTCTCTCTCACACACACACACACTGGAATATTACTCAGCCGTAAGAATGAAATCTTGTCATTTGCAACAACATGGATGGACCTAGAGGGTATAATGCTAAGTGAAATAAGTCAGCCAGAGAAAGACAAATAACATGATTTCACTCATATGTGGAATTTAAGAAACATCACAAATGAACAAACAAAGGAAAAAGGAGACAAACCAAAAATAGACTGCTAAATACAGAAAATAAACTGGTGGTTGCCAGAGGGGAGGTGGGTTGGGGGGTAGGTAAAATGAATAAAGGGGATTAAGAGTACACTTATCTTGATGAGGAATGAGAATGTATAGAATTGTTGAGCACTGTATTATATACCTGAAACTGATATAACATTGTATGGTAATTGTATGTCAATAAAAAAACCATGTTCCTACCTCCATTAGAGATTGCTGCCATTATAATTTTCCAAGCTGCCATTCTTTTACTAGATATCAAATATGTAGAGGACATAGACAGATGTATCCTTCAAGATATATGGAATATTTTTATTATTTTAAAAATTCTGAGCTTTGCTATTCTCTTTGATTTACCACTGAGCAAGTGAACTTTCCTGTTTCCATTTCCTTTAATATTCCCTCCTTTCTTTTAAGTTTAGAATTTCCCTTATGATGCTGTCACTTTAGTGAAAATAATCTCTCACTGAGTAAATTTATTCAGAAAGACAAGTTCATCATGTTTTATTTATTGCCAATTTTATGTTCTCTTCCTAAAACTTTTTCCCTTTACTTTGCAGCTTTGTCACTGTTGATCACTCCCTAACACTCTCCCATCCTTTCACTCTCTAACATTCTTGCCTTTTCCAAAAGTTTAGCTTTTAGTCATCTGCTTGTCTTTCTAAGTGAACTTTAACTGTCCATCTATGTTTAGTAGCTTTGATATCACTTCTATGCTGATGACCATCAAATCTATATCTCTAGTTCTGCATTTTCCAACATTCTTTGGTCTCTAATTGCATACTAAAAATTTCGATTTAGATATCTTGCTAGAAACAATACCACCTCAAGTAAAACATGTCTAAAATTAAATGTTATCTTTTTATTGGAAACTAGCCCCCCTTTCAAATTTTTCATCTCTATCAATGACACATTGACTCTCTTTAACCTAGACCTTGGTATTGGTTTTGCACCTTCCCGCTATTTTTTTGCACCTTGCTTGCTCTGAGGTGGCTCCAAATCCTGTTATTTGTTCCTTTGAAATCATTCTCATAATGATTCCTTCCCTTCCTCTGCAACTGCCGTATTGGCTGTTGTCTTTGCTCAGGTGGTTCCTCTTGTTTCCCCTCCCTAGGTTAAATTCTATGCAACCTTCAAGGCTCAAGTCAAGTACCAACCCCTGCTGTAATGCCTTGAATGTTCAAGCTTTTATGGATTTCCCCTTTCTCTGAATGCTCACAGCTGCTTCTAATCTGTACTATACAATTCGACAGTTAATAAAATACTTCCCATTATTCTTTGCTGCTCTATGGCAATATCTTAAAAGTAATTTTCTTAGTTTTGTAAAGCAAGGCTTGTACTATGCTTTTTTCCTATATTCTTCATAGTGTTTATGCCAGTGCTCAAGTTCTCAATATATACTTGCTATATTCACATTACTAATATTCTTCTTTAATATAAAAAGGGATTGTCTTTTCTAAAATATAAAAAGTATATTAGAAATGGTAAGGAAAGTGTCATTTTACTTTTTAAAATGCTCCTTTAGAGCATATATATTTTTTAAATACTCCTACAGAGCATATATATATGTATGTTCCTTTAGAGCATCAATATATATATATATATATATATATTTCAAGAGGTATAAATATAGGCAAATTAGGCTTGATACAGTCTCAAAATTTTGGCTAAAAGGCAGTAGCAATCCTATTCTTGCCTACCAGGGATTTCTTTTATCTTTCTTCATTAGAGATTCAGCACTTAAAAAGAATACTTAACTCAAATAACCTTAGGCATAACATTTCTCTTGATAGCTACTAGGAAAATGCTGAAATGGCTGCTGCTGAATAAACACCTCAGCTCTGTTTCATAAACAAACTATTAAGAACTGTGAGTCCACAGAGGTTAGACAAGATCATCTGCCCATTACCGATTAGTGATAGGCATTAGCCAAGATGTAGGGGTTTTCAGCATTAGACAAATGGGCACTTGGGAACTTCTCACACTGTCCATTTTATCAGCTTCATTAAATATAGAGCCTATTATGTGTTTGAAGCTGTCCTAGCTGGTGGTTCCTAATGACTGTATTTTACCTGTCAAGTGTCTTCAATACTTAACACTTTTAATTTCTTGGATGATTCTTTGGAGTAAAGGAAACTGAGGCAAAGAAGAATGGGTCCTCTTAGTTGCTCTTCCCTCCTCTCTCCCTCCCACACGCCTCACTGTTTTTAATCCTTTTGGAAATGGCTACACACCAGCCTTTGAAAACCTATACAAATTAAACTTTATGTGTTCAGGTTGTTTAAGAAAACAGATCAAACAAGTAAAATTCTGCCAACAAGAACCATGATTTCACTAGAAAACTATGTATTTGTAGTAACAATTCTGAAGTGTATACATTCAACTTTATTTACTATATCATGAAAAAGAAAAGTCTATGCCATAAAATTCAAAGATCTTTTCAAAAACATTATAGTTAAATCTCTTTAATATTTTATATGAAAATAATCATGTCTTGCCACACTGTAAAATGGCAAGTTACCATAGCTTCAGTATTCTAAAATCTTATAAAATATTTACCTTATACAAATACATATTAACAATGCATCACTAATTCCTCAAAGACAACTGTTTATAGACAAGGCATTCCATTAACTGACTTGAGAAGTATCAATAATTGTAGTCTAAGTATAATAATTGTTGTCCAAGTTTTTGGAGAAATGCAGTTTGGCAAATTTGGCCATCTTTTTCAGTTCTAAATGAAATAACTTTAGCTCTTATAGATTAATTTTAGTGAGACAATTTTATAAGAATTGGTAACCTATCATCTCTACTAACTTCTATACAGATCTACTATCAAGGGTAAATATCTATATGTTGGTGTTTTAAAAGATTTTATTTATTTATTTGAGAGAGAGAGAGAGAATGTGTGCAGGGGCAGGGGGGTGAAGGGGCAGAAGGAGAGGGAGAAGCAGACTCCCCGCTGAGCAAGGAGCCAGATGCGGGGCTTGATCCCAGGACCCCAGGATCATGACCTTAGTCAAAAGCAGATGCTTAACTGACTGAGCCACCCAGGTGCCCTTGTATGTTTTAAGTACTATAAAGAGTGTGATAATGCCTATAAATAAAAGATCTCACGAGATACAATTATCCTTGTATATCAATACATTGGATCCAAATACTTATCCTAGAAATATCAAGAAGAAAAGTGGTAGATACTAAGTTATATCACTTAGATGTATAGTATTTCTAAAACACTTAATATTTCCAAGAGGCATTTCATTATGTCTGTTTCTATAAACTCAAATCTGTGGAGTTAATTTTGCCATATATTTTTTTTAATTTGGAAAAAAAAATCCCCAAATATCCATTCATCTTCATCATCTTAGAATTAGAATTACAATTAGTGGGGTTATCTCATTCTACTTCTTAACAAATTATAATTAATTCCATGTTAAAAGATTAGTATCTTTTAAAAAGTAACTAGGAAGCCAATATGTTAAGATGATACAAATACACAGGGGTATTTGATGCCTTAACAAAGATTTCAGAGGTAAGGCCATGCCATAATCCCCATCACTGGGACTGGTAATATTACTGTACCCATATAGATCTTTGCTCATCAGAAGTACTCTCCACAGTATGATTCAAGTAACTAGTATTTGTTGAGGGCCTAAAATATAGCATACATTATGGTAGGAATATTGAGTGTTACTAAAGTGAACCAATATTCCTTCAACTCACTTTTATTGATTGTCTACTTCATGGCAAGCAGTGTGCTAGGCCATGACGATTCACAGGGAACTAAAAATTGTTCCTGCAATTGCAGCTTACAATTTAGTGGGGGCAGAGGAGACTTGCAGGAGGTGGTGACATATGGAGAGCTAGGGTAAGGGCAGTGGATACTGGAATTCTAGATGGAGGTCCCAGCTTGAGCAGAGGCAAAGAGATAAGAAACAGCATGCTATGAACAGGAAAATATAAGCCATAAGGGGAAATGTCAGTAGATTAGGCTGATAGACAGGCAGGGTCCAGTTCTATATACCATGTTATGGATCTTAGATTCTATCCTGTGGGTTAAGGGAAAATCACAGAATAGTCTTAGGCAGTAAAGTGGCATCTCAATCTAGCAGCAAGCTGGGGAATGGATGTGAAGGTGACAAGGATGAAGGCAAGATGATTGGTTAGGGTGGTGAAACGGGCCTGAATCAGGGAAGTGCTGGTAGGGAGGAAAAGAAGAAATTTTTAGGTCATATATTATTAATACTTGCTGATAAGTATAAGTGAGAAAGAGGAACCAAGGATCAACAATGAGATAGGCGGAGATATATTTAACTGAGACAGAAAACACAGAAAGAGGAGGGATTTTTTTGAGGGGTTGGGATGGAGGTTTAAGGGGGTGAGGGGGGGATAAATTCTGTTTTGAATCTGCTGAACTTAGGATGACGGTGGGCTGTCAGGTGAGGAAGCCCAGGTGAAACTCTGAGCAAAATGTGGTACAGAGATAAATATTTGGGAGATGTCAGATAATTGAAACCATGAGAATCTAGATGAAATCATCTAGGCAGAATAGGGAATGAGAAGAGTAGCAGGTTGAGAACAAAACCTCAGAGACCACTGGTATTCAAGGGTCAAGAGAGTAAGAGAAGCCCACGAATAAGAGAGTTGAAGAATCGCCAGAAAAATACAAGGAGACCCAGGAGAGTGAAGTGACCAAGGAATTCCTAGGTTTGTTTGGCAAAATGATTTTACAAAATCAGAATTTGAATGCCTTTAGGCAAAACATATACCACCTTCCAGTTCAACTAAGACCCCATCATTACTCATGGTGCACCATTTTCTGTGACCTCTATTACCTCTGAAGGCTTGTGTGTTTGTGACCCCTAGAATAGAAGCCTCCAAAAAAGAGGGAGTCATTATAAGTGTCATATACAGCAGAGAGGACCAGAAAGACAGGGAATGAAAAATGCCCACTAATGTAGCAACAAGAGGGTCATGGTGATCTTAACAAGGCTAGTTCTTCCCCGCCCCTTAGGCTGTGGTCATGATGGCAGAATCCAGGTTACAGAGGGGTGAAAAGGAAATAGATATGGTGAATGTAGCTACTCTTAAGAAATCTGGAGAGGGAAGGAAGAAAGACAAGACAGTAGCTAAAGGGGAACATAGGCCTAGGAAAGCTTTGTTTTATTTCGTTTTTAAAGAAAGAGAGAAACTCTGAATATGTTTATAGGCTGATGCAGAGAGAGGTAATATTAGAGAGATGCGGCTGCCTGATGGAGCAAGATTTGGGAGGAGGCTGGAAGAGAAGGGTACAGAAGGCACAAGTGAAGTGTAAGCTTTGGACAAGTGAAGGAACTCCTTGACCTCTGAGGCTGGAAGAAGAGAGCATAAGAATTCAGATCTAATTAAGATCTAGTGCAGGTTTTTCAGCAGGAAAGCTACATGATTAAACTGTGTTTTAAGAAAATTAGTTTGGCACAAGCATACAGAATGTATTGGAGTGGAGAGAGGTGGCAGACTGTTGCAATAGTCCAAGCAGGAGTTGATGGCAACCTAAACTAGAGTGGTGCCAGTAGAAATGGAGAAAATGAAAAATCCAATAGACACTTCAAATATATGAGGACATAATTCTGGGACAGAGTGGCACTAGACAAGTCAAGGAAAAGGAAGAGTTAAAAGGACTCAAGGATTTGAAATACTACCCCAGAAGATTAGAGTGGTGGGATCACGATCAGAAATGAGGCAACTGGAATGCACAGCCAATGTGGGGAGGAAAAATGATGGCTTAAGAAATACTGAGTTCAAAGCAATGGTTCTCAAATTTTAAACTTTGAAAAGAAACAAAGTCTTCTATAGAATAGACAACTGCACAGAGAATGGCAAAAATAAGAGGTAGGAGAGAATAAGAAATATTTCATTCAGATAGGACAACTCTAACACTCACATGCCCGAAAAAAATTTAACAGGAGCTGATTATTTTAGATGTTTCAGAATTGGATTAACTGTTTCATAAGGATCATACTTTACCTGATAGAGGGGAAAGTTTCACTACCATAGAAAGGCCAGTTTCTCAGATTCAGTAAAACTTTCTCCTAAACATTTATTTTTCAGATCTCTGACATTTAAGATCAAATGGGCTTTTCAGTTGAGAGAATGTGTACAATACAACTAAATAATTTTTCCAAACAATATACATTGGTTAGTGGTTCAAGTACTGGTTTGCTGCTTTTCGGGTTTTGGCTTCAATTAATACCAACAGTTACTTCCAGCACCACTACTTCACACTCCTAATTCCAGAATTTTTAAGCTGGGAGGGACATTATACCTATCACAAGGCCCTGGATATGGCAAGTGTGAGTGCTTTGCTTTTAATTGAAAATAGGTTGGGGTGCCTGGGTGGCTCAGTTGGTTGGGCGACTGCCTTCGGCTCAGGTCATGATCCCGGGGTCCTGGGATCGAGTCCCACGTCAGGCTCCCGGCTCAGCGGGGAGCCTGCTTCTCCCTCTGACCTTCTCCCCTCTCATGCTGTTTCTCTCTCTCTCTCTCAATTAAATAAAAATAAAATCTTAAAAAAAAAAAAAAGAAAATAGGTTGATAAGTACTTCACCATGATTGTGTGAAGAGTAGAATGGAACCACAAATAAGTTTCTGGTAACTTAAATTCTGTTTCCTTGCCCCTCCTCTGTTTTCTGAATGTTAGAAAATAAGGGGGAGGAATGTTGGGAATATAAAGTTATAGACTGGAATAAAAAACCTTTTTCTGTTCAGTCGTGTGAAATAATCTGCATGAAAGTAACCTTTGGTGCCAGAATCATAATTAGTTTGAGTAATAAATTGTCGCCCTACTGATGAAAGGAATAAAAGTAAAACAGCGCAGTAAGCTGGCATCTGATCATTGTAGGCTATCCGCAAAAATCTTGGACCAAGAAAAACTGTATTAAAATAATTGCCTAACCAAAAAGCAGGTCTAAAAATCTTCCCAAACTCTTCCACAATTTCAAAATCTTCCTTAATATATTTTATGCAAAGATCACAAAAGTATATTACAATCAAAATATTTAACATGTTAAAATTAAAAGCTAACATGATGTGGGGAGGTGTTGCGTATTCTAATACATGATTTCTGATAATTTGAACTCAATTGAAAGTCAAAGGGACTAGGTGAGCTATTATCAAAATTAGAGGCAGTGATATGAAAATGCAGGAAAAGACAGCATAGTTAAGAGGATGAACACGACACACACTCAAACTTCCAAGCATTTACAGCCCAAGCACATAAAAAAGAAAAGGCACTCTTCAAAGCCCAGAGAGCCATTAAAATTTTCTTTTGCTTTGCAACTACTATGCTATGAGGTCTCTTCTCCTTTTATTTTCTCAAATATGATCCAAGATTTCAATTTTTAAAAAAAGTCACTCTGCGTAGGTTTTCAAAAAAAAATCAACCTCAGCTCCTGGGGGAATAATTTCCATAAGGATTTCATGTCTGCATATTTAATGTTTGGGCATACAAAATCTCCTACAGGTATCTGAACTTATCTCAGAGCTGAAAGGCTTTGGAAACCATCTACCCCACACCCCTCATTTTTACAGATGGAGAAATTAAGGCCCAGAAATAGGAAGTAACCTGAGCAAGGTCACAGGGCCAGTAAGAAGCAAAGCTGGGACCAACTTCCAAGAGCCCTCACTCTCAATCTATTGCTCCCTTACTTTTCACAACTGCCTCTTAATCTGAACTTCTAATTGTGTGATATTTAATGAATGTCAGAATGAGTTATCAAGACATGGAAAGGATTATTATATTCATTCACATAAGCATTAGATAAGAAGAATGGATGAATGAATATGTGGGTGGGTGGATATTCTATATTATTCACAAAACATATCATGTTTCTGTTTTGAAGAATCCAAGCCTAGATCTTGTCACATGTCACAGCAGTCACCGTGTTCCACTACACACCAATCTTAGCAGCAAAGAATCCTCTGGTACATCCTGCAGTTTAAAGCATACACAGGAGCAAGGAGACTCACCTCTACTCCACTCCCTCTTGCTCTCAAACCTCTAACCTCCCTGTCCTATACGCACTCTTTACCTGATGTTGGTGCATCACATTTGCATTCTCCTCACTTCCTTTACACCTATCTCCCTCGGTTTCTCCGTTTAGACCAGGTGTCCTTTTCTAACTGCATGCCTCAGTCAGCCCTCCCCCACCCCACAGGCCCCTCGACCACCTTCTCATTCCTCTGTCGACAAATCTCAGCGTTTTCAAACCCCATGGCCCCCTCTTGCTTACACAGTGATGTGGCCGGCGCCCCGCACCAATACAGGATCGGGGGCATATCTCCGCAGATGCTCCTCACTCACTACCCGAGGCGGGGGTGGCGTCTCTTCCTCCTCCTCTTCTTCTTCTTCCTCATCCTCCTCTTCTTCCTCGTCCTCCTCATCTTCCTCGTCGTCGTCGGGCCCCGATACCGACGACGACGACGGCGACGACGACGACGTTGCCGCTTCTTCTTCCTCCTCCTCCAGTTCCGAGATGGTGTCGAACTCCGCCATGTTGGGCAGCAGGATGCTCATCACGTGACCTCTCAATCGCCGCCACCCTCACGGAGAAGAGTTTGAACCTGCCGAGGTGCTGGAAGAGGAGGGGGAACGAAATGAAGAGAAAGAGGACCGGGGTAGGGACAGGATTTGAAGAGATGCGCCTGCGTGTTGGGGCAGACGGGGGAGGGGGGTTGGAGGCGGGGGCACGAGGGAGAGAGGAGCAAAATCAGTCTACGCTTGCGCGGTACTAAACGAAGGGGGGCGTTGGAGGTGAACTCCAGGGAATTATCGAGGCCCGGTCTGCGGGTTCTGTGTTTAATACTGCTCTTCGGGCTTGAGCTGCTTGGGGCCAGGGGACATATCTTCTGGCTTTATTTCCTATTAATTAGTCGTGGGTATTATTAACCACACACCCCCACGCAGTGCGGGGAATGCATATTCTATAACATGAGGTTAGAACTTTGCCCCAGATATCTAAAGGTATATACCAATCCCTTGCATTTGTTTGTTCAGCATTACAGTTTAAAAGACTTTTGCATCAGAATTTTGCCACCCTGGGAGGCATTTTTATTAACATTTTACTGAAGAGGAAACTTTCTATTACTACTTCTCCTTCTGTAATACTTAATAAAAGACAGTGTCTGGGACTGTGCTAAGCACTCTTTGTGTATATCCCATTTAATACTTCACAACTGCATGGGATATGTACCAGAATGATCTCGCTTTACAGATGGGAGACCTAGATGCACGGAAGATAAGTAACGTGCCCAACCAAGGTCATGGAGTTACTAAACGGCAGACCTGGTTTTAAACTTGGAAATCTCTTCTGATTTCAAAAGCCCGGTACTCTTACCCAAAGGGCTACACTGACTGAAGTTGTTTGAAAAGGTTTTGTAGAGTGATTCCTTTGGGCTGTTTCTTGAAAGATGTTTGAAGTTTGGAGGTTTTGTTTGTTTGTTTGTTTGTTTACAGGGGAGAAGGGCATGGAGAGGGTGGAGGGAGTATTCCAACCTAAGGAATGATTAATTAATATCATCCATCTTCCAGACACTGATCTAGTCTCTTTCATGTACAGTATCTCAGTTAACCCTTAAACAATCCTGTGAGGTAAGTATTATCATATCTATTTTATAGCTGGCAAAACTGAATCTCAGGAAGTTTAAGTAATTTATTAAGGTCTGTGGTAAGATTTTTTCAAAATTTCCATTTCAAATATTTTTTCCTCTCTTCTTCACACCAACTAAAATGTTGTAGAGATCACATATTTTGAGTTTCCAATCCATGTGTCAAACTAATACTTAGCAGCAGCACAAAAATCCTTGTCATAATTCAGGGATCATTAAGACAGTAAAGTCATGTAGCTGCTAATTAATAAAACAAATCCTGTAATCCAGGTATTTTAATATCAGCTTCACTGCTCTTTATGCTACACTACAGCTCCATCCCAATTCGATGGTGAGACTGAGGAAACAGATATAACTGCGCTTTATTTTTCTAAAGATTTATTCATTTATTAGAGAGAGAGAGAGAGCAGGGGGAGGGGCAGAGGGAAAGAATCTTCAAGCAGACTCCAAGTTAAGTATGAAGCCGGACATGGGGCTGGATCCCATGACCCATGAGATCATGACCTGAGCCGAAACCAAGAGTCAGTCCCTTAACCGACTGAGCCACCCAGGCACCCCATAACTGTACTGTAATTTAATATGAGTATTATGCTAGCAGTATAGCAATATAAACAAAGCATTTAGGATGCATGAGGGAAGAAGAAATTAGTTTTGTAAGTGACACTGTTCAAACCATTATTATTATCAGTAAGTTTGTGTTATTAAGGTGAAAAAATGTTTTGTACTCAATACCTTATTTATTTAGAAACTTTAAAAATAGTGCTATGGTCAGCACTGTGAATTGTGTGAGACTGATGAGTCACAGATCTGTACCTGTGAAACAAATAATACATTATATGTTAATAAAAAATATGTTGCAACACTAGCAATAAGCAACAAAATTTAGTTTTTATAGTATAGAGAACTTTACTAGTCTAAAAATATTTTACAAGAGCCTTCTGATAAGACAGATACAATGTAGCTGCTTTTCTTGGATATTAATAAAAACATGTCATATGTCATTCATGGGAGTGAAATACTTTAGACTTAAGATCAAATCAATATTTCACACCCGTTCTTCCCTTTCAAAAAGCAAAAAAGTCATAGGCAATACTAAAAATTTTCCAAACATGTTATATTATCCTTAAAAGTCCATTAAGTCACTGACTAGAGGGAAGTATTTTGCTGATTACAACTTAAATGCGAGTTTCTCCTTTTCACCAGTCAGGATTAGGCTAAGAAGGGATATTTGAAGGAGATAAAGGGAAAGGAATATAAAGGGCGAACTTTGTGGTAAGTGCAAGTGAGATACTGGAACTATGGTAAAAGTGGAGAAATGATGGCTGTGGAGGATGGGTGAGGAGGAGAGGGAGGGGCAAATTATACTGCCAAAATGGAGAGTGGTCTCTGATATTTAGTCAGATGTCAAAGAAAGAACAAAGCAATGCTATTGCTTGGAGAAACTCACAAGTATGGTCTGCTTTCTTGCATATACACTGTGCTGAAAATGCATATATAATTCCAAAAGTAATTTTTTTTTTTTGCTGATCCATAGGAGAATTTGGAGTTGGGCAAGCCAAGAAAAATACCTTTTGTCAGTAAACACAAGGAGTGACATGATATTTATTTTTTTTAAAGATTTTATTTATTTATTTGACAGAGAGACACAGCGAGAGGGAACACAAGCAGGGGGAGTGGGAGAGGGAGAAGCAGGCTTCCCTCTGAGCAGGGAGCCTGATGCGGGGCTCGATCCCAGGACCCTGGGATCATGACCTGAGCTGAAGGCAGACGCTTAACGACTGAGCCGTGATTTTTAAATGATAGTTTAGCAACCATCAAGAATACTAAGGCTAGGAGTGGGTGGAGAAGAAAACAGGCCATATAACTTTCTGTCTGATGAGCTAAGCAGGGCATGGGGGTAATTACCCTGTCTAATGGATGGGGACCTGAGGCAAGGGGTCGCAGGTTTAACCATCTGTTCAATCTTAGAACAGCTGAAAAGAAATATAACTTTTAAAAGAATCCTCCCTCCCTCCCTCCCTCCCTTCCTTCCTTTCCTCTCTCTCTCTCTAAGTGTAAAATTCAGTGATTTCAGTAAATTTACAGAATTGTGCACCTATCACTACAAACTAACTTTAGAACATTTCTGTCACACCCAAAAGAAATCACTATCTCATTTTCAATCATTCCCCATTTTGACCCTTAGCCCCAGGCAATAATTAATCTACTTTCTGTCTCTGTAGATTTCTTTTCTGGACATTTCAAATAAATTGGATCATACAATGTGTGGTCTTTTGTATCTAGTTTCTTTTGCTTAGGATAATATTTTTGAGGTTTATCCATGTTGTGTCTTGTATAAGTACTTCATTCCTTTTAATTGATAAATAGTATGACATTGTAAAGATATATCACATTTTGTTTATCCATTCACCAATTGATGATATTTGGGATTTTGGATATTATGAAAATACTGCTATGAAAATTCACATACATGTCCTTGTGTGAACATAGGTTTTAATTTCTCAAGGGTGGATACCTATGAGTGGAATTACTGGGTCATATGGTAAGAGTGTTGATTTTAAGATAACTGCCAAACTATTTTTCAAGGTGGATCAATCAGTTTGCATTCCCACTAGCAATGTATGAGAGTTCCATTTTCTCCACATTCTCTCCAACATCTGTTATTTTCTTTTTGGATAGAGCTATTCTCGTGGGAATGAAGTGTATCACATTGTAGGTTTATTTTATATTTCTCTAATGACTAATGATGTTGAACATCTTTTCATGTGCTTGTTTTTCATTTATATACCTTCTTTGATGAAATGTCTATTCAAATCTTTTGCCCCATTTATTAAGCTTTTTTTTCAAGATAATTAGAGATTCACATATAATTATAAGAGCTAGTACAGGCAGGTCCTGTTTACACTTTACTCAGTATTTCCCAATGATAACATCTTGTGTAACTATAGTACACTATCACAACCACAAAATTGACATGATACAATCTGCCCATCTTACTCAAAGTTCCACAGTCATACATGTATTCATTTGTGTGTGTGTGTGTGTGTGTGTGTGTGTATGTGTGTGTGTGAATTTAGTTCTATGAAATTTTACCACAGGCATAGGTTCATACGACTACCACCATAGACAAGATAAAGAACAGTTACATCACCACAAGGATTCCTCCTGTTATCTTTTTTTTAAGATTTTATTTATTTATTTGAGAGGGAGAGGGAGAGGGAGCAAGCAAGCGAGAGCACAAGAGCAGGGGGAGGGAGAAGCAGACTCTCTGCTGAGCAGAGACCCAGGACTCTGGGTCTGTGTGTGTCTGTGCCTGTGTCTGTAAAATTCTCAGGGTTTTCTACATATAAATTTATGTAATCTGTGAATGAACACAGTTTTATCTGTTTCTTTCTAATCTGGATCTTCTCCCTCCCTCCCTTTTATCTCCTTCTTCTACTTCTCCTTCTCTTCTTTTTGCTTCTCTTTCTCCCTCCCCCCATCTCTGTCTGTTCCTTTTTTAAGGATTTCCAAAATTTAAATTAATTTTCAATTAAAAAATTCAATTTCAATTTGAATGAAATTTTCTTCTGTTGTTGATTTCTAATTTTAATTCCAGTGTGGTTCAAGGACATAAATTGTATGATATAAATCCTTTTAAATTTCCAAAGACTTGTTTTGTTGCTTTACCATATCATTTATTTTGAGAAAGTTTTATGTACATTTGAGAAAAATTTATATTCTGTTGTTATTGGTTGGATTATTCTAAAAATATCAGTTACGTCTACCTTATAGTTCTATTTATGTCTTCTATATCCTTTTTGA
The DNA here is from genome assembly GCF_009762305.2 of Zalophus californianus. Lineage (NCBI taxonomy): Eukaryota > Metazoa > Chordata > Mammalia > Carnivora > Otariidae > Zalophus > Zalophus californianus. The sequence continues at coordinate 69,479,251 of NC_045612.1, forward strand.
TATTCTGTCTCATTTTGCTGTCCATTACTTAGAATGGATCACTGAAGTCTTCAACTATTATTGTTGAATTTTCCATTTTTTATTCATTTTTGTTAATTTTTGCTTCATGTAGTATGGGGCTCCTTTCTTAGGTACAGATATGTTTACAGTAATTATATTTTCCTGATGAATTAATCCTTAATCATTATGAAATATCCCTCTAGCTCAAGTAATAATGTTGGTTTATATTCTTATATTAATATGGACACTCCAGCTCTCTTATTGTTATTGTTGGCATCATGCTTTTTCTTTATTTTACTAAAAAATCTTTTATTAAGATATAATTGACATATAACATGGTGTAAGTTTAAGGTGTACAACATATTGACTTGATAAATTTATATATCAATAAGATTGCCACTGTAGCATTAGGTTATACCTTTATCATGCCACATAACTATTATTTCTTCTAGTGGTGGGAACAATTAAAATCTAGTCTCTTAGAAATTTCAATGTTTATAATACAGTTTTGTCACTGTACTGTGTGTTAGATCTAATACACAGTCACAGTCTGTGTATTAGATCTCCAGGTCTTATTTATTTACCAGTTGCAAGTATGTACCCTTAAGCAATATTTCTCCCATTTCCCCACTCCCAGCCCCTCATAACCATCAATCCACTCTCTGTGTTTTCAAGTTCAGTTTTTTTTAAAGATTTCATGTATAAGAGATACCATACAGTATTTGTTTTTCTCTGTCTGACTTATCTCACATAGCATAATGTCTTCAAGGTCCATCTCTGTTTTAGCAAATGGCAGAATTTCCTTTTTTCTCCTGGTTGAATAGTATTCCATTGTGTATACAGCACATCTTCTTAATCCACTTATCCATTGATGGACACATGTTTTCATATCTTGGCTATTTTGAATAATACTATAGTAAACTACATATATTTATTCAATAACCTGTTTTCATTTCCTTTTGATGTATACCCAGAAGTGGGATTACTGGATCATATGCTATTTCTATTTTTAATTTTTTTGAGGAATTACCATACTATTCTCTATAGTGGCTGAACAAATTTTATAATCCCACCAACTGTACAAGGTTCCCTTTTCTCCACTTCCTCACCAATACTTGTTAATTCTAGCCTTCTTGATGACCAGTATTCTGACAGGTGTAAGGTAATACCTCACTGTGGTTTTGATTTGTATTTTCCTGTTGATTAGTGATGTTGAGTACTTTTTCATGTACCTGTTGACCTTTTGGATGTCTTATTTGGAAAAAAAAATCTGTGTAGTTTCTCTACCCATTCTTCAGTTAGAATTTTATTTTTTATTAAGTTGTATGAATTCTTGAAAAATTTTGGTTGTTTGCATAATTTGATACATAATTTACTTTTTGATAGCTTACTTTTTGAAACATAATTGGCAAATATTTTCTTCCATCTGTAGGTTGCCTTTTCATCTTGTTGATTATTCTTTTGCAATGCAGAAACTTTTAAGTTTGATCTAGTCTTACTTGTTTATTTTTCTTTTATTGCCTGTGCTTTTGGTGTCATATCAAAAAAAAAAAACATTGCCAAGACCAATATCAAGGAGATTCTTCCCTATGTTATCTAGAAGTTTTATGGTTTTAAGTTTATGTTTAAGTTTTTAATCCATTCCAAGCCAATTTTTCTGAGTGGTGTAAGATAGGGTTCCAATTTCATGTTTCTGTATGTGGTTATCCAATTTTCCCAGCACCATTTTTTGAAGACACTGTGTTTTCCACATTGGATATTCTTGGCTCCCTTATTAAATATTAGTTTACCATGCATGTGGGGGTTTAATTCTGGTCTCTTTATTCTATTCTACTGATCTATGTGTCTATTTTTATGCCAGTACCATATGTTTTAATTACTGTAGCTTTGTAATATAGTTTGAAATCAGGAAGTGTGATGCCTCCAGTTTTCTTCTTTCTCATTATTCCTTTGGCTACTTTGGGTCTTCTATAGTTCCACAAATTTTAGGATTGTTTGTTCTATCTCTGTGAAAAATGCCATTGGGATTTTGATAGAGATTGTTTTGGATTTATAGATGGCTGTGGGTAACATGGACGTTTTAATAATATTAATTCTTCCAATCCATGAACACAGGATGTCCTTCCATTTCTGTGTGTTTTCTTTGATTTCTTTCAGCAAAGTCTTGTAGTTTTCATTGTACAGATTTTTTATTTTCTTGGTTAAATTTATTCCTAAATATTTTATTGTTTTTGATGCTATTGTGAAAGTACTGCTTTCATTTTGGGGGGGTATATATCCAGAAGATAGATTGCTGGGTCATATGGTAGTTTTATTTTTAGATTTTTTTTTGAGGAATTTCCATAGTATTGTCCATGATTGTTATACCATATATATATGTATGTATAAAAGGTATGTATGTATATATAATATATATACAGAACTTATGTATACATATATATATATAATCTTTTCATTCTTAGTTTGATTACCATAGATTTGTGAGTACATATAAAATATTTAATATAAAATAATATATAATTATATATTATATATAAATGTATATTTAATATGTAATATATGTAGATATTATATGTACTCACAGATCTGTGGTAATCAAAATAATATAGTACTGGCATAAAAACAGACACACAACCTAATGAAACAGAAAGGAGAGCTAAGAAATAAATCCAAGAATATATGCATATATGGTCAACTAATTTTTGACAAAGGCAAAGCTTTCAATTTCACCAAGTATGATGTTATCTGTGGGTTTTTCATATATGGCCTTATTATCTTGAGATAATTTCCTTTCATTCTTAGTTTGTTGATAATTTTATATCATGAAATAATGATAGATTTTGTCACATGATGTTCCTGCATCAGTTGAGATGATCATGTGTATATTTTCATTCTGTGAATGTAGGATAAAACATTGATTGACTTCTGTATGCTGAACCATGCTTGTATTTGATCATAACTTATGATCATGTTAACATGTTGTTAAATGAGGTTTGCTAGTATTTTGTAGAAGATTTTTGTATCAATATTTATAGGGATTATTGATCTCTAGTTCCTTTCTTTTAATGTTTTTTGTCTACCTTTGTTCTCATGATAATGCTACCCTTATAGAATGAGGTAGGAAGTCTTTGCTCTTCCTCAATGTTTTATAAGAGTTTGAGAAGGTTTAATGTTAATTCTTCTTTAAATGTTTGATGTAGGTTTACTCAAGGAAGCCATATGATGCAGGGGTTTTCTTTCTTGAGAGGTTTTTGATTACTGATTCCATCTCCATACTAGTTATAGGTCTATTCAGATTTTCTATTTCTTCATGAATCAGTGTTGGTAGATTGTGTGTTTCTAAAAATTTGTCCATTTCATCTAGGTTATCCAGTTTCTTGGTAGACAACTTTTCATAGTACTCTTCTACAATCTTTCTATTTCTGAAAAATCAGTAGTAAGGTTTCACTTCATTGCTGATTTAACAATTTTAATTTTTTTCTCTTCTTACTTAGTCAACATAGGTAAAGGTTTGTCAAATTTGTTGATCTTCTCAAAGAACCAATTTTTGGTTTTGTTGATTTACTTGTTTTTTTTCCTCTCATCTATTTCACTTGTCTCTACTTCACTTTTTATCATTTTCTTTATTCTGCTAGATTTGGGTTGTTTTTCTTTTTTTCCTAGTTACTTAACATGTAAATTTGAATTGTTGATTTAAGATCTTTCTTCTTTTTTAATATAAGCACTTACATCTATTAACTTCCATCTTAGCACTGCTTTCACTGCATCCTCTAAGTTTGTTTTATATGTTTTGTTTTGATACTCTCAAAATATTTTTGAAATTTTCCTTGTGCTTTTTTGAGTGTTGTTTAATTTCCATATATTAGAGAATTTTCTGGGTTTTTTTTAATATTGATTTCTAGTATCATCCCTTTGTGACCAGAATAATATTTTGCATGATTTCAGTCTTCTTAAATGTGTTAATATTGTTTTGTAGACTTACAAGTCATCTATCCTGGAAGATGTTCCATGTGCACATGAGAAGAATGTGTGTTCTGCTGTTGTTTCATGGACTGTTATGTATATGTCAGGTCTAGTAGATGTATTGTGTGGTTCAAGACTTCTGTCTTCTTATTTATACAATGTCTGATTATTCTATGCATTCTGAATGTGGGGTATTAAAATCTCCAACTATTATTGAAGGGCTGTGTATTTCTTCTTTCAATTCTGTCAATGTTTGCCTCATATATTTTGAGCCCTGATATTTGGTGTATATGTTTTTAATTGTTATATCTTCTTGACAAATTGAATACTGGCAATATATTATGTCCTTTTTGTCTCGTGCAACATGTTTGACTTATTTTCTGTTATTATTATAGCCACCTTCACTCTCTTTGGGTTACAGTTTATATGGTATATATGATTTTTAAAATTTTTATTCAAGTATAATTAACACACAGTGTTATATTAATTTTAGGTATGCATATGATTCCACAATTCTATACATATCTCAGTGCTCAGTAAGATAAGTGTACTCTTTTTTTTTTTTAAAGATTTTATTTATTTATTTGACAGAGAGAGACACAGCGAGAGAGGGAACACAAGCAGGGGGATTGGGAGAGAGAGAAGCAGGCTTCCCGCCGAGCAGGGAGCCCGATGCGGGGCTCGATCCCAGGACGCGGGGATCATGACCTGAGCCAAAGGCAGACGCTTAACGACTGAGCCACCCAGGCGCCCCAAGATAAGTGTACTCTTAATCCCCTTTATTTTACCCATGCTTCCCAATTTTTAAATCTATTATTGAAGTATAATTAACATACAGTGTTATATGAGTTTCCAGTGTATAATGTATTGATCTGACACATCTATACATTACTCACCAAGAAAGGGTAGTCACTGTCTGTCATCAAACAACATTATTACAGTATTACTGATTATATTCCCTATGCTGTCCTTTCCAATTCCATGACTTATTTTATAACTGGAAGTTTGTACCTCCTAATCCCCTTCATCTATTTTGCCCATCACCCCACCCACTACCCTTCTGGCAACCACAAATTTGTTCTCTGTATTTAAGACTCTGCTTGTTCATTTATTTTGTTTTTTAGATTCCTTCCACATGTAAGTGAAATCATATGGTATTTCTCTTTCTCTATCTTATTTCACTTAAAATAATACACTCGGTGCCCATCCATGTTACTGCAAATGGCAAGATTTCATTCTTTTTTATAGCTTAGTATTATTCCATTATTTGGTGTGTGTGTGTGTATGTATGCCAAATCTTTTTTATCCATTCATCTATCAGTGGACACTTGGGTTTCTTCCATATCTTGATTATCATAAATAATGCTGCAATGAACATAGGGGTGACTATATCTCTTCAGATTTTCTTTGGAAAAATACCCAGGAGTGGAATTGCTGGATCATATGGTATTTCTATTTTTTATTTTTTTGAGGAACCCTTTTTGCAGCTTTCCACAGTGGTTGCTTGAATTCGCATTCCCACCAACAGTGCATAAATGTTCCCTTTTCTCCATATCCTCACCAACTTATTTGTCATTTTAATAATAGCCATCCTAAAAGGTGTGAAGTGATATGTCATTGTGGTTTTGATTTGCATTTCCCTGATGATAAGTGATGTTGACCATCTTTTAATGTGTCTGTTGGCCATCTGTATGTCTTTTTTTTTTAATGTCTATTCAGGTCCTCTGCACATTTTTAAATCAAATTTCTTGTTTTTTTTTTTTTTTTTTTGGTGTTGAGTTGTATAAATTCTGTATATGTTTGGATATTACCCCTTATAGGATATATCATTTGCAAGTATCTTCTCCCTTTCAGTAGGTTGCCTTTTATTTTCTTTTTTGTGGATGGTTTTGCTTGTTGTGTGAAGGTTTTTTGTTTTGGTGTAGTCCCAATAGTTTAATTTTACTTTCATTTCCCTTGCCTGTGGAGACATATCCATAAATATGTTGCTAAGGCTGATGTCCGAGATTACAGCCTATATTTTCTTTTGGGAGTTTTATGGTTTCAGGTCTCACACTTAGGTCTTTAATCCATTTTGAGTTTATTTTTGTATATGGTATAAGAAAGTGTTCCAGTTTCATTCTTCTGCTTGTAGCTATCCAGTTTTCACAATACCATTTATTAGAGAGACTGTTTTTTTCCCATTGTATATTCTTGCCTCCTTTGTCACATATTAATTGACCATATGGGTGTTTACTTCTGGGCTCTCTATCCTGTTCCTTTGATCTATATGTTCATTTTTGTGCCAGTACCATTCTGTTTTGATTACTGTAACTTTGTAGTATATCTTGAAATCTGGGATTGTGATATATCCAGTTTTGTTCTTTCTCAAGATTTCTTTGGCTATTCGAGGTCTTTTGCAGTTACAGGCAAATTTTAGGAATAGTTGTTCTAGTTCTGTGAAAAAAAATGCAATTGGTATTTTGGTAGGTGTTCCACTGAAACTGTAGATTGATTTGGGTAATATGAACACTTGACCCATTTTTATTTGGGTTATTTATTTTATTTTATGTTATTTTTGGCTATGGAATAGTTTAAGTTTCTTATATATTTTAGATATTAACCCCTTATCAGATGTATGATTTGCAAATATTTCTCCCATTCCAAATGTTATCTCTATTTTGTTATTATTTCCAGGTTGTGCAGAGGTTTTTAGTTTGATGCAACCCTGCTTGTCTATTTTTTTTTTTTTTTTGACTGTGCTTCTGGGGCCAAATCCAAAAAATCATTGCCCAGATCAACGTCAAGTTTTTTTTTTCCTGTTTTCTTCTAGGAGTTTTATAGTTTTGGATCTTACATTTAAGCTTTAATCCATTTTCAGTAGATTTTTGTATATGACATGAGAAAAAGGTCTAATTTTGTTCTTTTTCATGCGGTTATCCAGCTTCACAACACCATTTATTGAAGAGAATATGGTTTCCATGTTCTTGGCAACTGTGTTGAAGATCAGATGACCGTAAATCCATGAATTCATTTTTGGGCTCTCTTTTCTGATTTATTACTCTATATGTCTGGGATTTTTTTTTTTTTTGCCAGTACCATACTGTTTTGATTACTACAGCTATCTAGTATATTTTGAAATCAGCAGTGTAATGGCTGAAACTTTGTTCCTCTTGTTCAAGATTGCTCTGGCTATTCAGGGTCTATTGTGGTTCCATATAAATTTTAGGATTTTTTTCATTTTTATGAAAAATGTCATTGAGATTTTGGTAGGGATTGCACTGAATCTGTATTATCACTTTGTGTATTGTAGATATATGAATAAACTTAATTTTTCCAAACCAGGAACACAGGATATATTTCCATTTACTTGTGTCTTCAATTTCTTTCACCAGTGTTTTATACTTTTCAGTATGCCAATTTTTCACCTCCTTGGCTACATTTATTCCTAAATATTTTGTTGTTTCAGATGCTATAGTAAATGGGATTATTTCCTTCACTTCTTTTTCAGATAGTTTGTTGTCAGTGTATATAGAAAAATAGCTGATTTTTGTACATTGATTTTGTATCCTGCAACTTTACTGAAATTATTTATTAATATAAAATTATTAAATTTTTTTCTCCATTTTTAATTTTAATTCTAGTATATTTAATGTACAGTATTATATTAGTTTCAGGTGTACAATGTAGTGATTCAACAATTCCATACATCACTGTGTGCTCATCACAGCAACTGTAGTCCTTAATCCCCATCACCTATTTAAGCCATCCACCCACACATCTTCCCTCTGGTAACCATCAGTTTTTTCTCTATAGTTAAAAGTCTGTTTCTTGGTTTGTCTTCTCTTTCTCTTTTTTTCTTTTGCTCATTTGTTTTGCTTTTTAAATTCCACATTGAGTGAGGTCATATGTTATTTGTCTTTCTCTGACTGACTTATTTTGCTTAGCATTATACTCTCTAGCTCCATACATGTTATTGCAAATGGCAAGATTTCATTCATTTTTATGGCTGAATAATATTCCATTGTATACATATACCACATCTTCTTTACCCATTCATCAGTGGATGGACACTTGGGATGCTTCCATAATTTGGCTATTGTAAATAATGCTGCTATACACATAGGGGTGCATGTATCCATTTGAGTTAACTTTTTGTATTTTGGGGGGTAAATACCTAGTAGTGTGATTGCTAGATGCTAGAGTAGTTTTGTTTTTAACTTTTTGTGAAACCTCCATACTGTTTTCCAGAGTGGCTGCACCAATTTGCCTTCCCACCACCAGTGCAAGAGGGTTCCTTTTTTTCTACATGCTTGCCAACACTTGTTGTTTCTTGTGTTTTTGATTTTTGCCATTCTGACAGATGTGAGGTACTATCTCATTGTGGTTTTCATTTGCATTTCCCTGATAATGAGCGATATTGAGCATCTTTTCATGTGTCTATTGGCCATCTGTATGTCTCCTTTGGAGAAATGTCTGTTCATGTTTTCTGCCTATTTCTTAGTTGGATTATTTGGTTTTTGGGTGTTTAGTTATATCAGTTCTTTATATATTTTGGATACTAACCATTTATTGGATGTGTCATTTGCAGATATCTTCTCCCATTCAGTAGGTTGCCATTTAGTTTTGCTAATTGTCTCCTTTGCTGTGTTAAAGCCTTTTATTTTGATGTAGTCCCAATAGTTTATTTTTGCTTTTATTTCCCTTGGATCAGGAGACATATGTAGAAAGGTGTTGCTATGATCCATGTCTGAGAAATTACTGCCTGTGCTCTATTCTAGGATTTTTATGGTTTGAGGCCTCACATTTAGGTTTTAATTCATTTTGAGTTTATTTTTGTGTATGGTGAAAGAAAGCGTTCCAGTTTCATTCTTTTGCATGTTGCTGTCCAGTTTTCCCAAAACCATTCGTTGAAAAGAATGTCTTTTTCCCATTAGACATTCTTTCCTGCTTTGTTGAAGATTAGTTGACCATATAGTTGTGGGTTCATTTCTGGGTTTTCTATTCTGTTCTGTTGATCTCTGTGTCTATTTTTATGCCAGTACCATACTGTCTTGATCATTACAGCTTTGTAATATAACCTGAAGTCTGGAATTGTGATACCTCCAGTTTTTGTTTTCTTTTTCAAGATTGTTTTGGGTATTCAGGGTCTTTTCTGGCTCTATACATATTTTAGGATTGTTCTAGCTCTGTGAAAAATGCTGGTGGTATGTTGATAGGAATTGCAGTAAATCAGTAGATTGCTTTGGGTAGTGTAGATATCTTAATATTTGTTCTTCTGACCCATGATCATGGAATATCTTTCTATTTCTCTACATCATCTTGAATTTCTTTCATCAGTGTTTTATGATTTTCAGACAACAGGTCTTTCACCTCTTTGGTTAAGCTTATTACTAGGTATTTTATTGTTTTGGTGCAATTTTAAATGGGATGTTTTATTAATTTCACTTTCTGCTGCTTCATTAATATTGTATAGGAATGCAACAGATTTCTGTACATTGATTTTGTATGCTGCAACTTTACTTAATTCATTTATCAGTTTTAGTAGTGTTTTGGTGGAATCTTTATAGTTTTCTATATAGAATATGATATCATCTTCAAATAGTGAGGGTTTTACTCCTTCTTTACCAGTTTGGATGCCTTTTATTTCTTTTTGTTGTCTAAGAGATGTGTCAAGGACTTCAAATACTATGTTGAATATCGGTGGTGAGAGTGGACATACTTTTCTGGTTCCTGACCTTAAGGGGAAATCTCTTAGTTTTTCCCCATTGAGTATGATATTGGCTGTGGGTTTTCCATATAAGATCCTTAATATGTTGAGGTATGTTCCCTCTAGACCTTCCTTGTTGAAGGATTTTATCATGAATGGCTGTTGTACTTTGTCAAATGCTTTTCTGCAGCCATTGAAAGGATCATATGGTTTTTATTTTTCATTATTGATGTTTTGTATCATGTTGATTGTTTTGCAAATATTGAACCACCTTTGCATCTCTGGGAGAAAGTCCATTTGATCATGGTGTATTTTTTAAAATGTATTTTTGGATTCAGTTTGCTAGTAATTTTTTGAGGATTTTTGCGTCTATGTTCATCAGAGATACTAGCCTGTAGTCCCCCCTCCCCTTTGTGATGTCTTTATTTGGTTTTGGTATCAGGGTGATACTAACCTCATAGAAAGAATTTGGAAGATTTCCTCTTTAATTTTTTGGAAGAGTTTGGGAAGAATAGGTATTAACTCTTCTTTAAATGTTTGGTAGAATTTGCCTGTGAAGTCATCTGGTCCTGGACTTCTGTTTGTTGGGAGATTTTTGATTACTGATTCAATTTAACTGCTGGTAAATGGTCTCCTCATATTTTTTATATAATCCCACTTCAGCTTTGGTAGGTTATATGTTTCTAGGAATTTATCCATTTATTCTAGGTTGTCTAATTTGTTGGCATTTAATTTTTCATAATATACTCTTACAATTGTTTGTATTTACATGGTGTTAGTTGTTATTTCTTGTCTTTCATTTGTGATATTGTTTATTTGTGTCCTTTTTTTGTTTTACAAGGAATTATCTAGAGGTTTATCAATTTTGTTGATATTTTCAAAGAACCAGTTCTTGGTTTCATTGATCTAATGTATTGTTTTTTTAGTTTCTGGATCATTTATTTCTGCTCTAATCTTTATTATTTCCTTCCTTCTACTGGTTTTGTGTATTATTTGTTCTGTTTTTAGCTCCCTTAGGTGGAAGGTTAGGTTGTCTATTTGAAATTTTTCTTGCTCTTGAGTTAGGCCTGTATTGCTATGCACTTCCCTCTTAGAACCGCTAGAATGTCCCATGTGCACTTAAAAAGAATGTGTATTCTGCTATTTTAGGATGGAATGATCTGAATATATCTGTTAAATCTATCTGGTCCAGTGTGTCATTCAAAGACATGGTTTCCTGGTTGATTTTCTGCTTAGATGATCTTTTCATTGATGTAAGTGGATGTTAATGGCCCCTTCTATTATTGTGTTATCAATGAGTTCTTTCATGCTTGTTATTAATTGTTATATATTTGGTTGTCCATGTTGGATGCATAAATGTTTACAATTATTAGATCTTCTCTTTTGATTGTCCCCTTTACTATGGTATAGTGCTCTTCTTTGTCTCTTATTACAGTCTTTGTTTTAAAGTCCAGCTTGTCCAATATAAGTATTGCTACTCTGGCTTTATTTTGATATTCATTTGCATGATAAATGTTTCTCTTTCCCCTCACTTTCAACCTGTAGGTGTCTTTATGTCTAAAATGATTCCCGTGTAGGCTGCATATAGATGTTTTTTTTTTTTTTTATCCATTCTGGCACCCTATATCTTTTGATTTGAGCATTTAGTCCATTTACATTCAATGTAATTATTGATAGATATGTATGTAGTGCCATTTTATTACTTGTTTTACCATTGTTTCTCGAGATTTCTCTGATCCTTTCTTATCTTTGTCATTTTTGGTCTCTCCTTTGTACTCAGAGTCAGTTTTAATGTTTCATGCAGGGTGGTTAGTGGCCACTAAGCCCTTTAGTTTTTGTTTGCCTGAGAAATTTTTTATCTCTTTCTATTCTGAATGATAACCTTACTGGAGAGAGTATTCTTGGCTGCTGATTCTTCCCATTCAGCATTTTGAATATATCATGTCACTTACTTCTGTCTTGCCAAGTTTCTGTTGAGAAATCCCAGCTAACTTTATGGGTCTTCCCTTATATGTTAAGGAATTATTATGTCTTGTTCCTTGTACGATTTTTTCTTTATCATTATATTTTGCAAATTTAATTACAATATGTCTTGGTGTTAGCCTGATTTTGTTGATTTGATTGGGCATTGTCTGTGCCTCATGGATCTGGATGTCTTTTTCTCTCCCTAGATTAGGGAAGTTTTCAGCCATTATTTCTTCAAATAAATTTTCTGCTTCCTTTTCTCTCTCTTTTTCTTCTGTGACTCCTATAATATGAATGTTATTACATTTGATTGAGTCACTGAATTCCCTAAGTCTATTTTTGTGTTGCATAATTCTTTCTTTCTTTTGTTGAGCTTCATTATATTCCATTATTTTGTCTTCTATGTCACTAATTTATTCCTCTGCTTCTTCCAGCATGCTGTGCATTATATCAAGCCTTTCCCAATCTTGTTTATTGTATTCTTCTTCTCTGATTAATTCTTTTTTAACTCTTTTATCTCTCTGGTAAGTGTCTCACTGATGTCTTCTTTTCTCAAGCCCAGTGAATATTATGATTTTTGCTTTAAAGTTTCCATCAGACATGTTACTTACATCTGTTTTGCTTAGATCTCTATCTGTGGCTTTTTCTTATTGTTTTATTTGGGAGAAATTCCTCCACCTTGGCATTTTGTCTAAGTCTCTGCCTTCTTCTGTGTGTTGAAAAAGTGAGTTATGTCTCTTGATCCTGAAAGTAATGGCCTTGTAAAGAAGAGGTCAGGAAATGCCCACAGCTTGGCACTTCAGTGATTGTCTCTAGTGTGTGTTGCATGCATTCTGTTGTTGTGTTTTTGCTTTTCTATCCTTCAGGTCTGCAGAGACTCTCCTTGTTTGCTGTGGGTAATTTTGGTCCCTGTCCTGAATGTGGCTAGTTTTAACTAGGTGTGTTCTGGTCTGCTTGTTAAATGAGACTTCATACTACTTCCACTAGAACTGAGGCCCTGTAGAACTCTCTGACTGGGAGATGGGGTTTGAGTAGGGGATTGTACTGGTATTCTGGGGAGGGGCCAACTGCACTGAGGAAAGTTTGGCTGAAAAGGGCAGTTCCAGGAGAGCATGGGGAGGGGTGTGGCTTGGTGTAAGCAAGTTAGGCAGTCAGTGAGAGTGCTGTGCTGCTTCCCACACGTGGCTCTGTGTTTATATTGAGTGGTGGGGGAGAGAAATGGTGCCAGCCAGCTCCTTTGTTCCTGAAGATACATCTCAAAGAATGCTGCCTCTCAAGATGCAATCCAAGAGCATGGAATAATCTCCTTGCTGTGTGCCCCAGGTGTTCTTCAGATCACTGTTTCCATGCTGTCTGTCTCTGGGTTGTTTGCCTGCCTTCTTTCCAAGAGCAGTGCAGTGCCCTCCTAGTTCTACCCCTGCCAAGTCTGTTGACTCCAGGCTTTAAGTCTCACTGGTTGTACAAACTAATGTTTCCCCTGTCATTTTCCAAGCCAATGGGTTTGGGGAAACATTCTCCTTGTTCATTCCCCTGTGTGCTCCTCTCTCTCTCTTGCTCCTCTCACCAACCATGGCTCCCTCCCCTCCACCACACCTGTGATTCATTTCTCCCCTAAACCATTTGTCTGCACTTCTTACCTTCTTTGATGTGGCCTCTTCTCTGCCTTTAGTTGTGGAGTTTGTTATGTTAGTCTTCAGGTTGATTTCTGGGGTATTTAGGATGATTTGATAGTTATCTAGTTGTGTTCGTGGGAGGAGATGAGTGTAGGGTCCTCCTATTCTACCGCTATCTTCCTCTCTTCCCATTCATTTTTTATTCCTTTTTCTTTTTGCTCCTTTGACTGAATAGTTTCAAATTATCTGTCTTTGAGCTCATTAATTCTTTCTTTTGCTTGGTCTAGTCTGCATTTAAAGCTCTTTATTGAATTCTTTAGTCATTGTATTACTCAGCTGTAAAATTTTTGTTTTTTAAAATGTTTTCTATGTCCTTGTTGAAGTTCTCATTTTGTTCTTGTATTGTTTTCCTGATTTCATTAAAATCTTTTATCTGTGTTCTCTTGTAACTCTCTGCAAATCTTTAGAACAATTGTTTTGAATTATCTGTCTGGCACTTCACATATCTCTAGTCCTTTGGGGTTAGTTACTGAAAGCTTACCGTATCCCTTTGGTATTGTCATATTTCTGTGATTTTTCTTGATCCCTGGAGTCTTGTATAGTTGTCTGAAAACTTGAAGAAGCAGTCACTTCGTCCAACCTTTATGGACTGATTTCAGTAGAAAAGACCTTCACCTGTGGGTGATGGCATGCTGGAGTGTGCTGTGGCCATATGTCTAGGGGTGCAGAGTACCAAGTACAGGGGAGTGTTGCAGCTCCAGGTCTGGGTGTGACTCATTTGTTTAGGCCATTGGGGTCTACATTTTTGACAATGACAATGGAAGCATGTATTGAGACAGCTGGAGGGCTTAGTTGCAAGTGAGCACAGTGACAGGAGATAGGTCCAAATCAGCCTACAAGCAGCTACCTGGGCCAGCCCTGGCCATCCACATGCACTCCTGTGGAGGCATGGTCATTCTGCAGACATGCACATGGCAGTGGATGCTGTTAATGGGGATCAGGCTGGCGGCATGCAAGTACATAGCTGGAAGGGCTAACTTTAGGTGAGCCCATTGGTGCAAGCCAGTGACAGAAGACAGAGCTGGATCTGGGCCCCAAACCAGGTGCATGAGTTCTGGCTATTGGCATGCAGTATTTTGGCTAAACTGTCTCCCCGTAGGTGTGTGAATGGCTATTGGCAGTGGAAGCCAGTGATGCGGGTTGAACCAGAGGCATGCAGGTTTTGGGTCAGCCCAATGGTGTAGGAAAGTAACAGTATATAGGACCAAATTCAGTCCCAGAAAAAGCTGTCAACTTGAATACCAGTGGGGCAAAAACTCATGAAATCTACAGGGGGGGATCACGTTGGCTGTGCTGGCTGTTGCTTTCTTTACTGGCAAAAACTGTTGTGGTTTCTGCAAAGTAGGTCATTGGTAACCAGTCACTCCTGCTCTGTGACTGTTACTGGTAGCCCTTCTTTGTTCCTGGTCATCTCTATACATCTCAGCTTTGCCAGTCTCTGGGTGGGGTGAAAATGAAATGGATTCTTTGTGCAGTGCTCTGAAAGCCTGGGGAAGCTGGTTGTTCACTCCACTCTCCCTTTCCCACTGAGGTTACTCTTTCAAATGGGAGAGTTCCCTCTTGGGGCTGAGCACTGCTGGCATGGTGGAAGGGAAGATGCCGGCAATGCAAAGGTCTGGTTCCACACTTTTTTTTGGGGGGGGGTACAGTATACTTTATTGATGGTACATGACAAGGTAGGGCTCCCCAAGCCCCTCCCCTTCTTCAGGGGGTCTGGGATGGAAACGGTGGAGGTCGGGAGATTCTCAGTGTTTTGCGGGATAAGTTGGGGCAGGGACTCCCCAGCAGCTGAGGGCCTCTCTCTTCCTCTTGCTCTCGCTGGGGCTGGTGGTCCAGGGGGCTCCTACTCCTTGGAGGCCATGTGGACCATAAGGTCCACCACCCGGTTGCTGTAGCCGAATTCATTGTCATACCAGGAAATGAGCTTGACAAAGTGGTCGTTGAGAGCAATGCCAGCCCCGGCATCGAAGGTGGAGGAGTGGGTGTCACTGTTGAAGTCGCAGGAGACGACCTGGTCCTCAGTGTACCCCAGGATGCCCTTGAGGGGGCCCTCTGATGCCTGCTTCACCACCTTCTTGATGTCGTCATATTTGGCAGCTTTCTCCAGGCGGCAGGTCAGATCCACGACAGACACGTTGGGGGTGGGGACACGGAAGGCCATGCCAGTGAGCTTCCCGTTCAGCTCAGGGATGACCTTGCCCACAGCCTTGGCAGCACCAGTGGAAGCAGGGATGATGTTCTGGGCAGCCCCTCGGCCGTCGCGCCACAGCTTCCCAGAGGGACCGTCCACGGTCTTCTGGATGGCAGTGATGGCATGGACGGTGGTCATGAGTCCCTCCACGATGCCGAAGTTGTCATGGATGACCTTGGCCAGAGGAGCCAAGCAGTTGGTGATGCAGGAGGCATTGCTGACAATCTTGAGGGAGTTGTCATACTTCTCGTGGTTCACACCCATCACGAACATGGGGGCGTCGGCAGAGGGAGCAGAGATGATGACCCTCTTGGCCCCGCCCTTCAAGTGGGCCCCAGCCTTCTCCATGGTGGTGAAGACCCCAGTGGACTCCACAACATACTCAGCACCAGCATCACCCCACTTGATGTTGGCGGGATCTCGCTCCTGGAAGATGGAGGTGGACTTTCCATTGATGACAAGCTTCCCGTTCTCAGCCTTGACTGTACCGTGGAATTTGCCATGGGTGGAATCATACTGGAACATGTAGACCATGTAGTTGAGGTCAATGAAGGGATCATTGATGGCGACAATATCCACTTTGCCAGAGTTAAAAGCAGCCCTGGTGACCAGGCGCCCAATACGGCCAAATCCGTTCACTCCGACCTTCACCATCGTGTCTCAGGGACGCAGCTGGCACTGCACCAGAATTCACGGCTGTCTGTCAAACGGGGAGGAGCAGAGAGCCTGGTTCCACACTTTTTATGTGGTTATTTTCAGGGTTTTGTTGCACTGGGTTGCTGAAGCTTCTTAAGTGGACTCTTGACCTATTTCAGAGTTATTTTTGTTTGTGGATAGCTATCTAATTGTTGATCTTTGTTGGGGGAATGGAGGCTGGGTCATCTTGGTGACATCCTGATTGATTTTTAAATATTATACCAGCCCTGCATCCTTGGAATTAACCCAACTTGGTCATGATGTATGATTCTTTTTTATATATTACTGAATTCTATTTGCTAATATTTTGCTAAGGATTTTTTACATTTATATTTGTAGGGATATTGTTTTATAGTTTTCTTTTTCTGTCATGTTTGGTCTTAGTATCAGGATTCTAGCTTTGTAAAATAAATTAAGAAGTGTTATCTCCTCCTCTGTTTTCTGGATGATATTATGTGGAATTAGTTTTAATTCTTTAAACCTTTGCTAGTATTCTCCAGTGAAACTATCTGCACTTGGAGACTTTTGGGGGGCATTTCAAAGTGTGAACTCAATTACATTAAAAGCTATAGAGCTATTCAAATAATATTTCATTTGGGGTGAATTGTGGTTTGTATTTTTTGAGGAATTGATCTATTTCATCTAAGTTTTTAAATTTCTATGTGCAGTGTTGTTTGTATTATATCTTTATTATTTTGATATCTGCAGAGCCTGTAATGATAGTCCCTTGTTTCATTCTAATATTGGTAAATTGTGTGTTCTCTCTTTTCTTTGTCAGAGTTTTTAGAGGTTTGTCAATTTTATTGACATTTTTCAGAGTGAGCTCTTTATTTTTTGGTGGTTTCTGTTTCATCAATTTCTGTTTTTATTATTTTATCTTTTCTGTATGCTTTGGGTTTATGTTGCTCTTCTTTTTCTTGTTTCTTGAGGTAGAAACTTAGATTATTGATTTATTATTTTTCTCATATACTGTATACATTTAGTGCTATTGGATTTACCCCCCACCACTGCTTTAACTTTGTGTCATGAATTTTAATATGGAATATATTCTTTTCTATGCAGTTTACTATATTTTTTTTTCTCTAGAGACTTCCTTTTTGACCCATTGATTATTTAGAAGTGTATTTTTCAGATTCCAAGTATTTGAAGTTTTTCCTCTTAAGTTTTTGTTATTAATTTCCAGTTTTCTTCCATTGTAGTTGGAGAACACACTCTAGGATTACTTTCAATTTGTTGAGGTTTGATTTATGACCTTGGATATAGTCTATTTTGGTATATATTATGTAGGCAGTTGAAAATAATATTCATTTTGCTATTGTTTGAAGTGTTCTGGAAATGTTGATTAGATACTGTTGTTGAATTCTATATCCTCCCTTGTTGATTTTCTTTCTAGTTGTTCTATTAATTTTTGAGAGAGGTCTACTGAAATCTCCAACTGTTGGTTTGTAGACTGGCCCCTATACCTGGAGGGCAAAGAGAGATCAAAGAAAGAGGTAGACCATTCCATATTGGTAGGTGGCATTTTCAATAACAAAGGAACTTACATATAAGTTTTGTCTTGGGTGGCCACAAGAAGAATAGATCACTGCATCCACCTGCTAGAATTTTAGGTTTATATAGAGGCCTTAACAGGGTTTGGCACATATACCGTCCAGATGATCTCAATAACACATTGCTCTCTCAAGGCTGTGTCCTTGATGATGACTCCCACGATGAGAACAGTGAGCCAAATATACATTCTAAAGACAGGGGAGGGATGAGGAATCTCTGATTGCCTGGGTCTGCCTGTGGTTAAACTGGTGGCCATGCCCTCTTGATGACCTCCTCCAACTCTGCACCCCTTGTGACAGGCTCTTATAATCTTACATGTCCTTCCTCTTCCACAATGTGCCCTGAGTGGTCAGCAAGGTTCACTAGTATGGAGTTGACTCATTTTATGGGTATCTGGCTGCATGAGAGGCATATACCATAGCACCAGTATGGGAACGTTCAAGAGAAAACATAGAGTAAGATAATGATTCCCAAAATAAGTAATATTTTTTTCCACCAAGAGCCCCATCATCTGATCCATTGATTTGATTTATTAAGTCCCCTTGTCTGGGGGTCATATTACTCATGGCATTCACTTGTGTCCTCATATGATTTAATAATGATAATACATTAGCAGACTCACCAAATATGAACATACAACATTCTGTTTGCATAATGGAACAGATTCCTCCTTTCACAGTAGTTACAATGCCCAAGGTCACCCTATTTTGGAGGACAGCTTTTCTCATTAGGGACATTTCAGTGTTCATTCAAGACAGGGTTTTCTGGCTATCATTTAAGACTTGCTTGGGTGAATTTAGTAATGACTTCTATTGTAGGCCAATGGAGGGAAAGGAGATGATAGCCAAATGATTGTACTAGTGGAAAACAGAATATACCCACCTGGCCTTAAAGAGAGGGAGGTTGGCAGCTTTAGGAACTTGACCTTGTTGTGCATACCATACTCATTGGCTGGGGGAAACAGCACTGTCAGGTGTGAGAAGACGGACTTGGGGTAAGATATGCTAGATCAGGACCCCTAAATCCTCCCCTCTTTCAATGGCATGTGTTTCATTCCAAGTATAGTATGTTTCAACAGGTCTGAGTTGCAGCAGGACAATGGGATCCCAGTGAAAATTGAGTGGTTCCCCTACCCACCCAGGGATGTAAAGTAATCACCCATTCCAGTAGGACATCTCAGTGCAAATCCCAGTAGATAATGCCTTTCCCAGGTATGATGGGGCCTGGTGTTCTCAGCAACAAAGAACATTGATCTGTGGTGAGAGTTGGGACAGTGACTGTTTCCTCTGACTTCCATACCTTTATGATAGTGGGTATCTTTGTAGGGGTCCCCAGTTTGGCATATGGGGCAATGGGATCTACTGGTTGATTATTCAAATGTATTAAAGTTTGGGGTGGTACTTTAGTTCACCTGGCCAAGGTGGTTTTACCTGTTAGTAACTTAATCTGCTGCTTTACTATTCCATTTTTCCTTTCTATTAACCTTGCTACTTGCAGGTTATAAGGGAGATGGAACCTCCATTAATGTCATGTTCTTTTGCCTAGTCTTGAACATAATGACCCTTAAAATGTGAGCATATTTCTACATAGTACTCAGTTTCTCTAATGCCCTAATGGTAGTAGCCTGGCTTATGCAGTGATGGGAAGGCTTGGGTTAAGTCAGATATGGTGTCCACACAAACAAAGGCGTATTTCAAACCCTCACTTGGAGGGATAGGGCCAATATAACCAATTTGCCAATCTCTCACTGGTTGAGTTCTGGTGGGTGTCTCCAGACTCCTTTGGCAGTTGCCTTGGGCATTGTTTAGAATATAGAGGAATGCTGTTACTGCATTAACCAAATCACTGTATTTCAAGGACAATCCACTATTCTTGGCAATATGCCATTCCACCTGAACACTATGATGACCAACCACTCTTCCTATGCACCCAATCTGCTGTATGTACTGAAGGGTCAGTTGCTAGGGGTTATACCTGGGCTAGGGGGTATCAGTGCCTTTTAAGCTGTGATATGGAAGACAGTGAGGACTGCTTCAGGCTCTTGCAGGCAAACCCAAATGTCTTTTCCACATATATAACCCTACAAGGGATTATTCATGATTATCCACCCCTCAGCTTCCCATTATCCAAGAAATTGGTTTAATCCTTTTAGATCAACCCAACTGTCAGTTAGGGTTAATGGCCAGGGCCCATGAGCAATGACCAGCCAAACTTCTCTGAGTTCAGCCCGCTGTCTGCTGTGATTTGTTTCTGTTTCCATCCAGATGGTGTCAGTGTTGGGCTGAATAGTGACTGCAGCCCATGTGGAGGATGCCCTGACTAGACCTATCTGTATGTCAGGCATCAGCAGGAATTACCCCCACTCCTCTCTACAGGTTGCAGGGGCCACCACAGGACTGTGTGAAGGTATTTGGAGAATCTATATACTCTACAGGCCTAGTAGCTCCTGCATTTCTAGAGACAGTGGGATGGTGAACATGGTGCTCCTTTGCTGCAAATAAGCATGCCACTTGTCAAGTGGGAATTTGAGCCATGGCAGAGGTGGGTTGATGACACATATTCTCAACCCACCCCATAATAGGAAGTGAAGTTCTAACTATGATATACTGTTCCTTCATGAGAAGCTCTACGTGAAGGAGTTCTGTGTACACTGCTAAAAGCTGTTACTCTATGGGGGTGCCTGGGTGGTGCAGTTGGTTAAGCGTCTGACTTGTTTCAGCTCAGGCTGTGATCTCAGGACTGTGATCTCAAGGGTCGTGAGATTGAGCCCCGTCTTGGGTTCCGCCCGTGGTGCAGAGTCTGCTTGGGGTTCTCTCTCCCTCTCCCTTTGCCCCTGCCCCTCAAATAAATAAATCTTTTATTTAAAAAAGCTGTTGCTCTATGGGGGTGTATTGGGTTTCTGCCCCCTTCCAGAGCTGTGACCAAAATCCTAGAGATACTCTCCTTCTGTTGTCTCTGCCAATTGATACTTTCTGGAGTCACAGATACATTTTATTCAAATGATAACCCTGCTCGGGAGATTCCCAGAGCCTTAATTGGCTTCACTAGTATTTTTGTATTCTCAAAGGTGGATTTTTACTCTGATCCCCAGACCTTTCTTCATCAAGTGGTATAAGGGATGGAGGCACTGCGCCAGGTTGGGAATAAAAGTCCTTCAAAGCCTCAAAATCCCTACAAAAGCTTGCACCTCTTTCACATTCTTAGGGGTCATATAGGCTTGCATCTTCTCAATTACAGTTTCAGGACAATGCATATCTTAGCCAACCATACAACTCCCAAAAACTTTATGGATGTGCTCGAGCCTTGCATTTTCTGTGGGTTTGCTGTCCATTCTCTCCCTTGCAGATGTTCCAGCAAAGCTTGCAGAGTGTCCTACAGCACAGGCAAGACTTCACATGTTAACATTATACCATCAATGTAATGGGTCCATTTTACTGATGTGGGGAAGGAGAATGGAGACAAATCTCAAGCTGCCATCACATAACATATTGTGGGTATGTGCAGTGGCCTTGGGGAAGCAGTTGAAAGATTTATTGTTGCCCCTCTTACATGAAGGCAAATTGATCTTGTGGCCAGGGGTATACTGAAAAAAAGCATCTGCTAAGTCCAGGAAAACGTGGTACACTCCTAGGACCATGGCCAAAGTATCTAAGATGATGACAGTATTGGGCATAGCCACATGGATGTGGGGGCACTTCCTTGTTCCGTTCTTCATAGTCCATGGTTATGGACTTTTAGCTTCTTTCAACCGGCCATACCAGACTGTTGAAAGCACCTTGGACATGTATTAGAGTATAGTTGGCTCCAGTGCCAAACAGAGCTGTAACCTTTTGTTTATTTCTGGAGACCAGTGAATAATGAGCTTAATGTGAGGTCTCCCATCACCTCCAATGGCCCATACCTGGATGCAATCTTGGTCTGTATCCTGTATCTGGGGCATGTGAAGCACCCACCTAGAATAGGACTGTATCCCTGAGGTCTCTGCTGGAGCAGCTGGGGCATCAGAGATGGTAGGGGCAGGTGGGGCTGGTCTGAACTCTTGTTCAGGTTTAAAGGCTTTCCAGAAGCTAACCAACACAGTGTTGGGTCCCTGATCTATCTTTTCAGGTGAGGTTCTGGTAGCAAGAAGGTCAAATCCCATTTGCTTTTGGGTTACTTTTACTGGACAGCTTTACAGTTGATTGGGATAGCCTTTTGGCTTTCCAAGCTCCCTTTCTGTCTCAGGTCTTTCCCATAGCTCATACCCATTCCTGGAATTTGTCAGTTTCCCCCAGGTCAGCAGTTGATTACCCAACATCATAAATGTCTTGTCTCATGACTGGGCTAACATGGATATCGGTATCCTATACTAGGTGCTGGAGTGGACTGGAGTATCCTGCCTTTCATTTCTGCAGTAAATGTGGCCCAATCAGGGCCTTCAAAGATAAGACCACAGCTTGTTTCATCCTCAACTCCCTAAGAATTTGTTGTAACTCCTCTATAGATTGTGCTCGGGAGATTCCCCTTATTGGGTCAAGCCTCCCTGCAGGCTAGAATAATCCAATCTATAAGGGAGTAAGTACCTTAAACCCCCTGAGCACCATGCACATGCTGCCAGAGGGCAGGGTATGTGGTGATGTTGTTCATTTTCTCTGCTTCCTGACCTGTCAGAGAAATGTCATTGCATTTTTGACCCCCTGACCTCTGGATCCCATAGCTGCACTAACCATGCCTGGATACTTTCCCTGGCCTTTTGCTGCAATGTGGCAGCTATATCAATAAGCTCAGTAGGAGTATATTCTCTCAACGTGAACATTTCCTGAATTGGGGGCTGCACCGTTGGTTGGGGTTGTTGCTGTGCTTTTGCTTTCCTTTGTATTAGGGCTTGAACAGCAGGGGAATTTTGTGTGTTTCACTCTCAATCACAACATCCTCCCCTCCACTCTCCTCCCTTCCCCAGAGATTCCACTTGTTAGTATCCCAATCAGGCTTTGTCACAAGCTCTCAGACCTTACTCTGAAGTAGCTGGATATAGGTTTTCTGCATTGACTTTTTTGAACTTGAAAAATGTACCACTTCTTAAGCCTGGCTTCCATAGTTTCTGATGAGAAATGGTGTTCATGTGAATTTTTTTCCCTGTATAGATGAAGTGAAATTTCACTAATTGATTTTAAGATTTTTATTATGATTTTATTTAATTTTATTTACCTTTAATCATTGCAAGTTTAACTATAATGTGTTTTGTTGTGGACTTCAACAAAGTCCCACCTGAGTGTTAATCAGCTTCTTGAATTTGTAGGTTTGGATATTTTCCCTAATTTATGAACATTTCATAATTTGATTACTTTTGCAGCCCTATGCTCTCTCTTCTCTTCTTCCAGAACTCTGGTAACACAAATATTGTGTCTCACTGGTCCCTGAGAATCTATTCCTTTTTAAGTCTATTTCCTCTTTGCTGTTCAGATTGGTAATTTCTATTGTTCTATCTTCCAGTTTACGTATGCTTTCCTCTGTCTCATTCACTATGCTCTTGAGTTTATACATTGTGTTTTAAATTTTGATTATATTTTTCAGTTTTAAATTTCAGTTTGTTGTTTTTTATGTCTTGTATTTCTTTTTTCCTTTTCTTTTCCAAAAATTTTTATTTAAATTCCAGTTAATATACAGTGTTATGTAAGTTTTAGGTGTACAATATAGTGATTCAACACTTCCATACAAGCCCCAATGCTCATCACAACAAGTGCACTCCTTAATCCCCATCATCTATTTAACCCATCCCCCCACCCATAACCATCATTTTGTTCTCTGTAGTTAAGAGTGTGTTTCTTGGTTTGCTTCTCTCTCTCTCTTTTCCCTTTACTCAACTTTCTATTTATTTGCGGGTACTTTTTTTTACTTTTCTCAAGCATGTTCCTAATTGCTCATTGGAATATTTTGGTGCTGTATGTAAGTGATGAATCACTAAATTGTACACCCAAAGCTAATATTATACTGTATATTAATTAACTGGAATTTAAATAAAACAAAAACAAAATAAAACTTTAAAAAAAGAATATTTTGATAATGGCTTGTTTAAAATTGCTATCAGATAATTCTAATATCACTGTCATTTTGGTGGTGCAATCTTTTCATTTAAAATGTAATTGAGACTTAAATGGAATACAAAAAACTGTGATTTTAAGGTGTACAACGTGTTGATTTGATACACTTATATATTGAAAAATGATTACCATCACAGTGGTAGCTAACACCGTCATCCTGTCACATAATTATCATTTTTTTTTGTGGTGAGATCATTTAAGATCTACTTTCTTAGCAACTTTAAAGTATATAACATTGTTAACAATAATCACCATGTTGTACATTAGATCTGGCATTATTTATCTTATAACTGGAACTTTGTAACTTTTGACCAATATCTCACCATTTCTCTCAACCTCCAACCCCCTAGTAACTACCATTCTACTCTGTATGAGTTCAGCTTTTTTAGACTTCACATATAAGTGATATAATACATTGTCTTTCTCTGTCTGACTTATTTCACATAGCATTATACCCTAAAGGTCCATCCATGTTGTTGCAAATGGTGGAATTTCCTTATTTTTTATGGCTGAATAATAATTCATTGAATCTCACATCTTTATCCACTCATCGTTGACAGACACTTAGGATGTTTTTATATCTTAGCTGTTGTGAATAATGCTTCAATGAACATGGGAGTGCATATATCACCTTTGGATTTATACCCAGAAACTTTGGATCATATGGTAGTTCTATTTTTAATTATTTGAGGAATTTTCATACTGCTATCCATAGTGGTTGTACCAATTTAAATTCCCACCAACAGTGCACAATGGTTCTTTTCCCTCCATATCCTGCCCAACATTTATTATTTCTTGCCTTTTTGATAATAGCTGTTCTAATAGGTGTGAAGTAATAGTTCATTGTGGTTTTGATTTGCATTTCCATGATAATTAGTGATGTAGAACACCTTTCCATGTACCCGTTGTCCATTTGTATGTCTTCATTGGAAAAATGTGTATTAAAGTCTTCTGCTCATTTGAAAATGGGTTTGTTTGGTTTTTGCTATTGAGCTGTATGAGGTTTTTATATATTTTAGATATTAAACATGTATAAGGTACATAATTAGCAATTTTTTTTCCCTTTCCATAGGTTGACTTGTCATCTTGTTGATTGTTTCTTTTGCTGTGCAGAAGCATTTTGCTTTGATGTAGTCCTACTAATTAATTTTGCTTCTTCTGCTTGTGGTTTTGGTGTCCTATCCAAAAAAATTATTGCCAAGGGGTGTCTGGGTGGCTCAGTCATTAAGCATCTGCCTTCAGCCCAGGTCATGATCCCAGGGTCCTGGGATCGAGCCCCGCATCAGGCTCCCTTCTCCGTGGGAAGCCTGCTTCTCCCTCTCCCACTCCCCCTGCTTGTGTTCCCTCTTGCTGTGTGTCTTTCTGTCAAATAAATAAATAAAATCTTTAAAAAAAATTGTTGCCAAGACCAATCTCAAGATTTTTTTCTTTTCTTCTAGGAGTTTTGCAGTGTCATGTCTTATGTTCAAGACTTTAACCTACTTCAGGTCAATGTTTGTGAGTGGTAATATAGGAGTTCAATTTCATTTTTATGCATGTGGTTATCTACTTTTTGTAACACAGTTTATTGAAGAGACTATCTTTTCACCATTGAGTGTTTTTGGCTCCACTATCAAATATTAGTTGATTGAATATGTAGGGGTTTATTTCTGGGTTCTTGATTATTTCATTGTTCTATTTTTATGCCACAACCATAATATTTTAATTACTATAACTTTGTAGAACAGTTTGGAATCAGGAAGTCTGATGCCTCCTGCTTTGTTCTTTTTTGGGATTGCTTTGGTTATTCAAGGTCTTTTATGGTTCCATATAAATTTGTAAGATTTTGTTTTCTATTTCTGTGAAAAATGCCATTTGAATTTTGATAAAGGTTACATTGAATCTATAGATGGCTTTGGGTAGTATGGATATTTTAACAATATTAATTCCTCTGATCTATGAACAGAGGATATCTTTTCATTTGTTTTGTCTTCTTCAATTTCTTTTATTAAGGTCTCATAGTTTCCACATACAGATCTTTCACTTGTCAGTTAATTTATTTCTGAGTATTTTATTGTTTTTAATGATATTATGAAGGATTGATTTTCTTTATTTCTTGTTCAGATATTTCCTTATTAGTGGCTAGAAACACAATTGATTTCTGTGTTTTCATTTTATACTATGCAAATTTGCTGAATTTATTGATTACTTCAAATGGTTTGTTTGGTTGAGTCTTTAGAATTTTCTCTATATAAGATTATATCATTTGCAAAAATATAATTTTACTTTTTTTCTTTTCTACTTGGATAAATTTTATTTCTTCATCTTGACAGACTGCTCAAACTAGGACTTCCAGTACTATATTGAATAAGAGTGGTGAGAATGGGCACCCTTGTCTTCTTCCTGATTTAGAGGAGAAGTTATAAACCTTTCACCTTTGAGTCTGATGTTAGCTGTGTATTTGTTGACATAGCCTTTATTATGTTGAGGTATGTACCTTCTACACCAAATTTGTTGAAGGTTTCTTATCATTAAAGGATGTTACATATATCTTATTTTTTTAAATTTTATTGGGAATTAATTGATGTATAACATTGTGTAATTTTAAGGTATACAATATAATGATTTAATATATGTATATATTGAAAAATGATTGCCACAATAAGATTAGGTAACATTCGTCACCTCACATAATTACAATTTTTCTCTTGAGTTGAGAATTTGTAAGATCTACTCTCTTAACAACGTTCAAATATACAATACAGTGTTGACTATAGTCATCATGTACATTACACTCCCAGAACTTATTTATATTATAAGTAGAAGTTTGTACCTTTTGACCATTTTCACCTAATTTCCCCACCCACTATTCCTGCCTTGGCAACCAAGAACCTGTTCTCTATATCTATGGTTTTTAATTTTTTTTTAGATTTTACATATAAGGGAGATTACATAATATTTGTCTTTGTCTGACTTACTTCATTTGGCATATTGCCTTTGGGGCTATTCATGTTGTCACAAATGGCAATATTCCCTTTTTATGGCTGAATAGTATTCCACTGTGTATATATACCACAATATTTTATCCATTCATCCATCAGTGGATACTTAGACTGTTTCCATATCTAGGCTATTGAAAATAATGTTGCAATGAACATGTAAATGTAGATATCTCTTTAGGACACTGATTTTTTTCCCTTTGGATATATATCCAGAAGTGGGATTGCTGGATCATATGGCAGATCTATTTTTAACTTTTTGAGGACACTCCATACTGTTTTTGTCTTCCACTATGGCTGCACCAATTTACATTCCCAGCAACAATGTACAAGGATTTCCTTTTCTCCACATTCTTGCCAGCATTTGTTATCTCTTGTCTTTTTGGTGGTAGCCATTCTAACAGCTGTGAGGTGATATCTCATTTTGGTTTTGATTTGCATTTCTCAGATGATTAGTAATGTTAAGCATGTTTGCACGCACCCATTGACCATTTGAATATCTTCTTTGGAGAAATGTTTATTCAGGTCCTTTGCACATTTTTAAATTGGATAATTTTTCTTTTTTTTTTTTTGCTATTGAGTTACATGAGTTCCTTATATACTTTGGATATTAATCCCTTATCAGATATGTGGTTTGCAATATTTTGTCCCATTCCAAGGTTTGCCTTTTCATTTTATTGTTTCTTTTGCTGTGTAGAAGCTTCTTAGTTTGATATATTCCCACTTGTTTATTTTATTTTATTTTTTTGCTCCTTGTGTTTTAGGTATCATATCCAAGAAACTATTGTGAAGATCCATGTCAAGTATATTTTCCCTGTTTTCTGCTATGAGTTTTATGGTTTCAGGTCATACATTTAAGTCTTCAATTTGTTTCAAGTTAACTGTTGTGAATTTCATTCTTTTGTATGTAAATATCCAATTTTCCCAACACCATTTATTGAAGAGACCTTTTTGTTCTCTATCAAGTATTCTTGGCTTCCTTGTCAGATATTAGTTGACCATATATGGGTGGTTTACTTCTGGACTCTTAATTCTGTTCCATTGGTCTATATGTCTGTTTTTTATGGCAGTACTACACTGTTTTAATTACTATGGCTTTGTAATATAGTTTGAAACCATGAAGTGTAATTGCCTTGTTCTCAAAATTGTTTTGGCTATTTGGGGTTTGTGATTCCATTTTTTGTGTGTGTGTGTGGATTCGAGTTTCTATTTTTTTTATTATGTTATGTTAGTCACCATACAATAAATACATCATTAGTTTTTGATGTAGTGATCCATGATCCATTGTTTTTGTATAACACCCAGTGCTCCATGCAATGAATTTTAGGATTATTTCTTCTTTTTTAAATTTTTGTTTAAATTCTAGTTAGTTAACATAGAGTGCAATATTGGTTTCAGGAGTACAATTCAGTGATTCATCACTTACATACAACACCCAGTGCTCATCATAACAAGTGCTCTCTTTAATACCCATCACCCACCTAGCCCATCCCCGTCCAGCTCCCTCCATCAACTCTCAGTTTATTCTCTATAGTAAGAGTCTTCTATGGTTCATCTCCCTCTCTCTTTTTTTCCTCTTCACATAGGTTCATCTGTTTCATTTCTTAAATTCCACATATGAGTGAAATCATATGGTATTTGTCTTTCTCTGAATGACTTATTTCACTTAGCATAATACATTTTAGCTCTATCCACGTCATTGCAAATGGCAAGATTTTGCTCTTTTCTTGGCTGAGTAGTATTCCATCGTATGTATATACCACCTCTTCTTTATCCATTCATAAGTCAATGGACATTTGGGCTCTTTCCATATTTTGGCTATTGGTAATGCTGCTATCAACATTAGGGTACATGTACTCCTTTGAATCTGTATTTTTGTATCCTTTGGGTAAATAACTAGTAGTGCAATTGCTGGATCATAAGGTAGTTCTATTTTTAACTTTTTGAGGAGCCTCCATACTGTTTTCCATAGTGACTGCACCAGTTTGCATTCCCACCATCAGTACAGGAGAGTTCTCCTTTCTCCACATAAGATTACTTCTTCTATTTCTGTAAAACAATGCCACTAGTATCTTGATAAGGATTATGTTGAATCCACATATGGCTTGGGGTAGCATGGACATTTTAACAATATTAATTCTTCTAATCCATGAATGTGGGATATCCTTCCATTTATTTGTGTCATTTTTCAATTTCTTTTATCAATATCTTTTAGTTTTTAGTGAGTGTAAAAACTTTCACCTCCTTGATTAAATTTATTCCTATATTATTTTTTTATATTATTATAAATTGGATTGTCTATATTTTTTCAAATGGTTTATTGTTAGTGTATACAAACATTACTAATTTTGTATGTTGATTTTGTATCCTGTAACTTTATTGAATTTGTTTTTTTAATTTAATTTTATTGTTATGTTAGTCACCATACAATACATCATTAGTTTTTTGATGTAGTGATCCATGCATGATTCATTGTTTTCGTATAACACCCAGTGCTCCATGCAGTCCATGCCCTGCTTAATACCCATCACCAGGCTAACCCATCGCCCGAACCCCCTCCCCTCTAAAACCCTCAGTTTGTTTCTCAGAGTCCATAGTCTCTCATGGTTCATCGCTCCCTCCGATTTCCCCCATTCATTTTTCCCTTCCTTCTCTTAATGTCCTCCATGCTATTCCTTATGTTCCACCAATAAGTGAAACCATATGATAATTGACTTTCTCTGCTTGACTTAGTTCTCTGCTTGACTTAGTTCACTTAACATAATCTTCTCCAGTCCCATCCACGTTGATGTAAAAGTTGGGTATTCATCCTTTCTGATGGCTGAGTCATATTCCATTGTATATATGGACCACATCTTCTTTATCCATTCATCTGTTGAAGGGCATCTCAGTTCTTTCCACAGTTTGGCTATTGTGGACATTGCTGCTATGAACATTGGGGTGCATATGGCCCTTCTTTTCACTACATCTGTGTCTTTAGGGTAAATACCCAGTAGTGCAATTGCTGGGTCATAGGGTAGCTCTATTTTTAATTTTTTGAGGCACCTCCACACTGTTTTCCAAAGTGGCTGTACCAACTTGCATTCCCACCAACAGTGTAAGAGGGTTCCCCTTTCTCCACAACCTCTCCAACATTTGTTATTTCTTGCCTTGTCAATTTTTGCCATTCTAACTGGTCTAACGTGGTATCTCAATGTGGTTTTGATCTGAATTTCCCTGATGGCTAATGATGATGAACATTTTTTCATGTGTCTGTTAGCCATTTGTATGTCTTCTTTGGAGAAGTGTCTGTTCATGTCTTCTGCCCATTTTTTGACTTGATTATTTGTTTTTTGGGTGTTGAGTTTGAGAAATTCTTTATAGGTCTTGGATACCAGCCCTTTATCTGTAGTGTCATTTGCAAATATCTTCTCTCATTCTGTGGGTTGCCTCTTTGTTTTGTTGACTGTTTCCTTTGCTGTACAGAAGCTTTTTATTTTGAAGTCCCAATAGTTTATTTTTGCTTTTATTTCCCTTGCCACAGGAAACATATCTAGAAAACTGTTGCTATGGCCAATATCAGAGAAATTACTGCCTGTGCTCTCCTCTAAAATTTTTATGGTTTCAAGTCTCACATTTAGGTCTTTAATCCATTTTTTTGTTTCAAGATGTATTGAAATTCCAGTTAGTTAACACATAGTGTAATATTCTTTCAGGAGTAGAGTTTAGTGATTCATCACTTATATATAACACCCAGTGCTCATCACAAGTGCCCTCCTTAATACCCATAACCCATTTAACCCATCTCCCTGCCCACCTCCCCTCCATAAACTTTCTGTTTGTTCGCTATAGTTAAGAGTCTGTTTTATGGCTTGCCTCTCTCTCTTCCCCCTCATATTCATCGGTTTCATTTCTTAGGTTCCACATATGTGTGAAATCATATGGTATTTGTCTTTCTCTGACTGACTTATTTTCCTTAGCATAAAACACTCTAGCTCCATTCCTGTCATTGCAAATGGCAAGATTTCATTCTTTATTTGGCTGAGTAGTATTCCATTGTATGTATATACCACCTCTTCTTTATCCATTCATCAGTCATTGGACATTTGGGCTCTTTCCATATTTTGGCTATTGTTGATAATGCTACTATAAACAACGGGGTGTATGTGTCCCTTTGAATCAGTATTTTTGTATCCTTTGGGTAAATACCTAGTAGTGCAATTCCTGGATTGCAGGGTAGTCCTATTTTTAACTTTTTTTTACATTTTTATTACAAATTTATTTTATTTTATTATGTTATGTCAATCACCATATGTTACATCATTAGTTTTTGATATAGTGTTCCATGATTCATTGTTTGTGTATAATACCCAGTGCTCCATTCAGTATGTGCCCTCTTTAATACCCATCACCAGGCTAACCCATCCCCCCACCCCCTCCCCTCTAGAACCCTCAGTTTGTTTCTCAGAGTCCATAGTCTCTCATGGTTCATCTCCCCCTCTGATCTTCCCCCTTCATTTTTCCCTTCCTGCTCTCTTCTTTTTTTTTTTTTTTAACATATAATGTATTATTTGTTTCAGAGGTACAGGTCTGTGATTCAATAGTCTTACACAATTCACAGCGCTCACCATAGCACATACCCTCTCCAATGTCTATCACCCAGCCACCCCATCCCTCCCACCCCACCCCACTCCAGCAACCCTCAGTTTGCTTCCTGAGACTAAGAATTCATATCAGTGAGGTCATATGATTCATGTCTTTCTCTGGTTGACTTATTTCGCTCAGCATAATACTCTCCAGTTCCATCCACGTCGTTGCAAATGGCAAGCTATCATTCCTTTTGATGGCTGCATAATATTCCATTGTATATGTATACCACATCTTCTTTATCCATTCATCTGTCGATGGACATCTTGTCTCTTTCCATAGTTTGGCTATTGTAGACATTGCTGCCATAAACATACCCCTTCGGATCCCTACATTTGTATCTTTGGGATATATACCCAACAGTGCAATTGTTGGGTTGTATGGTAGCTCTATTTTCAACTTTTTGAGGAACCACCATACTGTTTTCCAGAGTGGCTGCACCAGCTTGCATTTCCACCAACAGTGTAAGAGGGTTCCCCTTTCTCCACATCCCCGCCAACATTTGTGTTTCCTGACTTGTTAATTTTAGCCATTCTGACTGGTGTGAGGTGGTATCTCATTGAGGTTTTGATTTGGATTTCGCTGATGCCGAGCGATGTTGAGCACTTTCTCATGTGTCTGTTGGCCATTTGGATGTCTTCTTTGGAAAAATGTCTGTTCATGTCTTCTGCCCATTTCTTGATTGGATCATTTGTTCTTTGGGTGTTGAGTTTTATAAGTTCTTCATAGATTTTGGATACTAGCCCTTTATCTGATATGTCATTTGCAAATATCTTCTTCCATTCTGTCGGTTGTCTTTTGGTTTTGTGGACTGTTTCTTTTGCTCTGCAAAAGCTTTTTATCTTGATGAAGTCCCAATAGTTCATTTTTGCCCTTGCTTCCCTTGCCTTTGGCAATGTTTCTAGGAAAAAGTTGCTGCAGCTGAGGTCGAAGAGGTTGTGGCCTGTGTTCTCCTTTAGGATTTTGATGGACTCCTGTCTCACATTTAGGTCTTTCAACCATTTTGAGTCTATTTTTGTGTGTGGAGTAAGGAAATGGTCCAGTTTCATTCTTCTGCATGTGGCTGTCCAATTTTCCCAATGCCATTTGTTGAAGAGACTGTCTTTTTGCCATTGGACATTCTTTCCTGCTTTGTCGAAGATTAGTGGACCACAGAGTTGAGGGTCCATTTCTGGGCTCTCTATTCTGTGTCTGTTTTTGTGCCAGTACCATACTGTCTTGATGATGACAGCTTTGTAATAAAGCCTCATCTCCGGAATTGTGATGCCACCAGCTTTTCTTTTCTTTTTCAACATTCTTCTGGCTATTCGGAGTCTTTTCTGTTTCCATACAAATTTTAGGATTATTTGTTCCATTTCTTTAAAAAAAAGTTGATGGTATTTTGATAGGGACTGCATTAAATGTGTAGATTGCTCTAGGTAACATTGACATCTTCACAATATTTGTTCTTCCAATCCATGAGCATGGAATGTTTTTCCATTTCTTTGTGTCTTCCTCAATTTCTTTCATGAGTATTTTATAGTTTTCTGACGACAGATATTTTGCCTCTGGTTAGATTTATTCCTAGGTATCTTATGGTTTTGGGTGCAGTTGTAAATGAGATTGACTCCTTAATTTCTCTTTCTTCTGTCTTGTTGGTGTATAGGAATGCCACTGATTTCTGTGCATTGATTTTTTATCCTGCCACTTTACTGAATTCCTATATGAGTTCTAGCAGTTTTGGGGTGGAGCCTTTTGGGTTTTCCACATAAAGTATCATATCATGTGCAAAGAGTGAGACTTTGACTTCTTCTTTGCTGCTTCGGATGCCTTTTATTTCTTTTTGTTGTCTGATTGCTGTGGCTATTCTAGTACTATTTTGACTAGCAGTGGTGATAGTGGACATTTCTGCCGTGTTCCTGACCTTAGGGGGAAAGCTCTCAGTTTTTCCCCATTGAGAATGATATTTGTTGTGGGTTTTTCATAGATGGCTTTTATAATATTGAGGTATGTACTGTCGATCCCTATACTCTGAAGAGTTTTGATCAAGAAAGGATGCTGTACTTTGTCAAATGCTTTTTCTGTATCTATTGAGAGGATCATATGGTTCTTGTTCTTTCTTTTATTAATGTATTGTATCATATTGATTGATTTGCGGATGTTGAACCAACCTTTCAGCCCAGAGATGAATCCTACTTGGTCATGGTGAATATTCCTTTTAATGTACTGTTGGATCCTATTGGCTAGGATTTTGGTGAGAATTTTTGCATCCATGTTCATCAAGGGTATTGGTCTGTAAGTCTCCTTTTTGATGGGGTCTTTGTCTGGTTATGGGATCAAGGGAATGGTGGCTTCATAAATTGAGTTTGGAACTTTTCCTTCCATTTCTATTTTTTGGAACAGTTTCAGAATAGGTATTAATTCTTCTTTAAATGTTAGGTAGAATTCCCCTGGGAAGCCATCTGGCCCTGCGCTTTTGTTGGGAGATTTTTGATTGCTGCTTCAATTTCCTTAGTGGTTATAGGTCTGTTCAGATTTTCTATTTCTTCCTGGTTCAGTTTTGCTAGTTTATACATCTCTAGGAATGCATCCTTTTCTTCTTGATTACCTAATTTGCTGGCATATAGTTGCTCATAATATGTTTTTATAATTGTTTGTATTTCTTTGGTGTTAGTTGTGATCTCTCCTCTTTCATTCATGATTTTATTTATTTGGGTCATTTCTCTTTTCTTTTGGTAAGTCTGGCCAGGAGTTTATCAATCTTGTTCATTCTTTCAAAGAACCAGCTCCTAGTTTTGTTCATCTCTTCTACTGTTCTTTTGGTTTCTATTTCATTGATTTCTGCTCTGCTCTTTATTATTTCTCTTCTCCTGCTGGGTTTAGGCTTTATTTGCTCTTCTTTCTCCAGCTCCTTTAGGTGTAGTGTTAGGTTGTGTATTTGAGACCTTTCTTGTTTCTTGAGAAAGGCGTGTGTTGCTATATACTTTCGTCTTAGGACTGCCTTTGCTGCATCCCAAAGATTTTGAACAGTTGTGTTTTCATTTGCATTTGTTTCCATGAATTTTTTAAATTCTTCTTTAATTTCCTGGTTGACCCATTCATTCTTTAGTAGGATGCTCTTTAGCCTCCATGTATTTGAGTTCTTTCTGACTTTCCTCTTGTGCTTGAGTTCTAGTTTCAAAGCACTGTGGTCTGAAAATATGCAGGGAATGATCCCAATCTTTTGGTACCAGTTGAGACCTGATTTGTGACCTAGGATATGATCTATTCTGGAGAATGTTCCATGGGCACTAGAGAAGAATGTGTATTCTGTTGCTTTGGGATGGAATGTTCTGAATATATCTGTGAAGTCCATTTGGTCCAGTGTGTCATTTAAAGTCTTTATTTCCTTATTGATCCTTTACTTAGATGATCTGTCCATTTCAGTGAGGGGGGTGTTGATGTCCCCCACTATCATTGTATTTTTGTTGATGTGTTTCTTTGCTTTTGTTATTAATTGGCTTATATAATTGGCTTTTCTCATGTTAGGGGTGTAGATATTTACGATTGTTAGGTCTTCTTGTTGGATAGACCTTTTACGTATGATATAGTGTCCTTCCTCAACTCTTCTTATAGTCTTTGGTTTAAAATCCAGTTTGTCTGATATAAGGATTGCCACCCCAGCTTTCTTTTGGTGTCCATTAGCATGATAACTGGTTTTCCACCCCCTCCTTTTCAATCTCGGGGTGTCTTCGGGTCTAAAATGGGTCTCTTTCAGGCAGCATATCTATGTTTTTTTTTTATACAATCTGATACCCTGTGACTTTTGATTGGGGCATTTAGCCCATTTACATTCAGGGTAACTATTGAAAGTTATGAATTTAGTGCCATTGTATTGCCTGTAAGGAGACTGTTACTGTATATTGTCTGTGTTCCTTTCTGATCTATGTTACTTTGAGGCTCTCTCTTTGCTTTGGAGGACCCCTTTCAATATTTCTTGGAGGGCTGGTTTTGTGTTTGCAAATTCCTTTAGTTTTTGCTTGTCCTGGAAGCTTTTTATCTCTCCTTCCATTTTCAATGACAGCCTAGCTGGATATAGTATTCTTGGCTGCATATTTTTTGCATTTAGTGCTCTGAATCTATCATGCCAGTCCTTTCTGGCCTTCTAGGTCTCTGTGGATAGGTCTGTTGCCAATTCAATGTTTCTACCATTGTAGGTTACAGATCTCTTATCCCAAGCTTCTTTCAGGATTTTCTCTTTGTCTCTGTGACTCGTAAGTTTTACTATTAGATGTCGGGTTGTTGAGCTATTTTCATTGATTTTGAGGGGGGTTCTCTGTGCCTCCTGGAGTTTGATGCCTGTTTCCTTCCTCAAATTAGTGAAGTTCTCTGGTATAATTTGCTCCAATATGCCTTCTGCCCCTCTCTCTCTTTCTTCTTCTTCTGGGATCCCAGTTATTCTAATATTGTTTTGTCTTATGGTATCACTTATCTCTCAAATTCTGTCCTCGTGATCCAGTAGTTGTTTATCTCTCTTTTTCTCTGCTTTTTATTTTCCATCATTTGGTCTTCTATATCACTAATTCTCTCTTCTCCCTCATTTATCCTAGCAGTTAGAGCCTCCATTTTTTATTACACCTCATTAATAGCCTTTTTGATTTCGACTTGGTTAGATTTTAGTTCTTTTATTTCTCCAGAAGTGGTTTCTCTAATATCTTCCATGCTTTTTTCAAGCACAGCTAGTATCTTTAAAATCGTCATTCTGAACTCTAGTTCCGACATCTTACTAAGTCCATATTGATTAGGTCCCTGGCAGTCAGTACTGCCTCTTGTTCTTTTTTTTGAGGTGATTTTTTCCATCTTGTCATTTTGTCCAGAGGAGAATAGATGAATGAGATAACAAAATGCTAACAGGGTAACAATGACCCCAGAAAAATATACACTAAACAAATCAGAAGAGACCTGAAACCAGGGGAAAGGAAAGGGAAAGAAAGAAAAAAGAAAAAAAAAGATAAACAAACAAAAAAACAGAATATGATCAAATATGATCAAATATGATCTGGCTGGTGCATGGATCAGTGCCACACGCTAGAGTTTTGGTGAATTTGGGCCAGTTAGAAGAAAGTGCCTCCCAAAATTTTAAAGAAAGGAAAACTTGTATATGTATAAAAATAAGGGTTAATACAATGAAGGGATGGAATATTACTGTAAAGATGAAAATTACAAAAGATTTTATAAAAGGAATTGAGAAGGTAAGAAATTGGTTGAAAAAAGAAAGACGAGGATTAAGAAAAAAAGGGAGAGAATGTGATCAGGCAGGAGACTAAAACAAAGCCATACACTAGAGATTTAGGGTATATTTTGGTCTTTTAGAAGAAACTGTATCCCAAAATTTTAAAGAGAGAACAACTTATATATATATATATATACATATGTATATATATATATACGTATATATATATATATATATATATATATACCAAAAATAAGGATAACTACTCTGAAGGGATAAAATATGACTCTAAAAATGAAAAATAAAAAAGATTTTTTAAAAAAGGGATTGATAAGATGTTGGTTGAAAAAGGGAAAAGAAAAATGGAAAAAAAAGAAAATTAAAAAAATTAACTTTGAAAGACTAAAGAATCATGGGAAAAAAGCCATGAATTCTGTGTGCAGTATTTTCCTAGTGCTGGAGTTCTGCCATTTTCATTGATCAGTAAACTTGGTCTTGGATGGCTGTTCTTGCTGATCTTCTGGGGGAGGGGCCTGTTGCAGAGGTTCTCAAATGTCTTTGTCGGAGGCAGAATTGCCCCACCCTTGCCAGGGCTGGGCTAAGTAATCTGCTTGGGTTTGCTCTCCGGAGCTTTTGTTCCCTGCAAGCTTTCCGTACAGCTTTGGAGGCCGAGAGTGAAAATGGCGGCCTCCCAATCTCTGCTCAGGAGGAGCCGAGAACTCGGGGCCCCTCTCCTCAGTGAGCCCCCAGAGAAAAGCAGTCAATCACTCCTGTCTCCCCAGTCTCCGGTCGCACTCTGTGCTCTCCCGGCCTGTGACCGAGTGTTTCTATCTCTGGCACCCGACTCAGTGTGGAGTCTCCAAACCCAACAGATTCCTGCAGTGTGCTCCTGTGCCGCTCCTCCCGGGTAAGGAAGAGGAGTCTCCCCGGATCAGCCACTTGTTGGGTCCCTGCTGGAAGAGCAGTGGCTCGACTGTGCTGTGGATCATGGTTTATGGCAACCGCGAGCTGAGAGCCCACTCCTTGGCTCCATCTCTGCAGCTGGCTTCCCTGCTCCAATACCTGGGAGCTCTGCTGCACTCAGGCACCCCCGGTCTTTCTGTGACCCTGAGGGTCCTGAGACCACACTGTCCCAGCGAGTGTTCCACCCCCCACTTAGCCACTGGAGCGATGTCCCTCAGCAGAGCCCACTTCTAAAGTTGCAGATTTTGTGCTCTGCTGCTCTTTCACTTGTCGGTAGCCAGCTGATGGAGGTCCCCTCCCCCGCCATCTATCTTCCCAAATATCACCTCGGATTCACTTCTCTGCACGTCCTACCTTCCAGAAAGTGGTCGCTTTTCTGTTCTGAGAGTTGCTGCTATTCTTTCCTTCGATCTCCTGTTGAGTTCATAGGTGTTCAGAATGGTTTGATCCCTATCTAGATGAATTCATAGGACCGGATGAAATTTAGGTCTCCTACTCCTCCGCTATCTTGCTCATCCCTGGATTTTGGCCTTTCTAATAGGTGTACAGTGGTATCTCATTGCTGTTTTAATTTGCATTCTCCTAATGACATATGATGTGGAACATTTTTTCCTATGCTTATTTGCCATCTGTATATCTTCTTGGTATATCTTCTTTTCAAATGTTTAGCCCATTTTTCAGTCAGGTTGTTTGGTTTCTTATGGCTGAGTTTCTAGAATTCTTTGAATATTTTGGATAACATTTCTTTACCAGACGTGTCTTTTGCAAATATTTTCTCTTGGTCTGGGGCTTGTCTTCTCATTCTTTGGACATTATTATTTGCAGAGCAGAAGTTTTTAATTATAATGAAGCTCAATTTATTGATTTTTTTTTCGTGGATAGTGTCTTTGATGTTCTGTCTAAAAAGTCATCTATACCCAAGGTCAGCTAAGATTTTCCTATGTTATCCTCCAGGAGTTTTATACTTTTGCGTTTTACATTTAGGTATATGATCCACTTTGAGTTAATTTTTGTGAAGAATATATATGGTCTGTGTTCAGATTCATCGTTCTGCATGTGGATGTCCAGTTGTTCCAGGACCATTTGTTGAAAAGACTACCTTTGTTCCATATTATTGCCTTTGCTCCTTTGTCAAAGATCCGTTGTCTGTATTTATGTGGATCTATTTCTAGGCTCTATTCAGTTCCATTGATCTCTTTGTCTATCCTTTCACCAATACCACACTGTCTTAATTACTGTAGCTTTATAGTAAGTCTTGAAGTTGGGTAGTGTCCGTTCTTCAACTTAATGAAATTTTGATTAGGATTGCATTGAATCTGTAGACCAAGTTGGGAAAAACTGTCATCTTGACAATATTGAGTCTTCCTATCCATGAACATGGAATATTTCTCCATTCACTTAGTTCTTTAATTTCATAAATCACTGTTTTGGCATTTTCCTCATAATAGATTTCATACATATTTTATTAGATTTATACCTAAGTATTTTAACTTGGAGGTGTCTATGTAAATAGTATTGTTTTTAATTTCAAATTCCACTTTTCATTGCTGGTATATAGGAAAGTAATTAACTTTTGTATATTAACCTGTATCCTGAAGGCTTGGTATAATCACTTATTGGTTCCAAGGGATTTTTTTGTTGATTCTTTATGATTTTCTACATAAGCAATTATGTAATCTATGAACAAAAACAGCTGTGTGTCTTACTTCTCAATCTCTATGCATTTAATTTTCTTTTCTAGCCCTTTGCATTAGTAGGGATTTCCAGTATGGTGTTAAAAAGGAGTTGTGAGAAGGGACATCTTTGCTTTGTACCTGATCTTAGTGAGAAAGCATGATTAAGTATGATGTTAGTTGTGTGGATTTTTGTAGATGTTCTTTATCAAGCTGAGGAAGTTGCCCTTTATTCCTAGTTTACCAAGAGTTTCTATCATCCATGGGTGTTGGATTTTGTCAAATGCTTTGTCTGCATCTATTACTACATTCATATCATTTTTCTTCTTTAGTCTGTTGATACGATGGATTACATTAGTTGATTGTTGAATTTTTTTAAACAGCCTTGCATGCCTAGAATAAATCCCACTTGGTCATGGTGTATAATTTTTTTATACATTGTTAGATTTGATTTGCTAATATTTTTGTTAGGATTTTTGCATCTGTACTCATGAGAGATATTGGTGTGTAGCTTTTGTTTTTTGTAATGTCATTTTCTAGCATTGGTTTTAGGGTAATGATGACTTCATAAAATGAAT
Organism: Zalophus californianus; assembly: GCF_009762305.2. Classification (NCBI taxonomy): domain Eukaryota; kingdom Metazoa; phylum Chordata; class Mammalia; order Carnivora; family Otariidae; genus Zalophus; species Zalophus californianus. Next base: position 69,519,068 of record NC_045612.1, read on the forward strand.
TAGAAAGTATTCCCACGACTTCTATTTTCTGAAAGAAATTGTAGAGAATTTAGTATAATTTCTTTCTTATATGTTTGGTAGAATTCCCCAGTAAATCCGTCTGGGCCAGGATGCCTGGGTGGCTCAGTTGGTTAAGCATCTGCCTTTTGCTCAGGTCATGATCCCGGGGTCCTGGGATTGAGTCCCACATCAGGCTCCTTGCTCTGGGGAGCCTGGTTCTCCCTCTGCCCCCTGCTCCCCCTGCTCTCTCTCTCTCTCATTATCTCTCTCTGACAAATAAATAAAATCTTTTAAAAAATCTATTTAAAAAAATCTATCTGGGCCTGGGTGCTTTTTGTTTCAGAAGGTTGTTAATTGTTGACTCGACTTCTTTAATAGACACATGCCTATTTATATTTTTGTAAGTTTTGGCAGATTGTGTCTTTCAAGGAATTGGTCCATTTATTGTAGGTTGTCAAATTTGTAGGCATTGAGTTGTTCATATTTCTCTTTTGTCCGTTTAGTGTTCATGTGACCTGCAGTTATGTCCCTCTTTCATTTTTGATATTAGTAATTTGTGTCCTCATCTATTTATTTCTTAGTTAGCATGGGTAGAGATTTATCCTTTTTTTTTTTTCTTTTTGGTCATTTCAAAGAACCAACTTTTGGTTTCATTGATCTTTCTCTATTGATTTTATGTTTCAAATTTCATTTATTCTTGCTCTAATTCTTATTATTTCTGCTATTCTTTTGCTTTAACTTGCTCTTCTTTTCCTACTTCCCTAAGGTAGAAACTTAGATTGATTTTAGGTCTTTATTGTTTTTAATATACACATCTAATACTATAAATTTTCCTCTAAGCACTGCTTTTATCACATCACACAAATTTTGGTAAGTTGCAATTTTATTTTCAATCCTAAATACTTTCTAATTTCTCTTGAGATTTCTTCTTTGACCTATGTGTTATTTAGAAGTGTGTTCAATCTTCATATATTTGGGGATTTTCCAATTATCTTTGTTATTGATATCAAATTTAATTCCACTATGATCTGACTACAAATATTGCATATTTTGTATTCTTTTAAGTTTGTTCAGGTGTTCAGGACCAGAATAGTTCTATCTTGGTGAGCGTTCCATGTGAGCTGGAGAAGAATGTGTATTCTGTTCTTGTTGAAGTAGCCTACAGATATCCATTATATCCAATTGATTGATGGTGTTTTTGAGTTCAGCTACATCCTTTCTGGTTTTCTACCTGCTGTATCTGTCAATTTCTGATAAAGAAGTGTTGAAGTTCCCAACTATGATAGTGGATTCATCTATTTCTCTTTGCAATTCTATCAGTTTTTTCCTCACGTAGTTTCATGCTCTCTTGTTAGGCTCATACACACTAACAATTGGTATGCCTTCTTAGAGTACTGACCCTTTTATCATGATATAATGCCCTTCTTTATCCCTCATAACTTTCCTTGCTTTGGAGTGCTCTGTCTGAAATTAAGGTAGCTTTCCTGCTTTATTTTGGCTAGTGTTATCATGGTATGCTTTTCTCCATTTATTTACTTTTAATCTCTATGTCTTTATATTTAAAGTGGGTTTCTTGTGGACAACATATAGCTGGGTCTTATTTTTTTATTTTTTTATTTTTTTAATTTTTTTATTGTTATGTTAATCACCATATATTACATCATTAGTTTTTGGTGCAGTGTTGGGTCTTATTTTTGATCCACTCTGACAATCTCTGCCTTTTAACTAGTGCATTTAGACCATGGACGTTCAAAGTGATCACTGATACAGTTGGATTAATATTTACCATATTTGTTACTGTTTTCTCTTTGTTGTTCTTGTTTGTTACTATTTTTGTCTTCTCTTTTTCTGCCTTTTGTGGTTTAATTGAGTATTTTATATGATTCCATTTTCTCTTCTTTCATAGATTATTGGTTATACATCTTTTTTTAAATCTTTTTTAGTGGTTGCTCTAGAGTTTGCAACATACATTTACAACTAATCCAAGTCCAGGTTCAAATAACACTATACCACTTCACAAGTTATGTGAGTAACTTATAATAACAAAATAATTCTAATTTCTCTCTCTTGTTCTTGTTTCATTTGTTTATTGATCTCACTTATTTCATTTATATATAGGCAGACATATATAAATAAGCATACATAATTGAATACATTGTTACTATTATCATTTTGAGCAAAATGTAATGTTATATAAATTCAGAATAAGAAATAAAATTTCTTCTCAGGGTTCTTTCTTTCTTTTTGTAGATCTGATTTTCTGACCTATATTATTTTCCTTTTCTCTAAAGAGCTTCTTTTAACATTGTGTGCAAAGCAGGTCTATTGGCAACAAATTCCTTCAATTATTGTTTGTATGAGAAAGTCTTTATTTCTCTTTCACTTTTGAAAGACAATTTTGCAAGGTACACATATCTAGATCCCTGGTTTTTCTTATCAACACTTTAAATAATCCACCTCACTCTCTTCTTGTTTACAAGGTTTCTGAGGAGAAGTCAGATGTAATTCTTATCTTTCTTCTTCTATGGATATGGTGTTTTTTCCTTCTGGCTTCTTTCAGGATTATTTTTTTATCTTTGACTTTCTATTATTTGAAAATGTGTCTAGTTTTTTTTTTTTTAAGCTTTTATCCTAGTTGGTGTTCTCTGAACTTCCTAGATTTGTGCTTTGGTGTCTGACATTAATTTTGGGAAATTCTCACTCGTTATTATTTCAAGTATCTTCTGTTCCTATCTCTCTATTTTCTCCTTCTGGCATAAGTTACACCTTTTGTAGTTGTCTCACAGTACTTGGATATTCTGTTTTGTTTTTCAACCTTTGTCCTCTTTGCCTTTTGGTTTTTAAGGATTCTTTTGATATATTATCTAGTTCAAAGATTCTTTGTTCAGTTGTGTCCAGTCTACTAGTAAGCCCATCAAAGAGGCATTCTTCATTTATTATCTTTGATCTCCCACATTTCTTTTTGATTCTTTCAGTATCCATCTTTCTCCTAACACTACCAGTGCCCTTGAATACTGTCTATCCATGAGAGCCCTTAGTATATTAATCATAATTATTTTAAATTCCCACTCTTATAATTTCAACATTTCTGTCATTTCTGGTTCTGACATTAGCTCTGTCACTTCAAATTGTGGTTTTTGCCTTTTGGTATGTCTTAAAATTTTTTCTTGATAGACAGACATAATGTAATGGATGAAGAGAACTGCTATAAATAGGTCTTTAGTAATGTGCTGGTTAAGTGTGAGGGAAGGGAGAGCATTCTATAGGCTCAGTCTTTTAGTGAGCCTATGCCTCTAGACCATAAACTTCACAATTTTCTTCTCCACCCTTAGATGGGCCAAAATGGGTAGGGTGGGCTGGAGTTGGGTATTTCTCTTCTCCAAGCTCAGTAGGCTCTGATAATACCCCAGCAGATTAGGCTCTGGTTTACTTTCCCCTGAGGACAAGAGTTGTTAAAACAGTGTTCTTGTGCATTTCAACATGGTTCCTTTCCTGATCTACCAGAAGCAGGAGGAGACTTTGCTGTGAGAAACTGAGGAAGTCCCTAGAAGTAGATCTCACAGTATTGTGTCCCCCAACCATGACTGGGTCCCCTTGGAGTTCTTAACTCTAAGACTTGTCCATACTGAGCATTCAGCAATTCATCAATTATACCTCAGGTTTTTCTACTCCACATTGGTTCCCATGGTGGTTTCCACTCATGAGTCTGCTCCTGTAAGTTATGACTTATGTATCTGCCTGTCTGCCCAAAGTTGGGGACAGCAGTTTCCCTGTGTCCTCCCCTTTCTTACAAATCCAAGAAGAGTTGTTGATTTTTTAATTTGTTTAGGTTTTTATTTGTGATTAGGACAAATGGCCATTTCCAAGATCCTTACCTGTGGAACTGGAAATCACTCCCTTTGTTTTTTCCCCTTGTAAGAACATTTTTCATGAGATCTACCCTCTTAAATTTTTAGGGGCACAGTATGGTATTGTGAATGATAGGTACCATCTGCTATATGGCAGATCTTAAGAACTTACTCATCTTACATAATTAAAATTTCCTACTAGTTGAAAGAGCTACCTATTTTCTCCAACCACAGCCTCTGCCAACCACCACTCTATTCTCTGCCTCTATGAACTTGACTATTTAGAGACATCATATAAATGGAATCATGCAGTATTTGTCCTCCTGTGACTGGTTTATTTAACATAGCATAATGTCTTTGAGTTTCATTTATGTTGCCACAAATGGCAGGATTTTTTTTATTTTTTAAAGCTGAATAAATTCCATTGTCTCATATGCCATATTTTCCTTATCCATTCATTCATTGATGGACATTTAGATGGTTTCCACATTTTGACTACTGGGAATACTGCTGCAATGAAAATGGGAGTGCAGATTTGCTTTCAAGATCCTGTTTCCAATATGTTTTTTTAAATTTAATTTTATTATGTTAGTCACCATACAATACATCATTAGGTTTTGATGTAGTGTTCCATGATTCATTGTTTTCGTATAACACGCAGTGTTCCATGCAGTACATGCCCTCCTTAATTCCAATATGTTTGGAAATATATCCAGAACTGGGATTGCTGGATCATATAGTGGTTCTCATTTTCATTTTTTTGAATAAAATTCATGATGTTTTCCATAGTAACTGCATGATTTTACATTCCCACCAACAGTGTACAAAGTGTTCTAATTTATGCACATCCTCACCAACACTTGTTATTTTTTGTTTTTTTGATAATAGCCATCCTAACTGGTATGAGATGACAATTCAATGTGGCCTTGGTTTGCAGTTTCCTGATAATTAATGATGTTGAGCACCTTTTCATAAATGTATTAGCTATTTGTATGTTTCTTCTTAGAAATATCTGTTCAAGTACCTTGTCTGTTTTTAATCAGATTATTAGCATTTTTGCTATTCAGTTGTAGGAGTTTCTTATATATTTTGGATGCTAACCTATTATCAGATATATGGTTTACAAATATTTTCTCCCATTCCAAAGGTTACCTTTTCAGTCTATTGATTGTTTCCTTTACTACGTAGAAGATTTTTAGTTTGACATAGCCTTACTTTATTTTTTGTTTTAGTGTCACATCCAAGAAATAACTGCCAACTCTAACGTCATGAAATTTTCACCTATGCTTTTTTTAAAAATTATTTTACAATTTCAAATCTTACATATAAGTTACTAATCCATTTTGCATTGATTTTGTGTGTGGTGTAAAAATAGGGCTCTAACTTTATACCTTTGTATGTGGATATCCAGTTTTCCCAATGTCCTTTGTTGAAGAGACTATTCTTTCCTTATTATGTATTCTTAGAACATTTGTCAAAGATAACTTGACCATATATGTGTGGTTTAATTTCTGAGATCTTTATTTTGTTTCATTCATCTATATGTCTGTTTTTATGCCAGTACCATACTGTTTTAATTACTGTAGTTTTATTTTTTTTAAGATTTTATTTATTTATTTGACAGAGAGTTAGAGAGAGCACAAGTAGGCAGAGCAGCAGGCAGAGGGAGAGGGAGAAGCAGGTCCCCCGCTGAGCAGGGAGCCTGATGTGGGGCTTGATCCCAGCACCCTGGGATCATGACCTGAGCTGAAGGCAGCCACTTAACCAACTGAGCCACGCAGGTGCCCCAAATTACTATAGTTTTGTTATACATTTTGAAATCAGGAAATGTGATACCTCCAGGTTTGTTCTTCCTCAAAATTTCTTTGGCTATTCTGTTTTTTTGTGATTGCATGAAATTTTTAGAAATTTTTTTTCATTTCTGTAAAAAATGTCACTGGGGTTTTGATAGGGATAGCATTAAATATGTACATCGCTTTGGGTAGTATGAACATTTTAATGAATATTAAGTATTCCAGTCCATGAACACGTGATATCTTTCCATTTACTTGTGTCTTCTTTGATTTCTTTCATCAGTGTGTTGTAGTTTTCAGTGTAAAAGTCTTTCATCTCCTTGGTTAAGTTTATTCCAAGGTAATTTATTCTTTTCTTTGCTATTGTAAACAGGATTTTCCCCCTTAATTTCCATTCCATGCAGTTCATTGTTAGTGTATAGAAATGCAACTGATTTTTTATTTTATATCCTGCAACTTTACTGAATTCATTTATTAGTTCTAAGTTTTTTTTGTGGGGTCTTTGGGGTTTCCTATATATAAGAACATGTATTCTGCAAACAAATAATTTTACATCTTTCTCTGTGATTTGGATACTTCTATTTATTTTCCTTGTCTAATTGATCTGGCTAAGTGTTTCAGTACTATGTTGAAAATAAGTGGTGAGGGTGGGCATCCTTGTCTTTTTCCTGATCTTAGGAGAAAGGCTTACAATTTAACACCATTTGTTTGTGATGTTAGCTGTAGGCTTGTCATATATGGACTGACTTTGTTATGTTGAGGTACATTCCTTCTATGCTTAGTTTGCTGAGCATTTTTATTATGAAAGGGTGTTAAATTTTGTCAAATGCTTTTTCTACACCTATTGAGATAATCATGTGATTTTTTTCCTTAATTTTGCTAATGTGGTGTATCACATTGATTGATTTGGCTATGTTGAACAATCCTTGCATCACTGGGATAAATCCCACTTGGTCATAGTGTATGACCATTTAATGTGCTATTGAATTTGGTCCTTTAGTATTTTGTTGAGGACTTTTGTATATGTGTTCATCAGGCATATGTCTGTAGATTTCTTTCAGTGTCCTTGTCTGGCTGGATTATCAGGGTAACATTGCCCTTCCTCTTCCATTTTCTGGAAGAGTTTGAGAAAGATTGGCATTATTTTTTTAAGCATTTGGTAGAATTTATCAGTGAAGGCATTCAATTTGAGGTTTTTCTATGTTGGAAGTTTTTGATTACTGATTCAGTCTACTTATTAGTTATTTGTTCAGATTTTCTATTTTTTATGATTCAGTCTTGGTACATTATACTTTTCTAGGACTTTATCCAATTCTTCTAGGTTATCCAGTTTGTGAGCCTATAATTATTCAGAACAGTCTCTTACAATCCTTTTTACTTCTGTGGCAACCCTTGTGACATATCATATTTTACTTCTGATTTTATGTATTTAAATATTCTCCTTTTTTTCCTTAGGTAGAGTAGCTAAATTTTTATAAATTTTGTCTGTATTTTCCTTTCCTTTCCTTTCTTTTCTTTTCGTGTGTGTGTGTGTGTGTGTGTGTGTGTGTGTGTGTCTGTGTCTGTGTCTGTGTCTGTGTCTGTGTGTGTGTGAGCTCTATGCCCAACATGGGACTCAAATTCACAACCCCGAGATCAAAAGTCACATGCTCTACAGACTGAGCCAGCCAGGCATCTCATTGTCTACATTTTCAACTCTTAGTTGCTTTGATTTTTTTGTTGTTTTGTTTTTGTATTCTCTACCTCATTTATTACTCTTCTAGTTTTCATTATTTCCTTTTGCTAACTTGGGGCTTCATTTGTTCTTCAAATCCCATAACTTTTGTGATGTTGTGTTCTCATTTTACTTTGTATGAAGATACTTTATAACTTTTCTTTTTACTTTTTTCTGTGACCCACTTATTGTTCAGGACCATGTTGTTTATTTTTCACAGATTTGTGAATTTTCTAATTTTCCTTCTCTCATTTATTTCTACTTTTGTTTCATTGTTGTCAGAAAAGATTTTGGTATGATTTCAGTCTTCTTAAATTTGTTGCACTTGTTTTGTGACTTAATATGTGATCTTCCCTGGAGAATGTTAATGTGTATGCTTGAGAAGAATGTGTATTTTGCCCCTGTTTGGTTGAATATTCTCTATATGTTTATTACGTCCATTTGGTCTATAGTGTTACTCAAATCTGCTATTTCATTATTGTTTTTCTGTCTTTATGTTCTAGCCATCATTGAAAGTAGGATATTGAGGTCTCCTCCTACTACTGTATTACTCTATGGCAGTCTTGAAAATGGAAACCCATTTTACCAGTGTGGTGCCCTGGTTCCTGGTTCTGGAGGGAGCACAATAGACATAATTTCCAGAAAATTGTGTTTTTCCTAAGTTGTCTGGAGTCTTCCTGAAGGATTGATGCATGATAATTGTGTTTATTTTGCAAACTCAGAACTCACTCAGGGCAGAAAAGTGAGGTTCATTCCTCAAAAACACTGTAAGGTAAACAAACAACCCACAGCCACCTGGTGAAAAGATTATGGTTGAGGCACACAATAGATTGCCAAAGCCTAGGAAAAAAGGCTGGGATGAGAGTTTATTTGGGAAATTAGGGCATTCAAAGTTGCTTGTGTATACTGGGAAATTTAGAAAGTGATGCAAATGCCAGGGGAAGATTCATATTTAGAAAGGACCTATGAAGAACCTAAGCCTTCACTTCTGACAGATCTCTAGGCTCAATACAAGCATAAAGTGAAGGCTAAGGCAAAGTTGTCACAGTCTCTCTTCACAAATAAGCAGACCTCGCCCAGCTCGTGTTTTCAAGCACTGAGCTACATTTTGTAATTTTAGTCCCTAGCATTAAAGGAGTACTCTAACACAAAGCGAGCCAATTTCTAAAAACTAGGAAAGATTTCTTCTTCATCATCTTTCTTCTTTGATTTTGTATTTTTTCTCCTCCTCCTCCTCCTCTTTTTATCCTCTTCTTCAAGGCAATCTGTTAAAGTACTAGCTGAATACAAGCTCCAGGAAGAGACTTATAAGAACATATATGACAAATAATACAGATTTTACAAAAATAGTGTAGCTACAAAAGTACTAAACAAACACCTATAGCTACTGCAAACAACACAAACAAATCCTGAAAAGGGGTAAGAATCTGATTTCCAGGGGTGCCTGCATGGCTCAGTCAGTTAAGTGTCCAACTCTTGATTTTGGCTCAGGTCATGATCTCAGGGTCAGGCTCCACACTCAGCAGCGTTTCTCTCCTTCTTCCTCCCCCTCTCCCTCTGCCCCTACCCTGCTCGCGTGCACTCTCTCTCTGAAATAAATAAATAAATCTTTTTTAAAAGAATCTGATTTTCATATTTACCAAGTATAATATTCAGAATGTTCAGATTCGAAGAAATATATATAAATCATGCAGAGAAATAAAACTTATGTCTCATTCATAGAGAAAATTAACAGGTACTGTCCTTAATAAAGCAAAGACATTGGATATACTAAACAAAAACTTAAAATCAACTGTCTTAAATGTGGTCAGAGATAATGAAACCAGGACAAATATCTAAAGGAGAGAAAGGATAATGATATATAAATGAATAGAGAGTGTCAATAGAGAATAGAGATTTTAAAAGGAACCAACCAGACATTCTGGAACTGAGAAATACAATAACTAAAATGAAAACTCACTTGAGAGTTTTGATAGGATATTTGAGCAGGCAAAAGTAATAATCAGCAAACTTGAATACTGGTCAATCAAAATTATCCAATCTGAAGAACAGAAAAATAAAAGAATGAAAAAAATTAACAGAACCCAGGAGTCCTGTAAAATATCATTAAATTTACCAACATACACATGAGACTCCCCAAAATAGAGGAGTAAGAGAAAGAGAAATTTAAAAAATACTTGAAGAAATAACCAGAAAACTTTCCAATTTTTATTAAATACGTGAATATACACATCCGTGAGGGTCAATGAGCTTTTTAGTTTTTTCTTCAAGTTTTTATTTAAATGAATTTTAAGGAGGATAAAATCAAAGTGGTACACATTGACATGTTATTATGAAACTACTGAAAGCTGGTGGTGGCAAAGAGATTCTTGAAAGCGGAAGAGAAAAGTGACTTTACACATACATGGTATTTTCAATAAGATTAATAATTAATAGTAGATTTCTCATTAGAAACTGTTGAGGCCAAAAAGGAGTGGGATAACACTTAAACTGAAATATATATATATATATATGTGTATATATATATATATATATATATGTATGTATATATATATATATATAGCACAACTATCATTTAAAAATGAATGAGAAATTAAGACATTTACAGATAAACAGAAGCTGAGAGAGTGCATTGCTAGTAGACCTGACCTACAAAATAATACTAAAATGAGTCTTTGAGGCTGAAATGGAAGGACAATGAACAGTAACTTGAAGCTAGGTAAAGTAAAAAAAAGAATTTCAATATAGGTAATATTATAGGCAAATATAAAAGGCAACATGGTATTTTTCATTTGTAACTCTTTTTAATTTCCTGCATGATATAAAAGTGCATAAAAGCAATTATAAACCTGTGTTAATGGGCATACATGTATAAAGACATAACTTGTGGGGCACCTGGGTGGCTCAGTCATTAAGTGTCTGCCTTCCGCTCAGGTCATGATCCCAGGGTCCTGGGATCGAGCCCAGCGTCAGGCTCCCTGCTCAGTGGGGAATCTGCTTCTCCCTCTCCCCCTGCTCCTGCACTCATTCTCTCTCTCTCACTTGCTCACTCTCTCAAATAAATAAATAAAATCTCTTTAAAAAATAAAAAAGATGTAACTTGTGACAATAACAATATAAGGGGAGGGCAGAGTTGTACAGGAGCACAGTTTTTGTATGCTACTGAAACTAGGTTGGTAATAATTAAATTCTTATTGTTAGGAATTTAGGATATATTTTTTAAAGATTTTATTTATTTATTTTACAGAGAGAGTGAGAGAGGGAACACAAGCAAGGGGAGTGGGAGAGGGAGAAGCAGGCTTCCCACGGAGCAGGGAGCCCAATGTGGGGCTCAATCCCAGGGCCCTGGGATCATGACCTGAGCCGAAGGCAGACACTTAATGACTGAGTCACCCAGGTGCCCCAGAAATTTAGGGTATTAATTGTAATGCCCATGGTAACCACTAAGAAAATATATTTAAAATATTTGCCAAAACAATGAGAAGAGAATCAAAATGGTACACTACAAATATCCAATTAAACACAAAAGAAGGCACTTACAGGGGAAATGAAGAGCAAAAGTTATATGTTTTATATTTTTTAGGAGATGGTCAGTCAGGTTCTGCTACAAGAGGAGACACAGAAAAGCCTCAGGGAAAAAAGTTCATTATACTCACAGGTAATAGAGACAGAAGGCACCACACACCATGCACATCTACATGGGGAAACATCAGGGTGATTGGGGACAGAAGATAGGAGCAGGGGAATACCTAGGCTATGGTCTTTACTGGAGTTTCTATGGGAAAATTAAGGTAGGGCAGTGTAAACAGTTTAGGATTGGCTAGATTGAATTTTGGTGAGCTTTGAGCTATAGGAGTAATTTCTAGTTGTCTGGTACCTAGTCCTGGGATGATTAAGGCAGAGGTAAAATACCTCCTGAAGTGCATGGGTCAAATAGAGGAGGTATGGCTCTGGATTGTATATCAAAGGCATGTTGCCTGCTGGAACTTTTGCAATTGCTAAGAATTGGCTAGCCCGGGGATTGACAGTCTCTCCCCATCCAGAAAGGTTAAAATGATAAAACATCATTATAGATAGGTATTTTATAGGTATAAAATGCCTACCTATAGATATAGAATATGGGTATGTTATATAATATTGTTATATATTATATAATATATATTATATAACAATATTTAATATATGTAATATATATCATACACAACAACTCATACAGAAAACAAACATCAAAATGTCAGAAGTGAGTTTTTCCTTATAGTGATTGTTTTAAAAATAAATGCATTAAACTTTCCAATCAAAGGTGGAAATTTGAATAGGTCAAATAACATGATCAAACTATATGCTGTTTACAAGTGTCTCGCTCTAGATCTAAAACCACATATAATTTAAAAGTGAAAAAATGGAAAAATATATTCCATGCAACTAGTAAACAAACTGCTGGGTGGTTTTTTTAATATCAGGCAGAATAGACTACAAGTTAGAAACTATTATGAAATAAAGGGCATTATATATTGAGAAAAGGGTCAAGTCATCAAGAAGATGTAATAATTATAAACATATACATACAAAACAGTAGATCCTCAAAATATATGAGGAAGAAGTCAAACTTTCACTATTTACAGATGATATGATACTCTATGTAGAAAACCCGAAAGTCTCCAAAAATTTGCTAGAACTGATACACAAATTCAGTAAAGTTGCAGAATACAAAATCAATGTAAAGAAATTTGTTGCCTTTCTATACACCAATAATGAAGCAGCAGAAAGAGAAATCAAGGAATAGATCCCATTTACAATTGCACTAAAAACTATAAGATACCTAGCAATAAACCTAACCAAAAAGGTAAAAGATCTGTGTTCTGTAAAACTATAGAACACTTACGAAACAAATTGAAGATGACACAAAGAAATGGAAAACATCCCATGCTCAAGGATTGGAAGAACAAATCTTCTAAAGTGTCTATACTACCCAAAACGATCTACACATTTAATGCAATCCATATTAAAATACAACCAGCATTTTCACGAAGCTAGGACAAACAATTCTAAAATGTGTATGGAACCACAAAAGATCCCAAATAGCCAAAGCAATCTTGAAAAGAAAAGCAAAGTTGGAGGTATCACAATTCTCGACCTCAGGTTATATTACAAAGCTGTAGTGATCAAGATAGTATGGCACTGGCACAAAAACAGACACATAGATCAATGAAACAGAATAGCAAACCCAGAAATGAATCCACAACTATATGGTTAACTAATCTTCGACAAAGCTGGAAAGAATATCCAATGGAAAAAAGATATTCTCTTCAACAAATGGTGTTGGGAAAACTGAACAGTGACATGAAGAAGAATGAAACTAGACCATTTTCATACACCATACACAAAAATAAATTCAAAATGGATAAAAGACCTAAATGTGAGACAGGACTCCATCAAAATCCTAGAGAAGAACACAGGCAGCAACCTCTTTGATACCTGTCATAGCAAATTCTTACTAGACATGTCTCTGGAGGCAAGGGAAACAAAAGCAAAAATAAAGTTTTGGGACTTCATCAAAATAAAAAGCTTCTGCACAGAAGGAAACAGTAAACAAAACTAAAAGGCAACCAACAGAATGGGAGAAGATATTTGCAAATGACATATCCGATAAAGGGTTAGTATTTAAAATCTAAAAAGAACTTACCAAACTCAACCCCCCCAAAAAACAAATAATCCAGTTAAGAAGTGGACAGAAGACATGAACAGACATTTTTCCAAACAAGACATTCAGATGGCTAACAGACACATGAAAAGAAGCTCAACATCACTCATCATCAGGGAAATACAAATCGAAACTAAAATGAGATATCACCTCACACCTGTCAGAATGGCTAAAATTAACAACACAGGAAACAACAGATGTTGACAAGGATCCAGAGAAAGGGGAACCCTCTAACACTGTTGGTGGGAATGCAAACTGGTGCAGCCACTCTGGAAAACAGTATGGAGGTTCCTCAAAATGTTAAAAATAGCGGGGAGGAGCAAGATGGCGGAAGAGTAGGAGACCTAAATTTCGTCTGGTCCCAGGAATTCAGCTAGATAGAGATCAAACCATTCTGAACACCTACGAACTCAACAGAAGATCAAGAAAAGAATAGCAGCAACTCTCTGAACAGAAAAGCGACCACTTTCTGGAATAATCTGGAATGATCTCCAGTTCCATCCATGTTGATGCAAAAGTTGGATATTCATCATTTCTGATGACTGAGTAATAGTCCATTTTACTTTTCTTGAGGAACCTCCATACTGTTTTCCACAGTGGCTGTACCAATTTATAATCCCACCAATAGTGGGGGAAGTTTCCCTTGTTATTTCCTCACCAACACTTGTTATTTCTTGTCTTTCTGATACTAGTAATTCTGACTGGTGTGAGATGATATCCCATTGTGGTTTTGATTTCCATTTCTCTGATGATTAGTGATGTGAGCATCTTCTCATATGTCTGTATGTCTTCTTTGGAAAAATGTCTACTCAGATATTCTGCCCATTCTTTAAATGGATTGTTTTTGGTGTTGAGTTTTATCAGTTTTTTAAATATATTTTGGATGTTAACCCCTTATCAGATATATCATTTGCAAATATTTTCTCCCATTTAGTAGGTTGTTTTTTTGTTTCATTAATGGTTTCCTTCACTGTGCAAAATCTTTTTAGTTTGATGTAGTCCTAATTGTTTATTTTTGCTTTTGTTTCCCTTGCTTGAAAAGATATAACCTAAATTTTTGTTGTTAATAAGCCTCCCAATCTGTGGTGTTTTTCATAACAGCCCAAATGGACTAAGACGTGTTTGAAATATCCCTCTGTCTCTATCTTACAAGGAAATATAATTGTATTTAGGGTCTACATAGATAATCCAGGCTAAGATCCTCCTCTGAAGTTCTTTAATCTAATTGCATCTTTTGTCATATAAGAGCATATTCACTCTTTTGCCATATAAGGTTTTATTATTTAGAAGTTTTAAGGATTAAGAAGTGGGCATATCTTTTGGGGGCCACCATTCAACCTATTCCAGGCTTGGGACTTCCATTTTTGTTTCATCAGGCTAGAGAACCAGGAGAGGTTATGCTAGAAGAAGAGGGGAGAATTTTTTCCCTTTTCCCTAGAAGGCATTTGACATGTTGCTTCCTTCATCCTTAGGGGCAAATCAGAAGTGTGTGCACAAGTACAACTAAAGACAAAATTATAAAGTCCAAGGGGATTTATTCCTGTTTTAGGGGAGCATTTCCAAGTGATCCATTTTGAGCTGGACTTTCTAAGGCTTTTCTGGTTGGAATGGGTTTAGATAAATCATAGCAGCTTAAGTGCCTTCCTGTTTCAGTGACATTTGAATTTTAATTAAAGATTCACAGACCTAGAATCTCAGAGATTGTTGATTACAGTAAGCTCAAGATCCACACTGTATAGATGGAGAAATGGGGACTCTGAAAAGGTAAGTCTCCATGGTAAACTCTGGAAGACAGAAAAAGTCTTTTGAGACCAGAGGACTGAATATCACATTAGTGGTACTTTAATCTCTGAGAAACCAAGAGAGGGAGGGGGTGTGTGTGTGTGTGTGTGTGTGTGTGTGTGTGTGTGTGTGTGTGTGTGTGTGTGTGTGTCTATTATTTTGTGTGAGTAGTGGGGAAGAGAAAAAGTATTTGGGGTTTTTTCCAGGATGTCATGTAGAGATTAAAGCTAGAATAGCTGCTTAAAGCCAAGTCAATTATCTAGACCGTACAAATGAAATAGCAGAGACCCTTATTAATGAAGTGACCTAACCAAAAATTACACAGCCATTTAGTTGCAGAAGTAGGTAAAACTAGAATTTCAGGTCTCACTTTCCAATTTAGTGCTTCTTTTTCCATACCATGAAAATAGCTACTTTTACTATTAACTTACAATATGGATTCTGAAAACCCACAGTAGGGCACTTCTTTGCTTTGCATTGATGCTCATACTTGAAGATTCAATGCTCATATACTCTGCTTTCCCTCCACCCTCCAAACCCATCTCCATGGTATGAGAGACCCACTGATTATCAATCATTGGTGTCCCTCAGTAGCATATTCCAACATTAATATAAAAGAAAGTGATCCCCACCTGGAAGGGTACACCTAAGTTATCTAAAGTGACTATCTCCAAAGACTAAATTCTCTAGTGAGTTCCTCCCTTCTGTATTGTTATCAGAGTTGCAGCCACTCTGCTGTATTTGTTTGCAGGTGTCTTAAGGCATAATCAACATACAGGAAACTGCATGAATTTAAAGTATGAAAGTTGATTTTTCACAAATGACACTCATGAAACCATCACCAGAATTAAGACAAGAAACATATCCAACACCCCAAAATGTTCCTTATACCCTGTTGTGATATATCCCTCCTTTCCACCATCCTCCCCCCCTTGCTGACTGCTCCTGCCCTTCTTGACCTGGTTTGGTAGTGTTAAGACGTTTCAACCCAGAAAAACAGCCATACTCTATGGATCTGAGCCAAATCCTCCTTTGAAAAAAAGCCAGACCCTCCTAATGATCTTTCTTTGCAGCTGTACACAAACAGCTCCCAGACTAATCAAGGGCCTTAAGAAAGAACTGGGAGATTGGAACATTTCTATAAAGGGCAAGGAGAATTCTAAAGTCTCAAATTACTTGAGGATAAAAAATTACTTGAAGGGGCACCTGGGTGGCTCAGTAGATTGGGTGACTGCCTTTAGCTCAGGTCATGATCTTGGAGTCCCAGGACCGAGTCCCGCATCAGGCTCCCTGCTCAGCGGGGGGTCTGCTTCTCCCTCTGATCCTCTCCCCTCTCATGCTCTCTCTCTCTCAAATGAATAAATAAAATTTTAAAAATTACTTGAAGATTTGGTGTGAAAACATGTTTCTTAAGGAAACTTTTTTCCTCTTATAAAATGGCATGAATTTGAAAAGTAATGAAAATATGAAAATCTGCATAATCCCACCATCCTAGCTGAACACTGTTAGTCATTTGGCACGTTTTTATTCCTGCTTCTTCCCTCATCAGAAAAATAATTTCTTTACTGAAACCTACTTTAAAAATTTTATTTATTTATTAATTTGAGAGAGAGAAAGAGAGAGAGAATGAGTGGGAGGGAGGGGCAAAGGGAGAGGGAGAAACAGATTCCCTGCTGAGCAGGGAGCCCCATGTGAGGCTCCATCCCAGGACCCCGAAATCATGATGTGAGCTGAAGGCAGATGCTTAACTGACTGAGCCACCCAGGCACCCCTATTGAAACCTGCTTTAAATGCAACTTTTGAGTTTTGTTGTTTAACCTTTTCTGTATATACTTCCAAGCACACACCACCATAATATAGCCATAAAAGCATGGGGTGTATGTGTTTCATGGGTCTCAGAGAAAGAATTGACATGTCTTCTTAGAGGAAGTGGCTGCAAAATGCTATTAAGAACAAAAGCTCTGTATTGTGGTTCTGTTAGCAGGTTCTAGAAAGTTAGAATCTATAAAAATAAAAAAAAAATGTTTCTTCTCTGTTGGACATAAGTTTATAGCAGGAAAGAACAACCCCCAGAGAAATCCAGCTGCTATAGCCAAAGATATTCTCTTTTTTTTTTGGTGAGGCAGTGTTAGGGATGAGGAAGCTAAGTACCTATGTACACTCAGAACTTAACTTCCTCATCCTCTCTCTCTCTCCACAGTAGATTGGAAGGACTTATTTTAATGCTGATTTTCTTTGTTCAGCACTCAGATGGCCTACTGGCCAATTAGAATGCTATAAATTTCGCCCCATAGTTATTGGAAGCAATGAGGTGGAATAGAATGTGTGCTGGCCTGGGAGTCAAGAAATCCTAGCACAGTGCCTGGCACAGAGTAAGCACTAAATAAATAATCATTCAATTTAGTACACCTGTGTTGTAATCCTAGCTTTTGTCATTAACTTACTGAAAAGTTGGTAACTTTTTGAAGAGAAAGGGAGCTTAAATTGATCTATCTTTGTTACCTTCCCCCAATATCTAGACCTGGGATAAGGAAAAAAATGGTTAACCAAAGATACTTAAGCCCCTCTGGTTTCTAGTTTCTTAAACTACAAAGTGGGAGATAACAACTCTTACCTATCTCATAAGGGATAAGGGTATTAAGCCAGATAATATACAAGTGTGAAAGTACATTGAAAAATATAAAATATTACACACATGTAAGGCATTATTAAGATTATTGGTAGAAGCCCCAAATTCACTGATGGGGGGTAGGTGAGCTGGAAAAAAAAGGGTTAAGTCTGCATTTCTAGGTCATAATTATCTGCTGGTGGGCACTGAGAGAGCTGTATGCAACTTCAGTGACATAATCTGATACCAAATGAATAGGAAGGGGCTTTGAGTTTGAATCCATCACTAGAGACTACAAAAGATCATTTTTATGTAACTCAGAATTTTCATCAGCATCCATGATTGCCTTGCTGCATATGTTTGGAAAATGAATGATTGCTTATATCTCCATTTCCCTATCAGCATCATGGGGCAATCGATACCTTCCTCATAAAATTTTTGTAAAGATGCATGCAGGAAAGGCAGAATATAACTCCAAGAGCCTGGATCAAGATAGAAGGGTTTTTTCCTTAAATCTCTTCAAGACTAAATGACATACCCCCAGGAGCAACCATAGAAAAGAAGCCCACTTTCTGAGATAAATTTCTTATTCTTAACCCAAACACAGGTAGTTAAGCTCAAGAATCTAATTTCTCAAGAATTTTGAAGCTGTATCTTGAAAGGGAAAATAAAGTTGTGCTTTGATTACTTTCCTACTTTAATAAAACTTTCTTTTAAACCATCTCAATTTAAAATGAATCAAAGTCCAGCCTTTGGCCACTTTGACATGCAAACAGTATACTGGACCAACACCAAAAACTCCAGGCAACTCTACTCACTGCAACCCAAGTTGTGTGTTTGGAACCTGTAAACTGCATCTCCTTGGGCCACACTGCATTGACATGACATAATGTAAGTAAAATTGAACAGGTTTATGGTAATAGCAAGGAGAGTGCTTATGTTAACTCTGACTGCCACTGAACTATAGCACTAGAGTGAAAAGACAGAAAGGGGATTAGAGTTTGTTCTGCATGTGGGAGAGCTGCCTTTTTACTGACTCAACCAAGCTGGGCTGTATTGTTCTAGTCTGACTTCATTATTTTGGCAAGATTTGAAATCGACACTATAGGTTGGAAGTTCTGAGATGAGGTAATTGATGCCAGAAAATGATTGATTGATGAGCAAAAATAGTCTTTCTATTTTTATATTTATATTTATATTTAATAGAAATAGTCTTTCTATTATTATTTTTATTAATCAGTGATAATGGATTCAGAATCATCTCCTGCTGATTTTTAAAGATTTGTCTTGTTATGAAAATGCCGTTAGCTTTTGAATTAATCACTTGCAGAAGTAGCTACAGATAGATAAATTTCTGCTTTACCTCCCCCCACCAAGACAGCATAAAAGAACACACCCAGCATCAAATAACAAACACAAGTACACATACACAAATGTGCCTCCTTCCTGAACTGTTTTTTACAATTTGTCCACAAGTAAGTTTCTGAAGTTGTGAATAGAGTTGCAAAGGCCTGTGATTGTAGCTTTTAATCATATAGCTTACCACCAAGTTCCTAAGTGACTGCCATATAGCATAGCACATGACAGGAGGTTTCTGAGGATGGTTTCTAACAGTAAGGGACCTCTCAATTATCTTCAACCATTGCACATCCACTTGTTCTGAATACTGCCTTATAAGAAATTACATCCTGACCTAACTCCCCTGCTGATATCTTAAGAGACCAAGAAGACAATGCTAAAGGATGGGGGACTTTCCATTTCTCTTTGCCTTTTCTTTCATTCAGAGACTATGACCTGCTGTATCTCAATAGGCTGAAATCTACGGACAGCAGATGAGGTGGTGGGAAAAGCGCTAGGTAGTTCCCCAGGGCTGATGGAGCCAGAATCACTTTGTACTGAGCCTCCACTGTTCTCAAACTGGGAGATTTTCTTTTTGATCATCTTTCTTTCCTTGGCTCTGCGATTCTGAAACCAGATTTTCACCTGAAACAAAAAAAATGCTTTAGATTTAATGGGGCATCATACTGAATGCAGTTTTCATAGTCATTGCTGATATTGTACAAGGATTTTAGCATTTACAAAGCCCTATCATATGTATCACTTCATTTGAGCCTCCCAGTGACCTTGTGAAGTATACCTATTTAACAGGTTAAAAAAAAATCTGAGACTGAGAGAAGGAAAGTATCTTGCTTGAGATGAAATTTTGAGATAAAATCCAGGGCTACTGATTCTAAATGCAGTGCTCTTTATATGACACCTTATCCAACACCTCTGTTGCACAGGTAGAAATAAATGATAGAATGGCAAATGCTGAGGTGTGGTGATAAAAAGGGAGTGATTTAAATAACAAAGGTGATTACTATCTGTCATTAAAAGTAACTTCCAACAATAAGTTTAATGAAATATAGAACTGGGTGAACAAGGGTGATGAAATACTATATCTCTTGCTGTGATACCAACGTGCCTTCATACCTGGATAAAGTACAAGCTGCTTGGTAACACACTAATGGACTTTCCAATTCTAGCATTCTATGATTCCAGGATTACTTCTAGACTTAAGTGAAAAAACATCAGGTAGTTGTGTAATGTCAAAGTTTAGGTAAATGGAGACCATTGATCCTTGTCATGCTTCATTGAGTACCTGCAGTATGTTAAATTTGAGGCAGGCATCGTAGAATTATACAGACCATAGAAAATTAAATTTCCAACCCTGAATAATAGAAAAACTTAGTTCAGGTAGCAGCACTGGTGTTCAGTTACTATTATAGTTTGACTAATGTGAACCAGATAATTGCCATGATTGCCAAATTGCCACTTCATACATTGGTTGTGACTACTTGGGGAGTCAATCAAGGTTTTGACTTGACTGATTAGTTCTATGGGAGTTTTAATTCTTCACCTCCTATGTCCCAACCCTTTGCTTCTCCATCTGCATACTGCCCACCACATTCAATTATTAATAAACCCACTGACCAGTGAGACTAAACCAGGAGGTCCAGTAGGATGAATGTGGGCTTTAAGAGAGCTTGGAAAATGTCTTGGTCTTCTGTTTTGCTTCCACTCTTGCTTACAGACTTCCCTAAAACCTCTGCCCATTGAAATAACTATTTAAGACATGTTGGTTTTACTTCCAGTATACCTGTCTTTCAGAAAGACCCAGGTTGACTGCCAGTTCTGATTTTCTCCGAATGGTGATGTATCTATTGCAGTGGAATTCCTTCTCTAGCTCCAGTCTTTGATGATCTGTGTAAACCACACGATACTTTTCTTTTGTCCTGGTTTTCCCTGTTAGGGGAGAAAGCAATATATTTAATCATATTTTACTTCTTTGGAGATTGTTTTGGTTGAAGGAATCACAACTACTGTTCCCATCCTTGTCTATTACTTTCAAATACGAAACAAGTACATTTTTTGAACCAAATATGTCATATATCCACTTTTCCATTAAATTCTTTGTCATCTGTGGCTGTTTTATACACATATATATGTATATATATATAAAACCTATCACACCACCATTGACCTACTTAACACGAAATTATTTTATTTTTTTATTTTTTTAAAGATTTTATTTATTTATTTGACAGAGAGCGAGAGCAGGAACACAAGCAGGGGGAGTGGGAGAGGGAGAATATTTTATTTTTTAAAGCAAACACTTAATCCATGATTTTCATTCCCTTCCCTTCCCACTCACATATAGGAACAGCATTGGCAGTAGTAGCAACATGTAGCATACGTACACTTTCCTTTACATTTTATGCAGTTCATTCATACCATTTCCTATTGAACCCCTTACCTACACTTTTGAATTATGCAGAATATGTCTTATCCCCATTTTGCCAATAAGAAACCTGAAGCTCAGTGTAGTTAAGTGGTTTTGTGCTAGTGAGCTGAAGTGCCAGGACCCAAACACATACCTCTGACTCCCAGTCCAGTATGCTAAATGTTATTACCAGTTTAAATATGCTGGGAAGCATAAGAATGGCCCAAGTGTGGCAAACTATTCTGTGATCTTGACATTATTAGTTACATACATTCATATATATATATATATATATATATATATATATATATATATATATACTTGGGGAGTCATATATATATATATATTCTAGAGAGAGTTTTGTTTGGATAATAATTTAAAAAGAAAACATTTATCGTCACTTAGATTCTGTTCTGGGATAGCCCCTATTATCTACTAGAAAAATTTTGTGTGTGTGAGGGTCTTAAATCAACTATTATTCCCAAGTGACTAATCAGTGGGGGAAGGAGGAGGTGTTGACTTAAGCAGAATAAAATGCATATTCTAGTATTCTTTGAAAAGATATACAAACATTTGCTTTGTGTTACAGCCTTTAACTAATTTCTCATGTCCTTCCTCAAATAGACTTTTATTCCTCCTTTCAAATTTTCCAAAGGTGATTAGGAAGCTTCCTTTTCTTTTCAATTTTTCTAACTCCCTCCAGGATCTTCCTCCTTTTCTCTATGGCATTTGGCAAACTGCTTCTGATCTTCCCTGGTTGTTTTTGATGTGAGGTTTTGGGGAGCGATCTGTAGGACAAAGGTTTCTTTAAAGTGGTTCTCTAAACCCCATTGAGGTGTTAAGATGCAGCACAGGCCTAACAAAGGAGCTACAGAGCATCAGATCCCATCCTGAACCCTCTTTACATTCAGGAACACCAGCCAGTTGGTTTGGAATTTACAAGCCCTAAACAAATGTCAGACACTCTTTCATCTCCAGGAAAGAAAAAAAAGGGACATGAACATAGAAACAAATTCTGGATGAGAGATACGTTTTAGTATTAAACTTAATGGCTGAATTAACTCATGGACTAATAAATAAACAAAACTTTTCTCCTTGAAAATTGAAAATGATGAGTCCTAGTCAGTTAACCTACCTGGAAGGCCCAAACTTTGAGCTGGTTTTTTTAAATCCAAACAGAAACCCAGGAAACCAGGGGTCTGGCATTTGGTTAGTTACAAAGGCAGAATGTATATTTGAGATCACAATGAAAACTTTGAGGTGTAATTTATTTCCAGAACCTCATATCTTACGATCAAAATATATTTTTGAAGAGATGTTTCCTAAAACCCTTTCTAATCCCAAAGTAGCTGAGTATTTAAATTCTAACTTGAGGCAGAAGTTAAAATTCAACTTGTGCATTTCTGTGTTTTCTGCTCTTTGATAATCAGTAAATATAACCAGACTTCAAGAACTCTGGAAGGTTGCAGTCCTTCCCCACCCCCATTGGTCATAAATTCCCCTCTTGCAGTTTCTTCTAAGGACAATAAAGTTAAGACCAGGCCTCTTTATTTGCCATGAAAATCCTCACCCTTTCCGGCAATATAACCCCTGAAGAAAGGAGGGATGAGGAAGAGCCAAGCTGCATATCAAAGCCATGTGAAGTGTTAAAAAGAGTCTGTTGCCTCAATCTGACAGATAAGACCTCAAACCTCAAGAAGATGTAGCTCAGGGGAAACACTGACTGCACATTTTGCAAAGGGAAATGAATTCCTCCTGTGTCCCTCCTCCTGAACTCTCTTCTCCTGTCTCATTGCCTCTGCCCCTTAAATGATGAAATTGGACTGAATGGGATTTGGACATCTTCTAGTAGAGCATAGTATCCATATTCTTATACCAAACCAAAGCAAAGAGGATGAAAACCAGTTTCCTTCGATAGGGAATACAGTGCAATTGACCCTGTACAATGACTTTCTATCTTAAGATAACCCTTTGCTGCTTTTAGTTAAAAATTGCATCCAAATTCATTTAAAAAATTGTCCAGTGAAATGGTCAAAACCAAGGAGCACAATGATAAGCTTCAAGAATTAGTAAGCAGCTTATTTTCTGAAGTGTATTGAGTAAAACCTTTTAAGTATAACTTCCCCAGTGTTTTGTCCAGTGGCTTAATCAGAATTACTCAGTTACTTCCTTCTCTCCCCCTTTCCCACTTCTAACAAAAAAGCCTTTCTCCAGCTCTACTTAGATTATCACCTTGCCAAAACCCATCTGAGACTATAACTCTGGGTAAGAGAAAAAAATGAAAAAATAATTCCTAGCTGTAATGCAATGACAATGTTTAAAATATGAAAATACTAAACTTTTCACAGAACCTTTCCTCTTCATGTAATCTTTAAAATGAGATGTGCATTGGAACAGACCACTTAGAGGACAAAGTGTACATAAAAATATCTTTCTTTTTAATCAAATCACCTAGGGGACAGACATTCACTCTGTCAGTCCCCTTTCCTTAGAAAATCAAATGTGATAATAGTCATTATGAAATGTTTCTGATTGTTCCCTAATATGTGTATTCTTCTTTCTTTAGCTTAAGGTTATTTAAAATAGTCTTCAGTAATGGGAAGACTTTTATTTGATTACCTTAATCAGAGAAGGGTTACTTCCATTTTGCAGTTCATCTAATTATCTTCTCAGCCATAAGCCAAATGTTGTCCCACAATACTACAGAGTGAAGTAGAAAATTTAGGAGGATCTGACTCATTCATTCATTTAACAAATATTTGTTTAACACTATGTATTAAACATACAAATGGGTGCATTTTGGTTCATAGTGGTCCACTGAGGTGATCAGCTTAATTTTTTGTGTGTAATTCATAACCTGAGATCCATAGAAGGGCTTCAGTGGATCCATGCATCTCCCAAAATTATTTAAAAACTGATGTGTGTGTGTATGTGTGGGCATGTGTGTGTATATGCACATGCATGTGGGTGCAAGTATGTATCTTTTTGTGCATTTTTCTGGAGAGAGGGTCCATACTTTTCATTATATTCTTGAACTGCTGCTAAATCTGTACCTTGGCCTACAAGCATATAGCAAAAAGATAATTTTAATTTATAAGACATTAAAATGAAATAAAGATAGACTCTAATAAAACCTCATCTACAAGATAAGCTCCAGGAGTCAGAGGCGTTCCAAAATAATTCAATTTTAAATTTCTTAATAGAATTTGGAGAAGAAAACCTTGTGAAGGTGGCATTGTACAGCCAGGTTTAAAGGTTTGTGATGAAGATATCACAAACTAAGGAGTCCCTTTCTAAACTTCTCCTGGCACCAGCATTACCCAAGAGGGAGACCTGAGCTCATAAAAGCAAATGCAAATGGAAGACTTTTAAGCAGAGAAACCTGTCATACTGTCTCTCATAAACAAAAAAGTCAAGACTCAAGATAATTTTTTTTGTCCTTCCCCCCACATTGTTCTCTCTTCCAAACATACTAATGACTTTCCTCTTCTAATGTGTTTCAAAACATAATCTTGAGCTGGGAGCAGCTACTTTTTGACTTTTGTGTCTTTTGCTGATCTTAGGGCTTAGTAAATGGATGTTAATTACAACCCTAAGATTAGATGTAATAACAGCCCCAGGAGTGCCCCACCTTAACCTAATTTTTTATTCTACTTAACCAACTGACTCACCCATATTTTTAAAAATGAAGATTTACTTCCAAACACTTCAAAGCCAAGTGTTTAAGCTCTACTCTTAATTTGGGATTGCTGTCCTAGTAATGTCCCAATCAACCGGAACTGCCTCTTTCTAGCTGAGAGTCCTCCTAATGGTAAAAGTTGTTCCCTTCCCACTCTCCTGCCTTTGCTTTTTAAAGGGGAGAAAAAGTGCAGAACTGTGAACTAAAGCATAATCATTATGGACAAATGCTATTGAAATTCATTTCCTCCTCAGAGGGATAAAAATGATAGAGTCAAATTTTACCAATTTTTCTCTAATGACAGAGAGTGATAGGTTGGAATAATAAAAAATGTGATAAAAGAACAACTACAGCTGAAAACAAACATCTCCCCGCCTCCCCCCATCCAGATTAAAGCAGAGTGCCCAGTTCCCCTGCCCTGGGCTCCCAGCAGCTACCCACTCTTGCTGGTACCAGCATGGGTCAGCATTAGGCTGGGATCTCTGGGCCTTCCTGCACTCCATTACAGACCTACATCCAGCCCCTGTGTCTCCAGAAGCCTTCCTGGACAATTATGAAGTCTTTAACCACCTATTAGTGCTGGGGCTGTTATTCCCACATGCCCTAGGGATGTTAGAGTTGAGTAGCTTATGATGTCCTGGCAGTGTGCTGTTGCCTTCTCACCTGACTCAATGCTTCCATTGGCAGAAAGGACTTTGGAAGAAGGCAATGGGTTTGACTCCAGCTTGCCTCTGCCACCTTGGGTGAAGGAAGCTGCAGCTTCCTTGAGAGGCCAGGATGACAAGGCTATTTTGCCATTGGGGCTTTTGTGGCTTAACTGGAGGGTCCATTGCCAACCAAGCACCATGAAACCAAAGTTGAGTATCACCAGCGTTTCAGGGGAGCAGACCTGCCCAGAAGGGGAAGGATTTTAAATGGAAATGGCAAGTAGAAGTGACAGCATTGGGATGGTGGCTATCTTCTTGCCTCATTCACCCATTGACCTTTCCTGAGCATCTGTTTTCCCATCTGGGCAACTACACCATTGGATCCTGAGCCTTGTGGCTCAATGTGTCCATTGTCCACCAGCTTGCTCCCTTGACACATCAGGAAATGATGAAAAACACTCCCAGGGTCGGTTTGGTTCCAAGCACTGCACTCTTCTGGCTTTGAGCGGAGACACATACAAGGGAGGTCACTAATGGGAGGGGATCCTGGGCACTCAGCCACGCAGTGGTCCTCAGGAAACTGTCCCTGGAGAGTCCCAAGAAGTAGGAAGGCAGACAAGCCAACAGAAGTAGAAGCCAAGCAAAGGAAGGAGAAGTGTGAGGGCATTGGGATCAATTACTCACCGGTCACCTGCACTGTCTTGCGCATCCACGCATAAGGACTGTGGCGGCTTCTGTTGGGAGAACTGGCATCTGCGGCGTCGGGGTCTATGGGGCACAGTGACCCGCTGGCTGGGGCTGGCAGGCTGCCATTGCTGCTTCCCCCGCCCGCAGGGCCCAAGTTGCTGTATTCCTGAGAGCCAAAAGTGGAAGGGCTCGAGGTCATGTCGTTCATGGGTACTGTGCCCATTGTACTGGATGGCCCGGGGTACACAGTCCAGTCTTCTCGAGGGGGACTATAGGGTGAACCCCAGACCCCCAGCGACGGCCCGTGAGGATCCATGCTGGGCATATGGGGATACCCCATGTAGTGCGCATAGGCAGGGGCCGCAGTGAAGTTGGAGGCTGGCCGGGGACTCCCACCACTCCCAGTGCCGCTAGTCCCAGCGGTGCTGCCTCCCGCGGGGCTCCTGAGAGTGCCCACGTACATGCCTGCTTCTTTTTCCAAAAGGCAGCTTCTGTACATAGTGGCTTGGGTATGAGGAAGGAGCTCCCTAAGCCATTCTCAAGTTCTTGTAAGGCCCCAGCCCGACTTTGAGAAGCAGCAGGGAATCAATAGGTCAGTCGGCAGCTGTGCTGCACGCCCTCCTGTGCCTCTCAGACTACTCCATCCGCGTTTTCTACCCGTCAGGTTTCCAGGTGACTGGTAGCCCGGTATAGATGGGCCACCAATGGCTAGGCTGACGTCAAGGGGCTTCAGGCTTTTACATAGCATTTGCATTCAAATGAAGGGCCATTTCACTTTCACAGGGACTTGTTCACTCTGAGCTCCCTCTCCCAGAGCTCCCAGGCCTTTCTGTCTCATCTTTCTCACTTTTGTCCATCTGGTCCCCATAGCACTAGTTTGTGCTTTTGGAGGCAGAAGTTCCTCCAGGGGTTTCCAAAGTGAGATGAAGACAGGAAGAAGCAGGGCGAAGTCCTGCTCTTTGGGATTCAGTCCTTACCCTGGGGCCTCCTCTTTCTGCTTAACTTCCCTTGCTTAGCCCAGCCTGCATCTGTGGTATTCCCTCTTCCCACATTCTCCTGCAGGGGTACTCCACTGGAACTGGCCCAGGATACCACTGAAAAGAGCTTTCCCTTCTCTGACCCGCTCCCTCCCCCAGGAGGAGGGCTTTGTTTCTAAGAACAGATTCATTTCACAAGTATATATTGTGTGTCCGCTGAGTGCTAGGCACTGCTGTAGGCACTGGGAATACAGCAGTGAAAAAGAGACAAACATTTTTGCTCTGCCTTCCTAAGGTTACATTCCAGGGGATGGCAGGCTGGATTAATTGGATGTTTTACAAATATGCACAAATTAAAGAAAGAGGAAGAGAGTAGGTTATAAAAAAAAAAAAGGAAAGGGAGAAGAACCATGTGGGTAATGGGCTTTCTTCTTTTCATGTCAGTTCACTAGTCTCAGGTGTCTTTCTACCAGGTATGACTTCTGCCTCAAAGCCAGTGCCCCAAGGGGTCAAATTCCTGCAGTCTCAAATCCAGGGCAGCCACAACTTCCAACTTTCTTTCACGCTTGAGGAAATTTCCTTTGTAAAGCTCCAATTATTGAAAAAGACATTGGCTTGCCAGCAGATACCAAATAAACGCAAGATTTTGGTTCAAGAAATCAGATAAACTTCTGACCACAACACCAATCTGTATCCCAGTATTCTTTCCCACTACCCCTCCCCAAACCTACCACAACCTTTAATCTAGGCTGTGCTCCTACTCAGGGAATGTGCTCCTCTATAAAGTCCAATCCAAACTGGCACCCCTATTAACTGATCTCTCTTTGGCTTTGGGAATATCACTTCGCCTCTGGGAGTTTCAGGGATTTTTCCTGTGTAAAATAGAGATTCTAACAGTGTCTACATTACAAGGCAGACTTTACTGAGATAATATATGAAAATTGCTTAACTTAGTGTGTGGTACACAGTTTGCAACCACTGTATTCATTAATTCACTCAACAAATATTTATTGACTTCTAGGTGCTGTTCTATGCATTGAGATATCAATAGTGAACAGACAAAACCCCTGACCTTATTAAGCTTATATCCTAGTGGGGAGAGACACTAATAAGAAATTACATTTTATGGTTTGTCAGATGGTAATGATCAATGCTGTGAAAAAAAAGAAAGCAAGAAGGAGGATACAGAATGCTGGGGGGGGGGCTGTGTTGCAATATTAAATGTGGTTTGGGAAGACCTCACCTTGAAATGACATTAAATAAAATATAGAAGAGGTACTGGTATGAGCTATAAGGAGAAAATCCAGACAGAGGGAACACATGAAAAGAGAATGGGAGAATGTCTGTCTTCTATTAGAGAAACAGTAAACAAAGCAAAACTGTGTGGCTAAAGAATAGATGGGGTCCAAAGCTAAGGGGGAGAATGTCGTTGTAAAGATTCCAGTTTTTGCTCTAAGTGAAGTAGGGAGACATTGTAGGGTTTTGAGCAGAGGAGTGACATGATTTAAGTTTTGAAGGGATCACTCTAGCAGTTGGATTAAGAATAGACTGTAAGTGGATTGATTAATTAAAAGGTTATTGCAATAATCCAGGTGAATGGCATTGGGGATGGAGGAAAGTGGTTAGATTCTGGATATATTTTGAAGCCTGCTCTGGAGAAGAAGGAGGAGAAGGAACAGAAGTAATTGGTCAGCAAAGACTAATTAAAGCCTGGCACTGGGAAAAGGGACTTAGGGGCAGGGAAAGTAACATACCAGTAAAGACACTTTTACAAATGATCTCATTTAATTTTCACAACAGCTCCATGAGCTATTTATTAGTATTATTCCCACTTTAGAGATGAAGAAACTGAGGCTCAGAGAGGTGCCATGACTATTTAAATGAACCACTAATGAGGAGTATAGTTAGGTTCCCATCCTAAGACATCCTAACTGCAAAGTTTATGTATTTAAATTGGAGCCAGTCTACATGTACAACCTCAGGGCTTAGGACTGGGGCTTGGCTTCTATTTTCTTTCTCCGCTCAGGTTCCCAGGGCTGGCATTTAATACTATTCATATTATGGACCCAATTATCCCTGTATTATTCTCTTTCACCTCTTCTATACTGAGGCAAATTGGTTTACCTGACGTTTGAAAAACTATATCAGGATGGAAGCACATGGAGGACCTTTAAAAGTTAACTAACCCAATGTTATCATTTTACTTATCAGAAAACTGAGGGCCTGAGAGGGGAAGGTATTCTTTAAGGAAGTGAATGACAGAACTGAGGCTCAAACTCAGGTCTGTTGCCTCCTAGATCAATACTCTTTCTACTAAAAAGTCTCTTTGCTTATGAAATTCCTTCTGTCTAGACTGTTTTTCTTTATTAAAAAAATGTTCAAATTCCCCCTATTCTTCAAGGCTCAGCTCAAATGCCCCCTCCTCCCTAAAGCTTTATGTGATGATGTTCCTCTCAAAAGGCACTCTTCCAATGAAAATGAAATCTTGCCAGGTGGGGGGATGGGTAGCCTGGTGATGGGTATTAAAGAGGGCACGTTCTGCATGGAGCACTGGGTGTTATGCACAAACAATGAATCATGGAACACCACATCCAAAACTAATGATGTAATATATGGTGATTAACATAACAATAAAAAAATTGAAAAAAGAAAATGAAATCTTGCCATTTGCAATGACATGGACAGAACTAGAGAGTATTATGCTAAGTGAAATAAGTCAGTCAGAGAAAGACAAATGCCATATGATTTCACTCATGTGGATTAAAAATGAAACAAATGAGCAAAGGAGGAAGAAGAGAGAGGCAAACCAATAAACAAACTCTTAACCATAGAGAACAAACTGATGGTTACCAGAGGGAAGGTGGGTGGGGGGATGGGTTAAATAGGTGATGGGGATTAAGGAGTGCACTTGCTGTGAGGAGCACCAGGTGATGTACAGAAGTATTGAATCACTATATTGTACACCTGAAACTAATATACCATATATTAATGAACTGGAATTTAAATAATAAAAACTTATTTTTAATTTTTTTATTATTATGTTCAATTAGCCAACATATAGTAAAGAAAGCAGTCTTCCTGAATTCCATTATCAACTTCCCTCCTTCATTAACTAATACTATTCTTGTCCACCTTAGAATTGTTTGGGGTTCTATCTGAATCTTCTGGAATTTGAGCACCTTGAAGGGGTATGAGGAAGCATGTTTGAGCCCAGCAGAGTGCAGTGTCATGCAGATGATAGGATCTCGGGAAATATTTGTGTGCTGAATCAATAAATGACCTTGGGACTATACACTGGAAAGCATCATTTTGACCCAGCTGCAAGGATGTCTAGAAGAGAAGCCAGTAAAGTGCTTGGCAGAACTTGGCTTCAGAATACTTCATTTTATGATTTGTTTGTTTCCAGGAGGGTGGGAGTAGGTTGGGGAAGTAGAGAGTCAAAGGGGAGGCAGACAGGCAGGGAGGTTCAGCCTAGTTTATTTGGCTGGAGATTTTGATTTCTTTTTTTTTTTTTTGAGATTTTATTTATTTATTTGAGAGAGAGAGAGATAGCAAGAGAGAGCATGAGTGGGTTGCGGGGAGAGGGAGAAGCGGGCTCCCTGCTGAGCAAGGAGCCCTAGGCAGGGCTAGATCCCAGGAACCCCGGATCATGACCTGAGTGGAAGGCAGACTCTTAACTGACTGAGCCACCCAGGTGCCACTGATTTCTTTCTTCACCTGAAGATTAACCAGAGAGGCCACCTCACTGAAGAAACCAGAGTGGCCAGCAGCGGGAGTCAAACCCCATAGTCTGAAGATCAGGACTCAGGCCATGCAGGGTTACTTAGTACTTCTAGGGAGTGATCTCTTAGTTTTCCTGAGACTTAGAGAGGCATTGGTCAAATAGGGCCTCCGTTAGACATTCCCCTTCCACTGCCTAGTTCTGGGCTGACCCCCACAGACCAGGTTAATTATAAGGCTTCTGGAGAGAATGAATGTGAAATTGCTTTGTGAACAGTGCAGTACACCTGTGATGGACTATGGGAATCTGGGTAAGCCTTTTCTTTAGTAGGCTTAATGCTTGGGAGGTTCTCATAGGAAAAATAGCATTGAAAATAGAAATCACTTTATACAGATGTTGGGAGAATTCAGTGCTCCAGTCATGTGCTCAAAGAAAAGCCATTATTGTTACAGAGTGACTAGGATTTCCATGGGGCATGGACCTAGTGTGCCTACTCTAGCCCACATCCATGCATGGATGGCGCTGAGATTGGGGAGAAGACCCAGAACAGTTTAAACACCTATGCCTATTGCCTCTCCAATCAAATTTTGCTCTCTGGGCTTTAAAAATAGCTCCCCTCCACTCACCCAACCCCATCTTCCTCCCTTAGTTCTTTGGAGCCTTAGTGATGCCAGCGCTCAAGTCTTGGGCAGGGAAGGGGCCTTGTGTTCTTTCCATCCATATTTATCATTATGATGGGCTTACTCTGGAGAATGAGCACCACTAGGCTCCAGGCCTGTCCCAAAGCATCTCAGTGGGGGCAGGACCAAGGTGTGTCTTGGTGAAAGATTAAGGTTCTTTCATGGGAACATGAGTTTAGGGTTAGGGTTAGGCTAGGGCTCTGTACCTACCCTGCCCTCAGGGCCAGCTGCCTAGTTCTGGATTAGGAGAACAAGAGGAATTAGGAAGCTCTAGGGCTCTGAGATGGAAGCCAGAAGACTGAGACAGGGAGACTTCTTGGGCATCCAAGGGCATCCTTGACTCTGGGAGAGAGAAGGTGTATGTAAGGAGGCAAGTAGGGGCCAGTGCTTAATACCAAGATTCCAAACTTAGGAAGTGTGGGTCAGGGAGGGCTTTTATAAAAGAGAGAGGGAGAAGGAAGGCAGAGAGGCCAACCAAGAATAAGGAGACTGCAAACCCAGTACTCTAGAATTTAAGGGAATTCAGACTGAGTCTGAGAAGATAGGGGAGGCTAATTCTCTGAAAGAAAAAAGAGAAATAAAAGTCCTGGCTATCTGCTTTGGGAAAGAGAACCAGAAACCCAGTTCACAGATCATATACTCCAAGCCAGAACAAGTGCTTGTTCCTTTCTGAGGTGAATTCTCATTAGTCTCACTACAATCAAAAGGGGTAGATGGTATCAGTCCTGTTTTATGATGGTAAGGGGATGGAGGTAAGAATGGAGGCTCAGTTAGGTTTAGAAACTGGCCCAAGGTTAAATATCCAGTGGAACCAGTCAGTAAATCATTATCTAGTCTGACCACAATGTTCATGCGGGGCTTGGAGATCTGGACTTGGAGAATAATGGCCCAGTTGTTATGCCCATGTTTACTGAACACAGGATAAAAGGGAAAATTGGTATAAACATAATGGGAGAAATTGAGATTAGCTCTGAAAAAATAACTTGCCCACTATGAGGGCCAGGAAGCACTGAGGTGGGTGAACAAGTTGATGAAATA
Source organism: Zalophus californianus (assembly GCF_009762305.2). Classification (NCBI taxonomy): domain Eukaryota; kingdom Metazoa; phylum Chordata; class Mammalia; order Carnivora; family Otariidae; genus Zalophus; species Zalophus californianus. The sequence continues at coordinate 69,551,706 of NC_045612.1, forward strand.
TGGAATGGCCTTTTTAAAAAGTCTAAGTGGAACTCTATGAGGGATTGTTTCAGAACAGTTTAGCTTTGAAGTCAAAACAGAGTCACATTAGTGACTGACATTTGATTTTATAATGAGCATTTTCACTCTAAAAGATTTGCTTTTACTTTAATCTTGCTTTTAGCCCAATTTCTTTGTTCTCCTGCACTCAAAATTCCTCTTACATCATTTCATCTTACTGTTTTTGCTTGTTTCCTCATTGGAAAGTTTCTTCACTGCACTTTCATTCTCTCCTAAACACCCAAACTTCATTACCCTTCAAATAACCAATTATAACCATATATATCTCCAATTATGTATATATATCATTGATAAAATTTATGTTTTAGAGCAGTTTTAGGTTCACAGCAAAACTGAAAGTACAGACAGTTCTTATATATCTGTCTCCCCACATACCCACAACCTTCACCACTATTGATAACCACTACTTCAGTGGTACATTTGTTATAATCAATAAACCTATTTTGATCCATCATTATCACTGAAGTCCATAGTTTATATTAGGATTCACTCTTAGTGGTGTACATTTTATGGGTTTTTACAAATGTATAATGACATGTGTCCACCATTGTAGTATCACAGACTACTTTCACTGCCCTAAATATTTTCTGTGTTCTGCCCATTTATCCCTCTCTGCCCCTAATCCCTGACAACTACTGCTACGTTTATTGTTTCCATAGTTTTGCATTTTCCAGAATGTCATATAGTTGGAATCATACAGTATGTAGCCTTTATGGATTTCCTTTGCTTTCAGTTTAATATGCATTTAATGTTCCTCAATGTCTTTTCATGGCTTGGTAGCTCATTTTGTTTTAGCACTGAATAATATTTCATTGTCTAGATGTACCATAGCTTATTTATCCATTCACCTACTGGAGGACATCTTGGTTGCTTCCAATTTTTGACAATTATGAATAAAGCTGCTATAAACACCTGCATGAAGGTTTTGTGTAGATAGAAGCTTTCAGTTCATTTGGGTAAATACCTAGGAATGTGACTGCTGGATCATATGATAACAGTATACTTAATTTCAAAAGAAACTGTCAAACTGTCTTTCCAGTGGCTGTACAATTTTGTATTCCCACCAGCAGCGAATGAGAATTCCTGTTGTGGGAGGAGTTAAGATGGCAGAGGAATAGGGTGACTCTTAAGTTTGTCTGATCTCTCGAATATACCTAGATAGTTTTCAAATCATTCTGAACACCTCAGAAATCAATCAGAGATCTGAGAAAAGAAATGCTGCAAGTCTACAAGTAGAAAAGCGACCACCATTTGGAATGCAGAAGGCTCAGAGACTTGAATCCAGGGTGATATAACTGAGGATACAGTGGAGGTGAGGGAGCCTGCTTAAGGAGGCTACTGCAAAGTATTATAAGCAGTGGAGCACAAAATTGGAACTTTTAGAAGTCTGCTACAGTGGGGGACGTCCCTGGCTTAAAGGTGCCCAGGTGGTGAAGCGGGGGTAGAATCCCAGGTGTGGCAGCATGGTCTTAGGATCCCCAGGGTTACAAGAAGAAGGGGTGGTGCCTGAATGCGGCAGAGTTCCCAGGTAAAAGAGTGGGAGAGCTGGCTGAAAACAGCCAGTCTAGGTGCTGGCTTTCTGCTCCATGTTGCCATAAATTGTGAACCACTACAGGGTCGAGCAACTGCTTTCCTGGCAGAAGCATGGCAAGACTCCCTCTTCTCAGAAAGGAACAGCACTGGTCCGCTGCAGGACAGGCGTAATGCTATTGCATACTTAATAAACTACAGTATAGTATAAACATAATTTTATGTACTGGGACACCAAAAAGCATTTGACTCACTTTGTTGTGATATTTGCCTTATTGCAGTGGTATGGAACCGAATCTGCTATATCTCTAAGGTATGCCTGTATTCCCTTTTCTCCTTTATCAAACATCAAGTGATTAGATTTAGGTGGGTCTACTTCTGGGCTCTCTATTCTGTTCCATTAAGCTATTTTTCTATTCTTTCACTAAGATCACACTGTCCTGATTTTTGTAGCTTTATAATAAGTTTTGAAGTCCAGTAGTGTCAGTCCTCTAATTTTGTTCATCTCTTCAATATTGTGTTGGCTATTCAGGGTGTAAACTCCATTTTAACTTTAGAATCAGTTAGTCAATATCCACAAAATAACTTGCTGGAATTTTTTTTTTAAAGATTTTATTTATTTATTTGAGAGAGACTGAGAGATAGAGAGCACGAGAGGGAAGAGGGTCAGAGGGAGAAGCAGACTCCCCGCTGAGTAGGGAGCCCGATGCGGGACTCCATCCTGGACTCCAGGATCATGACCTGAGCCGAAGGCAGTCGCTTAACCAACTGAGCCACCCAGGCGCCCTTGCTGGAATTTTGACTGGGATTGCATTCCATCTGTAGATCAAGCTGAGAAGTGATTTCTTGACAATATTGAGTCTTCCTATATATGAAGATGGACTACATCTCCCTTTATTTAGTTCTTTGATATCTTTCATCAGAGTTCTGTAGTTGTTCTCATAGAGATATTGTATTATGTTAGATTTATACCTCAGTATCTAAATTTTTTGGATGATAATGTAAAGGTAATGCATTTTTAAATTTCAAATTTCACTTGTTTACTGCTGACATATTCAACAGTAATTTACTTTTGTATATTAATCTTGTACCCTGCAACCTTGCTACAATTGCTTATTAGTTCCAGGAGTTTTTAAAATTATTTTTTTGTTTTACTGCTGACATATACAACAGTGATTTACTTTTGTATATTAATCTTGTACCCTGCAATCTTGCTACAATAGTTTATTAGTTCCAGTTTTTGAAATTGTAAAATTTTAAAATTATAATTCTTTCAGATTTTCTACACAAATTATTTAATCTGCAAAAAATTCTTTTATTTCATTGTTCCAAACTTTTATACCTTTTATTTCCTTTTCATGTCTTACTGCATTGGCTAAGGCTTATAGTACTATGTTGAAAACCAGTGGTGAACAGGTATATCCATACCTTGTTCTTTTTTTTTTTTTTTTTTAATTTTTTATTGTATCCATACCTTGTTCTTGATTTTAGCGGGGAAGCTTCTAGTTTCTCACCATTCAGTATGATGTCAGTTGTAGGTTTTTGTAGTTTTTTTTTTTTTGATCAATTTGAAGGTGTTCCACTCTATTCCTAGTTTGCTGAGAGTTTTTATCATGAATTGGTGCTAGATTTTGTCAAATTACTTTTCTGCATCTTTTGATATAATCATACGATTTTCCTCCTTTAGCCATAATCATATGATTTTCCTCCTTTAGCCTATTGATATAATGAATTACAATAATTGATTTTCTAATATTGAACCAGACTTGCATACCTGGAATAAATCCCACTCAGTCATGGTTTATAATTCTTTCTATACATAGTTATATTACATTTTCTAATATTTAATTGAAGATCTTTGCATCTATGTTCATGAGAGATATCTGTCTGTAGTTGTTTGTAATATCTTTAGTGTTGGTTTTAGGGTAATGTTGGCTTCACAGATGAATTAGGAAGTATTCCTTCTGTTTTTATCTTCTGAAAGAGATGGAAGAGAGTTGATACAATTTCTTCCTTAAGTGTTTGGTAGAACTCATCAGTAAACATCTCAGCTTTTTCTGTTGGAAGATTATTAATTATTGATTTAATTTGTTTAATAGCAATAGGCCTATTTAGATTGTATATTTCTTCCTGTGTAAGTTTTGGCAGATTGTATCTTTCAAGGAATTGGTCCATTTATTCTTTCCAAATTTGTGGGCATTGAGTTGTTCTTAATATTTCTTTTTTATCCTTTAATGTCCACGGGATCTATAGTTATGTCTTTTCTTTTGTTCTTGATATTAGGAATTTGTGTTCTCTCTCTTTATTCTTTAGTAAGCCTAGCTGGAGGCCTTTCTTTCTTTCTTTCTTTCTTTTTTTCTTTTCTTTTCTTTTCTTTTCTTTCTTTCTTTCTTTCTTTCTTTCTTTCTTTCTTTCTTTCTTTCAAGATTTTATTTATTTAGTTAGTTATTTGAGAGAGAGAGTGAGAGAGAACACAAGTTGGGGGGGGAAGGGCAGAGGGAGAAACAGACTCCCTCCTGAGCAGGGAGCCCATCAAGGGGCTCAATCTCACAACCCTGAGATCATGACCTGAGCAGAAACCAAGTCAGGAGCTTAACCGACTGAACCACCAGGTGCCCCTCCACTTATTTCTTTATCCATTTATCCATCAATGGACAATTGAGTTGTATCCATGTCTTGGATATTGTAAATAATGCTGTCATGAGTATGGGGGTATAGATATCTTTTCAATATTGTGATTTCATTTCCTTTGTATATAAACCCAAATGTGGAATGGCTGGATCATATGGTAGTTTTATTTTTAATTTTTTGAGGACCCACCATGCTGTTTTACATAATGACTCTACCAGTTTGCATTCCCACCAGCAGTGCACAAGGTTTCCCTCTTCTCCACATCCTTGCCAATACTTATCTCTTGTCTTTTTGATAATAGCCATCCTGACAGGTGTGAAGTATTATCTCATTGTGGGTTTGATTTGCATTTCCCTGATAATTAATGATGTTGAGCACATTTTCATGTACCTGTTGGCCAATTGTATATCTTCTTTGGAAAAATGTCTCTTTAGTTCCTCTGCCCATTGTTAAATCACATTTTTTTTCTTATTGAGTTGTATGAGTTTTTATATATTTTTTATAAGCCCCATTACCCTATATATGGTTTACAGTATTTTCTTCCATTCTGTAGGTTGCATTTCTATCTTGTTGATTGTTTCTTTTGCTGTGCAGAGCTTTTTAGTTTGATGTAGTCCCACTTGATTTTTGCTTTGGTCACCTGTGTTTTGTTGTCATATCCAATAAATCATTGCCTAACTTAATGTCAAGAGATTTTTTTCTTACCACACTACTGAGTATTTACCCCCCAAATACAAAAACACTAATTCAAAGGGATACATGCATCCCCGTGTTTATTGCAGCATTATTTACAATAGCCAAACTATGGAAGCAGCCCAAGTGTCCACTGATAGATGAATGGATAAAGAAGATGTGATTATACATATATATATAATTCAGCTATAAAAAAGAATGAAATCTTTCCATTTGCAATGACATGGATGGAGCTAGAGAGTATAATGCTAAATGAAATAAGTCAATCAGAGAAAGACAAATACCATATGATCTCACTCATATGTGAAATTTAAAAAACACAAAACAAATGAGTGAAGGAAAAAAAAGAGACAGACTAAGAAACAGACTAAAATATTGAGAACAAACAGGTGGTTACCAGAGGGGAGCTGGATGGGGGCATGGGTGAAATAAGGGATGGGGGGATGAAAGAGTGCACTTATCATGATGAAAAAAAATGAAAAAAATTCTTTTCCTTGATTTTTTTCCTAGGAGTTTTATGGTTTCAGGTCTTATGTTAAAATCTTTAATCCATTTTGAGTTAATTTTTGTGAGTGGTGTAAGTTGGGGCCAATTTCATTCTTTTGCCTGTGAATATCCAGTTTTCCCAGAACCATTTATTGGAGAGACCATCCTTTCTCCATGAGTATTAGTGACTCTTTCATCAAATATGTTGATTGTATATGCATAGGTTTGTTTCTGGTGTCTCAATTCTGTTCCATTGGTCTCTGTAGCTATTTTTATGCTCATAGTATATAATTTTGATTACTGTCTCCTTATAATATAATTTGAATTCAGGAAGTGTGTTGCCTCCAGCTTTGTGCTTTGGTCATTTGAGGTCTTTTGTGGTTCCATACAAATTTTACTTTTTCTTTCTTTCTTTTTTTTTTTTTTTTACTTCTGTGAAAGATTCCATTGGAATTTGGATAGGGATTGTTAGGTATGTATAGATGGTGTTGGATAGTACAGACATTATAACAATATTAATTTTTGTTCTACGAACACAGATTATTTTTCCATTTATTTGTGTCTTCAGTTTCTTTCATCAATATGTTATAGGTTTCATTGTACAGATCTTTCAGTCTTGGATAAATTTATTCCTAAATAATCTACTGTTTTTGATGCTATTATAAATGGGATTTTTTCTTTATTTCTTTTCCAGATAATTTGCTTTTAGCATATAGAAGCACACCTGTGTTTTCTATGTCAATTTTGTATCCTGCAACTTTACTGAATTCAGTTATTAGTTCTAACAGTCTTTTTTGTGGTTTCTTTATGATTTTTCTATTAATTATACACACACATCATATGCAAATAGAAAATTTTACTTCCTTCTATGTGATTTGGATGGCTTTTAAAAATTTATTGTTTTTTATTTTAATTCCAGTATAGTTTACATACAGTGTTATATTAGTTTCAGGTGTAAAATATAATGATTAAACAATTCTATACATTGCTCAGTGCTCATCATGATAAGTGTACTCTTTAGTCTCCATCACCTATTTCACCCATCCCCCCCCCGGCAACCATCAGTTTGTTCTCTATAGTTAAGAGTCTGTTTCTTGGTTTGTCTCTTTTTTCCCCTTTGCTTGTCTGTTTTGTTTCTTAAATTGATTTGGGTGCCTTTTAATTCTTTTTATTGCTTTATTGTTCTGACTCTGACTTTTAGTATTCTCCTGAATAGGAGTAGTGGGAATGGGCACCCTTGTCTGGATCTTAATCTTAGAGGAAATACTTTCAAACTTTGACCTTTGAGGATGATTTTAACTTTGGGCTTGCCAAATATGGCCTTTATTATGTTGAGGTAGGTTCCTTCTATATCCAATTTGTTGACAGCTTTTATCATGAAGGATGTATTTTATCAAATGCTTTTTCTGTATCTATTGAGATGATTATATACTTGTTAATCCTTCACTCTTTTTATGTGGTGTATCACACAATGATTTTCATATGCTGTACCATCCTTGCACAAATTCCACATGTGTATGATCTTTTAACATACTGTTGAATTTGATTTGCTAGTATTTTCTTGAGAATTTTGCATCTATATTCATCAGGGATGATATCAGGATGGTATTTTCTTTTAGTGTTCTTAACTGGCTTTGGTATCAAAGTGATGCTAGCCTTATAAAATAAGTTAGAAAATATTCCCTCCTCTTCAATTTTTTGAGAAGTTTAAGAAGGATTGATGTTAATTCTTTAAATGTTTGGTAGAATTCAGCAGTGAAACCATCTGGTTCTGGGCTTTTCTTTGTTTTGAGGACTTTGTGTACTGATATTATCTCCTCGTTCATTATTGGTCTGTTTGGGTATTCTATTTCTTGATTTAGTCTTGGTTGCTGTATGTTTCTAGGAATTTATCCATTTCTTCTAGGTTGTCCAATCTTTTGGGGTATATTTGTATAGAGTATTCTGTGATTTCAGTTGTAATGTCTTCTCTTTAATTTATAATTTTGTTTCTTTGAGTCCTCTCCCTTTTTTTCTTGATTAGTCCAGCTAATGGATTTCCAATTTTGTTTTTAAAGAAGTGACTTTTGGTTTTATTAATATTTTTATTGTTTATTATTTATTTTAATTATTTCTGCTCCAATTTTTATTTTTATTATTTTCTTCCTTCTACCAACCTCAGCTTAATTTATTCTTTTTAAAAAAAATTCCTTGATATGTAAAGATAGGTTGTTTTTGTGTGTGTGATTTTTCTTCTTAATGTAGGAATTTATCATTAGAAACTTCCTATTAGGACAGCTTTTGATGCATCCCATAAGTTTTGGTATGTTGTGATCCCATTTTTGCTTGTTTCAAGATATTTTTTATTTCCCTTTTGATTTGTTCTGTAAACCATTGGCTGATCAGTAGTGTGCTGTTGAGTTTCCACATATTTGCGAATATTCCAATTTTCCTTCTGTTATAGATTTTTAGTTTTATACCATTGTGATGGGAAAAGATATGGGCATAATTTTATCTTTTTGAATTTTTTGAGACTTGTTTTGTCATCTAACACATAATCTATCCTAGAGAACGTTCTGTGTGTGTTTGAGAAGGATGTGTATTCTGCTGCAGGTAGATAGAATGATCTGTATATTTATCACTTCAATAGATGCAGAAAGAGTATTTGATAAAATCTGACACCTTTTCATAATAAAAAAATCAATAAATAGAAATAGAAGGAAGCTATATCAACATAAGAGTGATATATGAAAAACCCAAGTGAACATCATACTCGATGGTGGAAGACTGGAGACATTTCCTCTAAGATCAGGAACAAGACATGGATGCTCACTTTTACCACTTGTATTCAATATAGTGCTAGAATTTCTAGCCTGAGCAATTAGGCAAGACAAAGAAATAAAAGGCATCCAAACTGGAAAGGAAGAAGTAAAATTATCTCTTTGTGGATGACATGATCTTTTATGTAGAAAACCCTAAAGATTCTACAAAAATCTGTTACAACTATAAATCAACTCATGAAAATTCAGGATACAAAGTCAATGCACAAAAAGTTAATTGTATTTTTAAGTATGAACAAAAGAAATCTGAAAAGGAAATTATAAACACAATTCCATTCACAATAGCATCTAGAAGAATATTTAGGAATTAACCAAGAAAATGAAATTATTATACAATTAAAACAACAAAACATTGCTGAAAGAAATTAAATAAGATATAAATAAATGGAGAAACATCCCATCTTTATGGATTGGAAGATTTACTATTGTTAAAATGTCAATATTACCCAAAGTGATGTATAGATTCAAAGTCAACCCTAACAAAATCCTCATGACTTTTTTTTTAAAAAATAGAAGAACATTCTAAAATTCATATGGAACTTTAGAGGACCCAGAATAGTCAAAATAACCATGAAAAGGAAGAACAGAACTGAACTACTCACATTTTCTGATTTCAAAACTTACTATAAAGCTATGGTAATCAAAATGGCATAGTATTGGCACAAAGACAAGCATATAGACCAATAAACTAGAAAAAGAAACCCAAAATAAACTCTTGCATAAATAGTTTAGTGATTTTTTTTTTTTGTAAGTGTGCCAAGACTATTCAATGGAGAAAGAACAGTCTTTTCAATAAATGGTGCTGGGAGAACTGGATATCCACAAACAAAGGAATTCAAATGTACCCTTACCTAATACCATATGTAAAAATTAATTCAAGATGGATCAAGAGTCTAAATGTAAGACCTAGAAGAAAACATAGGACAAAAGCTTCATGACACTGGATTTGGTAATAATTTCTTGTATATAACATCAAAGACACGGGCAGTAACAGAGGGGAGGTAGATGAGGAGATGGGTGAAATAGGTGATGGAGATAAAAGAGTACACATCATGATGAGCACTGAGTAATGTATGGAATTGTTGAATCACTATATTTTACACCTGAACCTAATATAAAACTATAACTATACTGGAATTAAAATAAAAAGACATAGGTAATAAAAGAGAAAAACAGACAAACTGGGCTTCATAAAGATTTTTTTAAATGTGCATCAAAAGATGTAATCAGCAATTGCTGGATCATATGATAGTTCTATTTTTAACTTTTTGAGGAACCTCCATACTGTTTTCCAGAGGGGTTGCACCAGTTTGCATTCCCAACAACACTGCAAAAGTGTTCCCCTTTCTCCACACCCTCACCAGCACCCGTTCTTTCTTGTGCTGTTGATTTTAGCCATTCTGACAGGTGTGAGGTGATATCTCATTGCAGTTTGGAATTGTATTTCCCTGATGATGAGTGATGTTGACCATCTTTTCATGTGACTGTTGGCCATCTGGATGTGTGCTTTAGAATAATGTCTATTCATGTCTTCTGCCCATTTTTAAAGTGTGTTATTCGTTTTTCTGGGTGTTGAGTTTTATAAGTTTTTGTATATTTTGGATACTAACCCTTTATTAGGTATGTCATTTGCAAATATCTTCTCCCATTCCATAAGTTGCCTTTTAGTTCTGTTGATTGTTTCCTTCACTGTGGAGAAATTTTATATCTTGTTGAAGTCCCAATAGTTTATTTTTGTTTTGTTTCCCTTGCCTCAGGAGACATATCTAGAAAGAAGTTGCTACAGTCAATGTCAAAGAAGTTACTGCCTGTGTTCTCCTTTAGGATTTTGATAGTTTCCTGTCTCACATTTAGGTCTTTCATCCATTTTAAATTTGTTTTTGTGTATGGTGTAAGAAAATGGTCCAGTTTCATTCTTCTGCATGTTGCTTTCCAGTTTTCCCAACACCATTTGTTGAAGAGGCTGTCTTTTTCCCATTGGATATTCTTTCCTGCTTTGTCAAAGATTAATTGACCATATAGTTGTGGGATCATTTCTGGGTTTTCTATCCTGTTCCATTGATCTATGTGTCTATTTTTGTGCCAGTACCATACTGTTTTGATCACATCATATTACAATTGTAATTGTGGAATTGTGATGCCTCAACCTTTGTGTCTTGGAGAAAATCATTTGGAGTGACATAATGGGATGATCTTTTAATTCGTACACTTAAATGTTCAAATCTTTCCCCAGGTTTGGGATGTTCTCAGTCATTTTTTTTAAATAAAAATTTTACCACCTTCCCTTTCTTTTATTTTTCTGGAGCTCCAATGATACAGACAAGGCTTTTATTTTCATGGTATCCAATAGGTCATGTAGACTTTTTTTGCACTCTTTCATGCTTTTTGTTGTTGTTGTTAGTCTTCTCTGTCTAGGTTATTGCCATCTCTGTCCTCCATCTCATTCATTCTTTCTTCTTTTGGTCCATTATGCTGTTAATACTCTATGGCATTTTTTATTTCATTTATTCAATTCTGCAGCTCTAGATTTTTTGGGGGGTTCTTTTTTAATGATTTCTATTTTGACAATATTTCATTTTGTTTATTCTTTTCCTGACTTCCTGGAATTGTCTTTTGTATTTTCTTCTAGCTTATTGAGTTTATTTAAAATACTTCTGGGAGGGTTGAGAAGATGGTGGTGGAGTAGAAATACCCTAGCCAGATCTTGTCCCATGAATACAACTATATAACTATCAAATCATCCCAAATACCTCAGAAGTTGACCTGAAGACTGGCAGAACAGACTCCATAACTAAAGGTAGAGAGAAGCCACATTGAAGAAGGTAGGAAGTGCAGAGATATGGTTTGGGGGAGAAATGGATTGTGGTCACTGCACTAGGGAGGGAGCTGTATTCATGGAGAAGGGAAAGAGACTAGCATATAGGGGAGTGCAGAGGGAAAACAAATCCCCATAGCAATTGGCTTGTGAGAGGGGCCGAATTTCTTGAGTTCTGGTGATCAGCACACCTTAAAACCTGGAGTTCTAAAGGTCAGTGGGCTTGGCTTACATAGAGCAGGAAGGACATTGTGCTGCTCTTTGAGAGAAGGCAGGCAAACGAACATACAGCATGGAAACAGTGATGTTAAGAGCACCTGGGGCACACAGAGGGAAGACAATTTACTCATGTTGGAGAGTGTCTCAGAGAGGCAGCATTCAAGGAGAAGACAAATTTATTTGTTTGTTTGTTTGTTTTTCAAGTTTTTATTTAAATTCATGTTAGTTAACATACAGTGTAATATTAGTTTCAGGTGTAGAATTTAGTGATTTAACACTTACATACAACACCTGGTGCTTATCACAAGTATCCTTCTTAATTCCCATCATGTATTTAACCCATCCCACCACCAATCTCCCCTCTGGTAAACATTAGGTTGTTCTCTATCATTAAGAGTGTGTTGGATTTTGGCTTCCTTTTTTTTTTACCCCCATGTTCATTTGTTTTGTTTCTTAAATTCCACGTATGAGTGAAAGCATATGGTATTTGTCTTTCTCTGACTTATTTGGCTTAGCACAATACTCTCTAGCTGCATCCCTGTCATTGAAAATGGCAAGATTTCATTTTTTTTATGGCTCAGGAATAATCCATTGTATACATGCCACATCTTCTTTATCCATGCCTCACTCAATGGATATTTGGGCTCCTTCTATAATTTGGCATTGTACATAATGCTACTATAAACATCGAGGTGTATGTATCCCTTCAACTTAGTATTCTTGTATACTTTGGGTAAATACCTTCTACACAATTCCTGGATTATAATAGGGCAGTTCTATTTTTTATTTTTTTAAAGATTTTATTTATTCATTTGAGAGAGAGAGAATGAGAGAGCGAGCACGAGAGGGGGAGGATCAGAGGGAGAAGCAGACTCCCCGCTAAGCAGGGAGCCCGATGCAGGAATCAATCCCAGGACTCCAGGATCACGACCCAAGCCGAAGGCAGTTGCCTGACCAATTGAGCCATCCAGGGACCCAGGGCAGTTCTGTTTTTAACTTTTTGATGGACCGCCATACTGTTTTCCAGAGTGATTGAAGCATATTGCAATCCCACCAATAGTGCATGAGGCTTCCTTTTTCTCCACATCCTCCCCAATACCTGTTGTTTCCTGTGTTGTTAATTTTAGCCATTCCAACTGCTGTGGAGTGACATCTCATTGTAATTTTGATTTCTATTTCCCTGATGATGAGTGATGTTGAGCATTTTTTTTCATGTGTCTATTGGCCATCTGTATGTCTTCTTTGGAATAGTATCTCTTCATGTCTTCTGCCCATTTTTAAAGTTGATTTTTTGTTTTTGGGGTATTGAATTTGTTAAGTTTTTTATATATTTTGGATACTAACTCTTTATCAGATATGTCATTTGCAAATATCTTCTCCCATTCCACAGGTTGCCTTTTAGCTTAGTTGATTGTTTCCTTCACTGTGCAGAAACTTCTTATTTTGAGGAGTCTCAATAGTTTACTTTTGCTTTTGATTTCTTTGCCTCAGATGTATCTCATGGGAATTTCCTACAGCCAATGTCAAAGAGGTTACTGCCCGTGTTCTCCTCTAAGATTTTAATTGTTTCCTGTCTCACATTTAGGTCTTTAATCCCTTTTGAATTTATTTTTGTGCATGGTATAAGAAAGTGGACCAGTTTCGTTCTTCTGCATGTGGCTGCCCAGTTTTCCCAACACCATTTGTTGAAGAGACTGTCTTTTTCTCATAGGATATTCTTTTCCTGCTCTGTCGGGGGGGGGAAAGATTGTGTCAGATTGACTGATCACATAGTTGTGGGGTCATTTCTGGGTTTCCTATTTTGTTCTATTGATTTATGTGTCTGTTTTTGTGCCAGTACCATACTGTTTTGAACACTACAGGTTTGTAATATAAATTGAAGTCCAGAATTGTGATGCCTCCAGCTTTTCTTTTCTTTTTCAAGATTGCTTTGGCTATTCAGGGTCTTCTGTGTTTCCATACGAATTTTAGGATTTTTTGTTCTAAGTGTGTGAAAAATGCTAGTGGTATTTTGATAGGGATTGCAATAAATGTGTAGATTGCTTTGGGTAGTATAGACATTTTAACAATGTTTATTCTTCCAATCCATGAGCATGGAATGTCTTTTCGATTTCTTTGTGTCATCTTCAATTTATTTCATCAGTGTTTTATAGTTTTCAGAATACAGATCTTTTATCTTTTTGCTTAGATTTATTCCTAGATATCATATGGTTTATGGTGCAATTGTAAATGCACTTGATTTCTTGATTTCAGAAGAGACAAATTTTAGACGTAAAGACACCTGCAGATTGAAAATGAGGGAATGGGGAAACATCGATCATACAAATGAATGTCAGAAGAAAACCAGAGTAGCAATACTTATAATATACAAACTAGACTTTAAAACAAAGTCTGTAACAAGAGACAAAGAAGGACACTAGATAATCATAAAGGGAACAATCCTCAAGAAGATATAACAATTGTAAATATTTAGGTACCCAATAAGGGAGGACCCAAGTATATAAAACAACATAAAGGAACTAAGTGATAATAATACAATAATACTAAGGGACTTGAACACCCCACTTACATCAATGAACAGGTCATCTAAACAGAATATCAACAAGGAAACAATGGCTTTGAATGACACACTGGACCAGATGGATTTAACAATATATTCAGAACATTTCATCCTAAAACAGCAGAATAAACATTCTTTCAAGTGCACATGGGACATCCTCCAGAAAAGATCACACATCAGATCATAAATCAGGCCTCAACAAATACATAAAGATTGAATTCATACCATGCACCTTTTCTGACCACAATGCTATGAAACTAGAATTCAGCCACAAGAAGAAATCTGGAAAGACCATAAATACATGGAGGTTAAATAAGGTGCTACTAAAGAATTAATGGAAATCAAAGGAAATCAAAGGGGAAATTAAAAATTACATGGAAACAAATATAAATGAAAATACAATGGTCCAGAACCTTTGGGATGCAGCAAAAGTGGTCTAAGAGGGAAGTATATAGCTACAGAGGCCTACCTGAAGAAGCAAGAAAAATCTCAAATAAACAATCTAACCTTACACCTAAAAGGAGCAAAAAACAAAACAAGTAAGGCCTAAATCAACAGAAGGAAGGAAATAATAAAAATTAGAGTAGAAATAAATGATATAGAAAGTAAGAAAACAATAGAACAGATGCATGAAACCAGGACCTGGTTCTTTGAAGAAATGAATAAAACTGACAAACTGCTAGCCAGACTTATCAATAAGGAAAGAAAAAGTACCCAGGTAAATAAGATTACAAACGAGAGAGCAGAAATAACAATCAATACCACAGAAATAAGAGAATATTATGAAAAACTATAGGCTAACAAATTGGACAACCAGGAAAAATGGATAAATTCCCAGAAACATATAAATCACCAAAACTGAAAGAGGAAGAAAGAAGAAAGTTGAACAGGCCAATAACCTGCAAAGACATTTAATCAGTAATCAAGAAATTCCCAACAAACAAAAGTCCAGGGCCAGATGGCATCACAGGTGAATTCTACCAAACACTTAAGGAAAAGTTAATTCCTATTCTCAAACTATTCCAAAAAATAGAAAAGGAAGGAAAACTTCCAAACTCATTCTATGAGCCCAGCAATATCCTGATACAAAACCACATAAAGACTCCACTAAAAAAGAGAAGTAGAGGCCATTATCTCTGATGAACATGGATGCAAAAATTCTCAAACAAATACTACCAAACCAAATCCAACAATATATTTGAAAAAAATCATTCACCATGATTAAGTGGGATTTAATCGTGGGCTGCAAGTGTGGTTCAATATTTACAAATCAATCAACGTGATACATCACATTAAAAAAGAAGGGATAAGAAACATATGATCATTTCAGTATGTGAATAAAAAAGCATTTGACAAAGTCACATCCATTCATGATACAACATGTATCAACAAAGTAGATTTAGGGAACATACCTCAACATAATAAAAGCCATGTATGAAAAAACCACAGCTATTATCATCCTAAATGGAGAAAAACTGAGAGCTTGTCCTCTAAGGTCAGGAACAAGACAGGGATGTGCACTACTCTCCCTGTTATTTAACATAGTACTGAAAGTCCTAGCCACAGCAATCAGACAACAGAAAGAAATAAAAGGCATCCAAATTGGTAAGGAAGAAGCCAAACTCATTATTTGCAGATGACATGATACTATACATAGAAAACTGGAAGGACTCCACCAAAAAACTGCTAGAACTGATAAACGAGTTAAGTAAAGTTGCAGGATACAAAGTCAATGTACAGAAATTGTTTCATTTCTATTCATGAATAATGAAGGAGCAGCAGAAGAAATTAAGGAATCAATCCCATTTACAATTGCACCATAAAATAGCATACCTAGGAATAAACCTAACCAAAGAAGTGAAAGATCTGTACTCTGAAAACTATAAAACATTGATGAAATAAATTGAAGATGACACAAAGACATGGAAAGATATTCTATACTCATGGATTGGAAGAACAAATATTGTTAAAATATCTGTATTTCCTAAAGCAATCTACACATTTAATGCAATCCCCATCAAAATAACAACAGCATTTTTTTTTTTTTACAGAACTAGAACAAACAATCCTAAAATTTGTGTGGAACCATAAAAAACCCTGAATAGCCAAAGCAAACTTGAAAAGAAAGCAAAGCTGGAGGCCTCACAATTCCAGACTTTAAGCTCTATTACAAAGCTATATTGATCAAGACAGTATGGTACTGGTGCAAAAATAGACACATAGATCAATAGAATAGAAAACCCAGAAATGAACACACAATTATGTGGTCGATTAATCTTTGAAAAAGCAGGAAAGAATATCCACTGGGAAGAAGACAGTCTTTTTAACAAATCGTGTTGGGAAAACTGGACAGGAACATGCAAATGAATGAAACTGGGCCACTTTCTTATACTGTACACAAAAATAAATTCAAAATGGATTAAAGAACTAGATGTGAGACCTGAATACATAAAAATCCTAAAGGAGAACACGGGCAGTAACTTCTTTGACATGGGCAATAGCAACTTCTTTCTAGATATGTCTCCTGAGGCAAGGGAAACAAAAATAAAAATAAAGTTTTGGGACTTAATCAAAATAAAAACTTCTGCACAGCGAAGAAAACAATCAACAAAACCAAAAGGCAGCCTATGGAATGGGAGAATATATTTGCAAATGACAATTTTGATAAAGCATTAGTATCCAAAATACATAAAGAACTTATAAAACTCAACACTCAAAAATGAATAATCCACTTTAAAAAATGGGCAGAAAATATAACTAGACATTATTCCAAAGAAGACAACAGATACATGAACTGATACTCAACATCACTGATTGTCAGGGAAATGCAAATAAAAACTGCAATGAGATATCACCCCACACCTGTCAGAATGGCTTAAATTAACTACATAAAAAACAACAGGTTTTTGAAAGGATATGGAGAAAGGGGAACCCTCTTGTTCTGTTAGTAGGAATGCAAATTGGTGCAGCTACTCTGTAAAACAGTATGGAGGTTCCTCAAAAAGTTAAAAATAGAACTACCCTATGATCCAGCAATTGCACTGTAAGTATTTACACAAAGCATACAAAAATACTAATTCAAAGGGATAAATGCACCATGATATTATATCTACAATAGCTAAACTATGGAAACAGCTCGTGTCCATTGATTGATGAATGGATAAAGGTGTGATATATATATATATATACACACACACACACAATGGAATATTACTCAGCCAAAAAAGAAATGAAATCTTGCCTTTTGCAATGATGCGGATGGAACTAGTGAGTATAATGGTAAGTGAAATAATTCAGTAAGAGATAAACATCATATGATTTCACTCATATGTGGAATTTAAGAAGCAAAACAAAGGAGCATGGAGAACAAAGAGAGAGAGGCAAACCCAGAAACAGACTCCTAACTATACCATATAAACTGGTGGTTTCCAGAGGTGTGTGTGGGGGGGCGGTGCTGAGTTAAATAGGTGATGGTGATTAAGAGTGCACTAGAGATGAGTACTGGGTGTTGCATGGAAGTGTTGAATCACTGTATGGTAAACCTGAAACTAACATTACACTGTATGTTAAGTGACTGGAATTTAAATAAAAAAATTATGTATAAATTTCCCTCTTATTCACTGCTGTGTGTCAATTTTTTAAAAAATGTTAAATTTTCATTCTGGGGTGCCTGGTTGACTCAGTCAGTTGAGTGTCGCCTCTTGGTTTCAGCTCAGGTCATTATCTCATGGGTCATGGGGTCGAGACCTGCTTTGGGCTCTGAGCAGAGTGGGGAGTCTGCTTGGGGATTCTCTCCCTCTGCCCCTTCCCCCACTCTCTCATGCATTCTCTCTCTCAAATAAATAAATCTTTAAAAGTATATTGTATTTTCATTTTAAATGAGTTTAGTATATCTTATAATTTCAATTTTGATTTCTTCTTTGATCCATGGGTTATATAGAAGTTTTTTATTTATTTTAAAATTTTAGGGATTCTCTAATCTTTATATGATTTCCGCATTCCCACCAACAGTGTAAGAATATTTTCCTTTCTCCACATCCTCGCCAACATCTGTCGTTTTCTGACTTGTTAATTTTAGCCATTCTGACAGGTGTGAGATGGTATCTCATTGTGGTTTTGATTTGTGTTTCCCTGATGCCAAGTGATGTTGAGCATTTTTTTCATGTTCCTGTTGGCCATTTGTATATCTTTTTTGGAGAAATGTCTGTTCATGTCTTCTGCCCATTTCTTGACTGGATTATTTGCTTTTTGGTGGTTGAGTTTGATAAGTTCTTTATAGATTTTGGATACTAGCCCTTTATCTGATTAGACATTTGCAAATATCTTCTCCCATTCTGTAGGTTGTCTTTTAGTTTTTTCGACTATTTCCTTTGCTGTGCAAAAGCTTTTTATTTTGATGAAGTCTCAATAGATCATTTTTGCTTTTGTTTCTCTTGTCTTTGTAGACATGTCTAGCAAGAAGTTCCAGCAGCTGAGGTCAAAGAGGTTGCTGCCTGCATTCTCCTCTAGGACTTTAATGGATTCCTGTCTCACATTTAGGTCTTTCATCCATTTTGAGTCTATTTGTATGGTATAAGAAAATGGTCCAGTTTAATTCTTCTACATGTGGCTGTACAATTTTCCCAACACCAACTGTTGAAGAGACTGTCTTTTTTCCACTGAATATTCTTTCCTGCTTTATAGAAGATTAGTTGGCCATAGAGTTGAGGGTCCATTTCTGGGTTCTCTATCCTGTTCCATTGACCTATGTGTCTGTTTTTGTGCCAGGACCATACTGTCTTGATGATTACAGCTTTGTAATATAGCTTGAAGTCCAGAATTGTGATGCCGCCAGCTTTGGTTTTCTTTTTCAACATTCCTTTGGCTATTCAGGGTCTTTTCTGGTTCCATACAAATTTTAGGATTATTTGTTCCAGCTCTGTGAAAAATGTTGATGGTATTTTGATAGGGAGTGCATTGACTGTGTAGATTGCTCTGTGTAGCATAGACATTTTCACAACATTTGTCGTTCCAATCCATGAGCATGGAACTTTTTTTTTTCATTTCTTTGTGTCTTCCTCAATTTCTTTCATAATTGTTCTATACTTTTCAGAGTACAGATCCTTTAACTTTTTTCATTAGGTTTATTCCTATGTATCTTATGGGTTTTGGTCCAATTGTAAATGGGATTGATTCCTTGACTTCTCTTTCTTCTGCTTCATTGTTAGTATAGAGAAATGCAACTGACTTCTCTGCATTGATTTTATATCTTGCCACTTTGCTGAATTCCTATATGAATCTAGCAATTTTTGGGTGGTGTATTTTGGGTTTTCCACATAGAGTATTATGTCATCTGCAAAGAGTGAAAATTTGACTTCTTCTTTGCCACTTCAGATGCACTTTATTTGTTTTTGTTGTCTGATTGCTGAGGCTAGGACTTCTAGTACTATGTTGAGCAACAGTGGTGAGAGTGGGCATCCCTGTTGTGTTCCTGACCTTAGGGGAAAAACTCTCAGTTTTTCCCCATTGAGGATGATATTTGCTGTGGGTTTTTCGTACATGGCTTTTATGATGTTGTGGTATGTTCTCTCTATCCCTACACTGTGAAGAGTTTTAATCAAAAAAGGACGCTGTATTTTGTCAAATGCTTTTTCTGCATCTATTGAGGGGATTTTATAGTTCTTGTCCTTTCTTTTATTAATGTGGTGTATCACATTGATTGATTTGCAGATGTGACCCACCCTTGCAGCCCAGGAATAAATTCCACTTGGTCGTGGTGAATAATCCTTTTAATGTATTGTTGGATTCTATTGGCTAGTATCTTGGTGAGATTTTTTGCAGCCATGTTCATCAGGGATATTGATCTGTAATTCTTTTTGATGGGGTCTTTGTCTGGTTTGTCGATCAAGATAATAATGCTGGCTTCATAGAATGAATTTGGAAGTTTTCCTTCCATTTCTATTTTTGAAACAGCTTCAGAAGAATAGGTATTACCTGTTCATTAAATGTTTGGTAGAATTCCCTGGGAAGCCATCTGGCCCTGGACTCTTGTTTATTGAGATATTTTTGATTACTGCTTCATTTTTTTTTTGCTGCTTATGGGTCTGTTCAGGTTTTCTATTTCTTCCTATTTCAGTTTCGGTAGTTTAAATGTTTCTAGGAGTTCACTGTTTTCTTCCAGATTGCCTAATTTGTTTGCATATAATTGTTTATAATTCTCTTCTAATTGTATTTCTTTCATGTTGGTTATGATCTCTCCTCTTTCATTTATGTTTTTATTTACTTGGATTCTTTCTCCTTTTTTTTTGTTTTTGATAAGTCTGGCTAGGTGTTCATCAATCTTATTACTTCTTTCAAAGAACCAGCTTCTAGTTTCATTGATCTGTTCTGCAGTTCTTTTGGTTTTATTTTCATTGATTTCTGTTCTGATCTTTATTATTTCTCTTCTCCTGTTGGATTTAGGCTTTATTTGTTGTTCTTTTTCCAGCTCCTTTAGTTGTAAGGTTAGGTTGTGTATTTAAGACTTTTCTTGTTTCTTGAGAAAGGCCTGTATTGCTATATACTTCCTATTTAGGACTGCCTTTGCTGCATCCCAAAGGTTCTGAACTATCATGTTTCATTTTCATTTGTTTCCATGCATTTTTAAAATTCTTATCTAATATCCTGTTTGGCCCATTAATTCTTTAGTAGGATGCTCTTTAACCTCCACGTATTTGTGTTCCTTCAAAATTTTCTCTTGTGATTGAGTTCAGGTTTTAAAGTGAAAATATATATGGTATAATATCAATATTTTTATACTGGTTTAGGCCTGTTTTTTGACTTATTATGTGATCTTTTCTAGAGAATGTTCTACATGCACTTGAGAAGAATGTGTATTCTGTTACTTTAGGATGAAATGCTCTGAATATTATCTTTGCAGTCCATCTGATTCAGTGTGTCATTCAAAGCCTTTGTTTCCTTGTTGATCTCTTCTTAGATGATCTGCCCAATGCTGTGAATGAAGTGTAAAGTCCCCTACTATTATTGTATTAGTATCAATGTGTTTCTCTAATTTTCTTATTAATTGGCTTATATAATTGGCTGCTCTCATGTTAGGCTCATAAATATTTACAATTGTTGGATCTTCTTGTTGGATAAATCCCTTTATTATGATATAGTGGACTTCATCTCTTATTACTGTCTTTAGTTTAAAATCTAGTTTGTCTGATATAAGGATGGCTACTTCAGCTTTCTTGTATGTCCATTAGCATAATAAATGGTTCTCCTTCCCCTCACTTTCAATCTGGTTGTGTATTTGGGTCTAAAATGAGTCTCTTATAATCAGCATATCAATAGGTCTGATACCCTGTGTCTTTTGATTGGAGCGTTTTGTCCATTTACATTCAGAGTAATTATTGAAAGATATGAAGGGCTAATATCCAAGATCTATAAAGAACTTCTCAAACTCAACACCCAAGAAACAAATAATCAAGTCAAAAAATGGGCAGAAGACATGACAGACACTTCTCCAAAGAAAACATACAAATGGCTAACAGACACATGAAAAAAGGTTCATCATCATTAGCCATCAGGGAAATTCAAATCAAAACCACATTGAGATACCACCTTACACCAGTTAGAATGGCAAAAATTGACAAGGCAAGAAACAACAAATGTTGGAGAGGTTGTGGAGAAAGGGGAACCCTCTTACACTGTTGGTGGGAATGCAAGTTGGTACAGCCACTTTGGAAAACAGTGTGGAGGTGCCTCAAAAAATTAAAAATAGAGCTACCCTATGACCCAGCAATTGCACTCTTGGGTATTTACCCCAAACACACAGATGTAGTGAAATGAAAGGCCATATGCACCCCAATGTTCATAGCAGCAATGTCCACAATAGCCAAACTGTGGAAAGAGCTGAGATGCCCTTCAACAGATGAAAGGGTAAAGAAGATGTGGTCCATATATAGAATGGAATATTACTCAGCCATCAGAAAGGATGAATACCCAACTTTAACATCAACATGGGTGGAACTGGAGGAGATTATGCTAAGTGAACTAAGTCAAGCAGGGAAAGTCAATTATCATATGGTTTCACTTATTTGTGGAACATAAGAAATAGCATGGAGGTCATTAGAAGGAAGGAAGAAATGAAGGGAGGGAGTCGGAGGGAGAGATGAACCATGAAAGACTATGGACTCCGAGAAACAAACTGAGGGTTTTAGATGGGAGGGGGGTGGGGGGATGGGTTAGCCCAGCGATGGGTATTAAGGAGGGCATGGACTGCATGGAGCACTGGGTGTTATACAAAAACGATGAATTGTGGATCACCACATCAAAAACTAATGATGTATTGTATGGTGACTAACATAACATAATAAAATAAAATTAAAAAAAAAAGAAAGATAAGAACTGAGTGCCATTGTATTACCTGTAAAGTCACTGTTTCTTTAGATTGTCTCTGTTTCTTTCTGGTCTTTCTTAGTTTTGGGATCTGTCTTGGCTCAAAGGATCCCCTTTAATATTTCTTGCAGTGCTGGTTTATTGTTCACCAATTCCTTTAGTTTTTGTTTGTCCTGGAAATTCTTTATCCCTCTTTCTATTCTGTATGACAGCCATGCTGCATAAAGTTTTCTTGGTTGCATATTTTTCCCATTTAGTGCATTGAATATATCATGCCATTCCTTTTTGGCCTGCCAGGTCTTTGTGGATGGGTCTACTGCCAGTCTTATGTTTCTACCTTGTATATTAAGGACCTCTTGTCCTGAGCTGCCTTCAGGATTTTCCTTTTATCTCTGAAATTTGTACACTTCACTATTGTATGTCAAGGTGTTGACCCATTTTTATTGATTTTGAAAGGGAGTTATCTGTGCCTCCTGGACTTACATGCCTATTTCCTTCCCCAGATTAGGGAAGTTCTCAGCTATAATTTGTTCAAATAAACCTTCTTCCCCTCTCTCTCCTCCTCTTCTGGAACCGCTATTGTTCAAATATTATTTTGCTTTATGGTATCGCTGATTTCTCGAATTCTCCCTTCATGATCCAGTTTTCTTTCTTTTTCTCAGCTTCCTTAGTCTCCATCATTTTGTCTTCTATATCACTGACTCTCTCTTCTGCCTTTTTTTATCCTAGTAGTTAGAGCCTCCACTTTTGACCAATTTCAGTAATAGCATTTTTTATTTTGGCCTGATTAGATGTTGGTTCATTTATTTCTATGGTAATGGATTCTCTATTGTCTTCTATGCTTTTTTCAAACCCAACTGGTATCTTTATAATTAACATTTTGAATTCTAATTCTGACATTTTACTTATATCCATATTGATTAAATCCATGGCAGTGAGTACTGCCTTCTGGTTTTTTTTGGGGGGGGGGGGGTTGAGTTTCTCTGTCTCATCATTATGTCCAGAAAAGAATAGAGGAAAGAAAGAGAAAAGACAAAAATAGCAACAACTCCAGAAAAATACAAGGAAAACAAACCAGAAGAAAACAGAAACAAAACAAAATTAGAAAAAAATCAAACAGGAAGTAAAACAGAACAAAACAATAAATGATCCTGGGTATATATTGGTCTGTTAAAGAAACTAGATCCCAAAATAAGAAAGAAAGAAAAACATATATATATATACAAAAATAAAATTTAAAAAAACGAATGGACACAATTCACAGTGCTCACCATAGCACATACCCTCTCCCCAATGTCTAAACCAAAATTATATATACATAATATATATATAAAAATAAAAATTAAAGGAGAATTGAAAAAAAAGAATTGATAAAATAATAAAATAGCTGAAAAAATAAAACTGAAAAACTAAAGAATAATAAAAAAAAAAAAACCCACAAATGCTGTATACTGTTTTCCCTATGAGCTGAAGTTTTGCAGTTCTCTATGATCAGTAAACTTGGTGTTAGCTGATTGTTCCTGCTGGTCTTCTGGTGCCTGTTGCACTGATTCTCAGGTGTTCTTGCCTGGGTGGAATTGCGCCCTTCTGTGCCAGGGGCCCAGGCTCAGTGTAAGCTGCTCCAGATAGCACTATGTGGCACTGTTTTGCTCCGAAGTCTTTCAGCACCGGCGGCGCGGGGGGGGGTGGGGGGTGGGGGATGAAAATGGTGGCACCCTGATCTCTAGCCCCAGAGCAGGATGTTCACATCTCTCACTCTTCAGTGAGCCCTCACAAAAAAGCAGTCAACCACTCTTGTCTCCATGATTTCTGTCCTGTGCTTACCCAGTCTGTGACCAAATGTTTTTATCTCAAGCATGCAACCCTGTTTCAAATCTTCAACCTTTATGGGCTTCTGCAATGTGGGCCCATGCTGTTCCTCCTGGGGGAGGGAGGGGGGTCTTGCCCCACTTCTGCTTCTTCCTGGACCCTGCCTGGAGAACGGTCACAAGACCACACAGCAGTTCATAGTTCATGGCAACACCGAGGAGGAAAGCTGGCACCTAGACTCCCTGTTTTCACCCAGCTTCCCTGATACTTGGGAACTCTGCAGCACTCAGGTACCCCCGCTCTTTTTGTCACCCTGGGGATCCTGTGACCATGCTGTCCTGCCTGGGATTCTGCCCTGCTTCGCCACCTGAGTACCTTTGAGCCAGGGACGTCCCCCCCCCCCCCCCCCCCCCCCCCGCCGTAGCAGACTTCTAAAAGTTCCAACTTTTCACTCTGCTGCTTATAATACTTTTTGGCAGCCTACTTAAGGAAGCTTCTTTCCCTCTGTGGTTTATCTTCCAATACATTGCCCCAGATTCACATCTCCGCACCTCCTACCATACAAAAAGTGGTCACTTCTCTATTTGTAGAATTGCAGCAATTCTCTTCTCAGATCTCTGACTTCACAGGTGTTCAAAATGATTTGGTAACTAGCTGAATTCCAGGGAACAGACAAAGTTAGGGTCCCTGATTCCTCCGCCATCTTAACTCTTCCCCTATATGATTGATTTCTAATTTAATTCTTTTGTGGTTAGTCAAAAAACGATATGATTTTATTCTTTTAAATTTTTGTCCCTTGTTTTATTCCCTAGAAAATGTCTTTGTGAATATTTTATGTATATGTAAAAATAATTTGTGTTCTTTTGCTGTTTGAAGTGTTCTTCAATTGTCAGTTTGGTGGTTGAAGTATTCCATTATTCTATATCCTTTTTGATTTTCTGTCTACATTTTCCATCCATCATTGTGAGAGAGGCATTGAAATCTTTAGCTAAAACTGCAGAAATAGACAAATATCTTCTTCCTGAACTTAGAGGGAAAGCTTTCAACCTTTCACTATTGAGTATGATTTTAGTTGTGAGCCTGTTATATATCTTCTTTATTATGTTGAGGTATGTTTTTACTACACTCAATTTGTTGAGTTCTTTTATCATAAAAATATGTTATATTCTGTCAAATGCTTTTTTGCATCTATTCAGATGATCATATGATTTTTATTTTTTCTTCTATTAATATGGTGTATCACATTTATTGACTTGCATATGTTGCACTACCCTTGCATCTCAGAAATAAATCCTGCTTGATCATGGTGTATGATCTTCTTAATGTACTGTTGAATTCTATTTGCTGGTATTTTGTTTAGAATTTTTACATTCATATTCATCAGGGATTTTTCCATAGTTTTCTTTTGGTGCCCTTATCTGGCTTTGGTATGAAGGTAATGCTAGGTCAGTAACATGAGTTTGGGAGTACCTCTGCTTCAATTTTTAGAAGGGTTTGAGAAGTATTCACATTCATTCTTATTTATATGTTTAGTAGAATTCATCAGTAAACCATCTGTTCCTGGGCTTTTCTTTGCTGGGATATTTTGATTACTGACGCTATCTCCTTGCTTGCTATTGGTCTGTTCAGATTTTCTATTTCTTCATAATTTAGTTTAAGTTGTATGTTTCTAAGAATGTATCCAGTTCTTCTAGGTTAGCCAAGTTTTGGCATGTAATTATTCATAGTAATATGTTATAATCCTTTATATTTCTGAATTGTTATGTCTCTTCTTTCATTTCTTGCTTTATCTGAGTCTTCCCTTTTTTATTTAGTCCAGCTATAGGTTTTCAATTACGTTCATCTTTTTAAAAAGTTCTCAGTATCACTGACATTATTGTTTTTCTGGTCATTATTTCCTTTATTTCTGCTCTGATCTTTGTTATTTACTTTATTCTGCTAACTTTGGGCTTAGTTTGTTCTTTTTCTAGTTTCTTGAAATGTAAAATTAGATTACTTGATATCATTCTTCTTTTCTTAATTGTAAGCTTTTATTTCTATAAACTCCCCTCTTTGAACTGCTTTTGCAACCTGCCACAGGTTTTAATACATTTTGTTTCCATTTTAATGTTTGAAGATCATTTTTGAGTTTTCTTTTGATTTTTTCTTTGATATATTGGTTGTTCAGGAATGTATTGTTTAATTTCCACATAGTTGTGATTTTTTTTAGCTTTTCTTCTGTTATTGTCACTTGTCAGAAAAGATACTTGGTATTATTTTAAACTTCTTAAATTTTGGTTAGATTTGTTTTGTGAGTTATCACATAATCTGTCCTGGAGAATGCTCCATGTACATTTGTGAAGAATGTGTATTCTACTGCTGTTAGATGGAATGATCTGTATATATCTGTTAGGTCCAATGGTTTAAAGTATTGTTAACATCTAGTGTTTTCTAACTGATTTTCTCTTTGGATGATCTAGTCATTTCTGAAAGTGGGTAATTGAAGTCCTCTACTATTAGCATATTGGCTATTTCTCCCTTTAGATCTGTTGATATTTGCTTAATATATTTAGGTGGTCCAATAGTGTGTATATGTTTGACTGTTATGTCTTTAAATTTTTTCCCCAACTTTATTAAAATATAATTGAAAAAATGTAATTGCGTTTAAAGTGTACAATGTAATATGATTTGATATATGTGTACACTGTGAAAGGATCCCAACAAATAATTTTATTAACAGATGCATCACCTTACATAATTACTCTACTCAGAGAATGCTTAAGTTTTACTCTCAACAAATTTCAGTTACACAATACAGTGTTATTAACTATAGTCACTATGCTATATATTAAATCATCAGAACGTATTCATCTTATAACTAAAAAGTTATACCCTTTTCCAAACCTCTCCTGTTTCCCAACCTTCTCCCAGCGCCTGGCTACCACCATTCTACTTTCTGATTCGATTAGTTTGACTTAAAAAAAAAATTCCACATACAAATGATATGGCTTGGGATTTGTCTTTGTCTAGTTTATTTCATTTAGTAAAATGCCTTTCAGTTTCATTCATTTTGTCACAAATGGCAGGATCTCCTTTTGTAAGGTTAAATAAAAGTTTAAATAAAATTTATTATATATATTTATATATTATATATAAATTCTATTATATATAAATTCTATTATATATATTATATATAATATATATCATATATATTATATATATTATATATATATACCATTCATTCCTCGATGGACAGCTTATTTCCATATCTTGGCTATCATAAACAGTGCTGCAATCTGGTAAGGGAATCAAAGGAAAGGAGCCCAGACCTTGGCTCTTGGTGAGGCAGCGCCATCTGGTGTCATGTTTCTGCTTGCACACAAAAGAGGAAGGGGTACCTTTCAGAATTTTCCAGAGAAACAGCATGATGTATGTGTTAATAAACTTGTTTGTTGGAATCTTTTCACAATGTATACATAGATCAAATCATATCATCACACTGTACACATTAAATACAATTACATTTTTCTTTCTTTTTAAAATATTTTATTTATTTACATTTTAGAGAGTGAGAGCACAAGTGGGGGGGGAGCAGCAGGCAGAGGGAGAAGCAGGCTCCCCGCTGAGCAGATGCCTGATGCGGGATTTGATCCCAGGACCTGGGATCATGACCTGAGCTGGAGGCAGCCGCTTAACCGACTGAGCCACCCAGGCATCCCTAATTACATTTTTTTTTCAAATATTTTTTCCCACTTTCAGGAAGAGAAGGACCCGAATCTGTAACTTGCTGAGTTCCCCTGCAGAAAATACTTTGCAGGACTTTGAAGCAGAGGTTGGTTGTACTGAGTAGCTATGTATACCCATGATGGAGAGGAAACTAATTTCTTCCTCTAGTTTTAAGTCCAGAAAGAAACATTTCTTTCTCTTTATGCTTCACGTGTCTTGTTTCTGGTCTACTCTCAATTATCACCACAACGATTTATTAGTCCATTGGAACTGGAATTCTCCATTTTTCACTTGGTAGCAAGGTGACACTGGCTTTGTGGCTTAAATTGGACTCTGGTGTAAAATATTTTCTTTCCTTTCATGTATTAATGCAGTGTTGTAAAAGCAAGCAGTGTACATGTTTGGAGCCCATTGAGAAGTGGAGAATTTAGTGGGTAATTGGCTTTAAAAACAGGCTAAGGGAATTTCAGAAAGGTAGCCATGGAAACACTCAGGCTGAATATAGATTTGTTTGCATGGCATATTTCTTTTAGATAACCAGAGAGGAACAATAGTCCCCCAAGTCAGCAAAATCAATATAAAGTCTTCCTTGATAATGAATTCTTCCTTGAAAGTCTAGATTTCTCTGGAATCTTATTAGTCTGACAATATCAAGGAGCTAGCATAAGAATTTTTAAGTGTTTTATTGGAATAGTGCTTTAACTTATTATCAAGGTATATAGTGAAAGTTAGTGAAGTTTTTTTAGAATTCATATATTATTGCCTACTAACTTGACTGCTCCACTATGAATTTCTCCTATACCAGTGGCTTTTAAACTTCAGCATGCATCAGAAGTCCCTGAAAGGTTTATTAAACCAGATTGGGCTTAACTCCAATGTTTCTAACTTGGAAGGTCTGGGGGTAGATCTGGGTAATTGTAACTGATAAATTTTCTAGTGATGTTTAAACCATTGTTACTAGGACCAACCTAAAATAATTTGGGGTTCAGGATTGTTTTGTCAATAATGCTCTTTGGAGGAGCAAAGATGGTGGAGTAGTAGGAGGATCCTAGACTTGCCTGGTCTCTCAAATTCAGTGAGATAAATATCAGATAATTCTGAATACCCAAGAAATTGACCTGAGGACTGACAGAACAAACTGCACAACTAGAGGTAGAGAAGAGGCCACATAGTGGAAAGTAGGAGGTGTAGAGATGTGATTTAGGGGAGAAAAGAATTGTGGGTGGTGTGGAGGGGAGGAATCCCTGGTCAGAGAGAGAGAAAGGAGAGAGAGAGAGAGAGAGAGAGAGAGAGAGAGAGAGAGAGAGAGAGAGAGAGGAGCAAATGGGGGATTGCCAAAGGAAAACACTTGCCTAAAGCCATTGACTGGGAAAATGAAAGGGGCTGATTTTTGTGAGTTTTTACAACCATGGGGCTCAAAGACTGGAGTTTTAGAGGTCCATGACATGGCAGGTGAGGAGCCTGGTGGGTACTGCAGTTTGTTCTGTGGACAAGGAGAACAGATAGCCCAGGGGCAGACGGCATGATATGAGGATCCCTTGGGACACACTAAGAGATATGCTTCTCCCTTCTTCGAACAAATCTGAGAGAGGTGGCATTGCCTCCAGTGGGCACCATTTCTGTCCCCACCTCTCAGCATAAACTAACTCCAGTAAGCAGCACAGCACCAACAGTGCTGTTGTAAACCGCTTATACCAAGCCCCACCTCCCTATGCTCTGCAGGTGATTCCTTTTCTTGGACAAGTGTACCTGAGAAAAAGCACAGTGGGCCACTCCCCCAGATGATCAGCACAACACCCCTCCACTCCTGCACTGGCCACTTCTACTGACCATAGAGTTCTGCAAAGCTTCAGCTCTAATGCAAATAGCATAAGGTCTCTTTTAACAAACAGACCAGAGCACACCTAGCTAAAACTTGCCACACTCCGGACAAGGTCAAAATGCTCCCCACTGCAGGCAAGGAGAAACTGCAGAGGACTGACCTGAGGGAAAGAGAAGCCAGAACACAGGAGCAGAGTGGACACAGCATCACCAGAGACACTTCCTGAAGCACCAGGCCCTGGATAGTATATGACCTCTTCTTTATAAAAACCATTACTTTCAGGAACAGGAAACATAACAGGCTTTCCTAACACAGAGAGGAAGGCAGGGACATAGACAAAATTCCAAGATGGAGGAATTCATCCCAAAAGAAAGAATAAGAGAAGGTCACAACCAGAGATCTAATCAAAACAGATATAAGTAATATGCTTGACCAAGAATTTAAACTAACAATCATAAGGATACTAGCTGGTTTAAGAAAAGCATAGAAGACAACAGTGAGGCCCTTACTTCAGAGATAAAAGACCTAAAAATTAGTCAGGCCAAAATAAAAAATACTATAACCAAGATGTGAAACCAACTAGATGTAGTGATCACAAGGATGGAAGAAGGAGAGGAATGAATAAGTGATATAGCAAATACAATTATGGAAAATGATGAAGCTGCAAAGAAGAAGGAACAAAAAAAATATTGAATCATCAGTGCAGACTTAGGGAACTCAGCGACTACATAAAGTGTAATAACATTCATAACATAGGAGTCCCAGAGGAAGAAGAGAGGGAAAAGGGGGCAGAAGGTTTATTAGAGCAAATTATAGCTGAAAACTTGCTTAATCTGGGGAAGGAAACAGACATCTAAATCCAGAAGGCATAGAGAACTCCCATCAAAATCAACAAAAGCAGTCCAACACCAAGACATATGGTAGTAAAATTTTTAAAATATAGAGATAAAGAAAAAAATACTAAAAGCACCAAGACAAAAGAAATCCCTAATTTACAAGGGAAGAAAAATAAGGTTAGCAGCAGATCTATCCACAGAAACTTGGCAGGCCAGAAGAGAGTGGCATGATATATTCAGCGTGTGGAATGGGAAAAATACGCAGCCAAGAATATTCTGTCCCACAAAGCTCTCATTCAGAAAAGGAGAGATAAAGAGTTTCCCAGACAAACAAAAGCTAAAGAAATTCATGATGACTAAACCAGCCCTGCCAGAAATATAAATGTGGACTCTTTGAGCGGTAGAGAAAAACCAGAAGTGACAAAGACTAGAAAGGAAGAGAGAAAATCTCCAGAAACAATGAAATAACAGGTAATAAAATGGCACCAAATTCATATCTATCAATAATCACTCTGAATGTAAATGGACTAAATGCTCCAATCAAAAGACATAGGGTATCAGAATGGATAAAAAAACAAGACCTATCTATATGTTGCCTACAAGCCACTCATTGTACATCTAAAGACACCTGCAGATTGAAAGTGAGGGGGAGAACCATTTATCATGCTAATGGATGTCAAAAGAAAGCCAGAGTATTTTCTTTTTCATCATTCCCTTGGCGATTTGGGGTCTTTTCTGGTTCCATACAAATTTCAGGATTGTTTGTTCCAGCTCTTTGAAAAATGCCAATGGTATTTTAATAGGGATGGCATTGAAAGTGTAAATTGCTCTGAGCAGGATAGACATTTTAACAATGTTTATTCTTCCAATCCATGAGCATAGAATGTTTTTCCATCTTTTTGTGTCTTCCTCAATTTCTTTCATAAGTGTTTTGTAGTTTCTAGAGTATAGATCCTGTACCTCTTTGGTTAGGTTTATTCCTAGGTATCTTATGGTTTTTGTTATTATTGTGAATGGAATTTATTCCTTAATTTCTCTTTCTACAGTTACATTGTTAGTGTATAGAAAAGCAACTGATTTCTGTGCATTGATTTTGTATCCTGCCACATTGCTGAATTGCTGTATGAGTTCTAGTAATTTTGGGGTGGAGTCCTTTGGGTTTTCCACATAAAGTATCATGTCGTCTGCAAAGAGAGAGTTTGACTTCTTCTTTGCCAATTTGAATACCTTTTTTTGTTGTTGTTGTTGTTGTTGCCTGATTGTTGAAGCTAGGACTACTGGCACTATGTTGAACAATAGTGGTAAGAGTGGGCATCCCTGTCATGTTCCTGACCTGGCTTTCTTGTTTCCCCATTAACGTTTCCCCATTAATAATGATATTCACTGTGGGCTTTTCATAGATGGTTTTTATGATATTGAGGAATGTTCCCTCTATCCCTATACTCTGAAGAGTTTTAATCAGGAACGGATGTTGTATTTCATCAAATGCTTTTTCTGCATCAATTGAGAGGATCATATGGTTCTTGTCTTTTCTTTTGTTAATGTGCTCTATTACATTGATTGATTTGCGAATGTTGAACCACCCTTGCATCCCAAGTGGGAATAAATCCCACTTGGTCATGGTGAATGATCCTTTTAATGTACTGTTGGATCCTATTAGCTAGGATCTTGTTGAGTATTTCAGCATCCATGTTCATCAGGGATATTGGTCTGTAATTCTCCTTTTTGATGGGGTCTTTGCCTGGTTTTGGGATCAGGGTAATGCTGGCCTCATAGAAAGTTTGGAAGTTTTCCTTCTGTTTGTATTTTTTGAAATAGCTTCAGTAGAATAGGTATTATTTCTTCTTTAAATGTTTGGTAGAATTCCATGGGAAACCATCTGGCCCTGGAATTTTGTTTTTTGGGAGGTTTTTGATTACTGCTTCAATTTCGTTACTGGTTATTGGTCTATTCAGATTGTTTATTTCTTCCTGTTTCAGTCTTGGTAGTTTGTAAGTTTCCAGAAAGGCATCCATTTCTTCCAGGTTGCTTAATTTGTTGGTATATAGTTGCTGGTAATAATTTCTAATAACTTTCTATTTCCTTGGTGTTAGTTGTGATCCCTCCCCTTTCATTCATGATTTTATTAATTTGGGTCCTTTCTCTTTTCTTTTGGATAAGTTTGGCCAGGGAAGGGGGTAACAGGGTGATGGGTATTAAGGAGGGCACATGTTGTGATATGCACTGGGTGTTAAAAATAACTAATGAATCACTGAACACTGCATCAAAAACTAATGATGTACTATACAGTGGCTAACTGAACATAATAAAAAAAATAAAATTTTAAAATTTTAAAAAAGCCAGAGTAGCCATACTTATATCAGACAAACTAGATTTTAAACCAAAGAGATGAAAAGGGTCACTATATCATAATAAAGGGGAATATCCAACAAGAAGATCTAACAATTATAAATATTTATCCCCACAACTTGGGAGCACACAAATATATAATAAAATTAAGGGGCGCCTGGGTGGCTCAGTCATTAAGTGTCTGCCTTCGGCTCAGGTCATGATCCCAGGGTCCTGGGATCGAGCCCCATGTCGGGCTCTCTGCTCAGCGGAGAGCCTGCTTCTCCCCCTCCCACTCCCCCTGCTTGTGTTCCCTCTCTTGCTATGTCTCTGTCTGTCAAATAAATAAATAAAATCTAAAAAAAAAAAACCAACCCTAACAACTCCAGCAAAAAAGTACCAGAACTGATAAATGAATTCAGTAAAGTTGTGGGATACAAAATTAATATACAGAAACTTGTTGCATTTCTATATGATAATGATGTAGCAGAAATAGAAGTTAAAAAACAATCCTATTTACAATTGCACCAAAAAGAAAAAAAAATCTAGGAATAAACTTAATCAAACAGGCGAGACACTTGTACTCCAAAAGATACAAATATTGATAAAGGAAGCTAAAGATGACACAAATTGAAAGATATTCCATGCTCATCAATTGGAAGAGCCAATATTGTTAAGACCTCCATACTATGCAAAACATTCTGCAGATTTACTGCAATCCCCGTCAAAATACCAACAACTCTCTCAGAACTAGAACAAATCATCCTAAAATTTGTATGGAATCACAAAAGTCCCCGAGTAGTGAAAGAAATCTTGAGAGAGAAGAACAAAGCTAGAGATATCACAATCCTAAATTGCAAGATATACTACACAGCTGTAGTAATCAAAACAGTATGGTACTGAAATATTTATTTTTACTGCTTTTGTGCTTTTCACTTTTCATACTCTCACTTATGGTTTTTCCTTTCCCCTCAATATTTCTTCCAGGGCTGTCTAAGTGGTTATGAAGTCTTTTAGCTTCTGTTTGTTTGGGAAACTATCTCTCCTTCTTTTCTGAATTATAGCCTTGCTGGATAGAGTATTCTCGCCTGCAGATTTTCCCCTTTAAGAATTTTGAATATATTTTACCACTTTCTTCTGGCCTGCAAAGTTTCTGCTTAAAAATCTGCTTATTGCCTTATGTGGTTTTCCTTGTATGTAACTATCTTCTTTTCTCTTGCTGCTTTGAATTTTTTTCTTTATTGCTAATTTTTGCCAGTTTAATTACTGTGTCTTCATGTGGACCTTCTTGGGTTGAATTTGGGGAGAGATCTCTGTGCCTCCTGGATCTGGGTATCTATTTCCTTCCCCAGATTTGGTGGGGTTCAGCTATTATTTCTTCAAATAATTTTATGTCCCCTTTTCTCTCTCTTCCTCTTTTGAGATCCCTATAATTCAAATGTTATTATGCTTGATGGAGTCACTGAGTTCCCTAAGACTATTCTGAATTTGCATAAGTTTCTTTCCTCTCCTGTGCTCAGCTTGGTTACTTTACATTATTCTGTCTTCCAGGTTGTTAATTCATTCCTCTGCTTCACGTAGCCTGCCATTTATTCCATCAAGTGGGTTTTAAATTTCATTTATTGTGTTATTGATCGCTGATTGTTTTTTTCTCTGTTTTAAAGCTCTCATTGATGTCCTCCACTCTTCTCAAGTCCAGTGAATATCTTTATGATCATTACTTTAAATTCTCTATCAGGCATATTACTTGTATCCATTTTGCTTTGGTATCTTGCTGTGGTTTCGTCCTGGTCTTTCATTTAGGGCATATTTCCCTGTCTCCTCATTTTGTCTGACTTTCTGTGTCTCTGTGTTAAGAAAGTCATCTACTTCTCTTGCTGTTGATAATAGCCATATAAAGAAGAGGTCCTGTAGTGCCCTGCAGTGCAGTGTCCCCTGTTCTCTAGGGCTTGGTGCTGCAAGGAGTATCTCCTACATGTACTATGTGTGCTCTGCTGTTGAATCTTGGCCTCTTTTTCAGTCCAGTTGTCTGCAGAGACTCTCTTTCCCTATTGTGGGCAATGTTTGGTCCCCAGCAGAGATGGGGTGCATTTTAACAACATGTGTGGTGTTCTGCTTATGAAATGAGAACTGCCACCAGTGCTGCCAGAACTGAGGTCCCACAAAATGTGTGGGTCAGTTAGATGTGGTGTTGCCAGAGTTTGTGTCATCTTATAGGGTAGGAGTGATCAGAAGCCTGGCAAAACAAATTCCACAACTAAATGTAGAGAAGCCACATCAGAGAGGTTAGTAAGGGCAGAAACTGTGGCTGGGAGCTACCCACAGGAGGGTGGTATTTGTGCATGGTTAGGTGAAAGAAATGGTCCCTTGTACCAGGGAACCCACATGGAGAAAACAAACCCCTATAACATCTGGCTTTGAAAACCAGAAGGGCTGAATTCCCTGAATTTGTATAACCAGTGGGTTTAGATCCTGGAGTTTTAAAAGTCAGCTGACTTGGCACTGGGAGAGCTGGGAGGGTGAGTGATAGCTGGGTTCCTGCCCTTAAAGAAACAGCAGCATAGAGGCCCTTAAAGAGGCAACATAGAAGCAAGTTTTCAAAATGCCTGGGGCAAACAGGAGGAAGATCTGTTTATACTGCTCTCAGAGCATGTTAGGTGACTTCTCTGGGAATGAAGAAACTGGAAGGTGCCATTTTCTTCCCCCACCCTCGGCAAATTGTACTGCACAGACACTTGCTATATAACCTGCTAGCAGTGTGCCCTGCACACCAATTCTCCCGAAAATTCGCCCACTCCAAGTCAACTGGTCAAGCCTCTGCATTTACTGTGCACAAGGCCACTGTGGCCACCATGATTTGGAAGATCTAGCTCAGTGCAAATTTTACCAACACTGCTGCCCCATTTCCAAGCCCTCCTGCAGTCATGCCTCCTCAGAGCCAACCCCCTTGCACCTCAGTAACAACAGAGAACAAACACAACTGAAAACAAGAAGAGAGTCAATGCAGACATCTGGATTGAAAAAACAAGTGACTCAGACACAACAGCAGGATGCAAGCAACATATATATGAGTCTCCCCTGAAATGCCAGATTCTGGTGGACAGGGGCACTGCACTGCAAGGCACTACAGGACCTCTTCTTCAAAAAGCCACCACTCTCAAGAGCAGAAGATGTAGATGACTTTCCTAACATACAGAAACAGACACAGAGAGGTAGACAAAATGAGACAGAGGAATATGAAAGAACAGGACAAAATCACAGCAGGAGATCTAAGTGAAACAGAAATAAGTAATATGCCTGCTAGAGAATTTAAAGTAGTGATCATAAAGATACTCACTGGACATTAGGAAAGGGTGGAGGACATTAGTGAGATCCTTGACAAAGAGATAAAAAAAATATCAGAGATGAGGAACTCAATAAATGAAATTAAAAGTACAATAGATGGAATAAATAGGCTTCAGGAATCAGAGGAACATGTAAGTAACCTGTATGAGAGAGTAAAGGAAAGCAATCAAGATGAACATGTGAGAGACAAATACTGCATAATGAGAATAGACTTAGAGAACTCAGCAACACTATCAAGTGTAATAACATTCACATTATAGGGATCCCAGAAGAAGAAGAAGAGAGAAGGGGGGAACAGAAAATATATTTGAAGATATAATAGTTGTAAACTTCCTGAGCCTGGGGAGGGAAACAGAGATCCAGATGTAGGAGGTACAGTGACTAATTCAACCCAAGGAGACCAACACCAAGACAAATAGTAATTAAAATGGCAAGAAATAATGATAAAGAATTTTAAAGGTTGCAATAGAAAAGAATACAGTTGCATACAAAAACAAAAACAAAATCATAAGACTATCCACAGATTTTTCAGCAGAAACTTTGTAGGCCAGAGGTGGGGACATGATATATTCTAAGTGCTGAAAGGGAAAAATCTGCAGCTAAGAGTACTCTGTCCAGCAAGGCTATCATTTAGAATAGAATGAAAGAGTTACCCAGAGAAACAAAAATTAAATAATTCATGACCACAAAATCAGCACTACAAGAAATATTAAGGGGGACTCTGTGAAGGAAAAACAAAAACCATAAAATAGGAGTAAGAAAAATAGAAAAAACACAAGAGCAAGAAAATAAGTATATCTAAAAAATCAGTCAAGAGAGGTGAGAGGAAAGATGGTGGAGGAATAGGGGACCCTATTCCAACCAGTCCCCTGAATTGAGCTGAATATTTACCAGACCACTCTGAACACACACGAAATCAGCCTGAGATATAAGAAGATATATCTGGATCCCTACAAACAGAATATTGTAGGCAGTTGGTTTCGAGGTATGAAGCAGGGAGCCATAATTCTGAGGAAGATATTGGAAGATAAACAGAAAGGGAAAGGAGAGTTCGGGATCCTGCACCACCAGTGCCAAAAAGCCTCCTGCACTGGGGACAGGGCACAGACTCGCAGACCGGTAACAGTGGGGAAAGGACTTTAGGGCAGCCCTCTGGACTGAAACCAGGAGTGGTAGGGCTGTGCGTTTGAACTGGGGGTGACTGATGGTTTTAGAAGCACAAAGGGCAGAGACATGCCCCGCCCTGGAGGCGAGGACTGGGAGCGCTGTGAAGGAGTGCACAACCCAGAACGCTGCAGTTTTTAGCAGCACAGACAGAAATGGAGATAGTGTGGCCTGGAGAGCTCACTGAAGAACAGACTGCAATCTCTCTGTTCTGAGGCAGAGGGTTGGAAATGGTCTCTTCTGCTGTGACTCTTGGAAGAGATGCAGAAAGCCACCGGGGAAAGCTGCCAGAGAACAAAAGCCCCCCCAAACCGGTTTTCACTGAGCCCATCCCCCCCCACAAGGGGCAGGGCAACTCTGCCCAAACAGGGTTGCCTGAATAACAGCGTGGTAGGCCCCTCTCCCAGAAGACAGGCTGGGAGAAAAAGAGGCTGACAACCCTAAAGTCCCTATAAAACAGGTGCATCTTGCTTGGGTTGTGGTCAATAATTTGGACTCTATACATTCCCTCAACCACCCCTCAACAGAATGACTAGGAGGAGGAGACCCCAAATAGAAAAGACTCAGAGATCATGACTTATGCCGCAGATTTACAAATGGATGCAGATATAACCAAGATGTCAGAGATGGAATTCAGGGCAACAATTATGAAGATGATAGCTAGAATGGAGAAATCAATTAATGGCAACATAGAGTCTCTAAGGGCAGAAATGAAAGCTGAATTGGCAGAACTTAAAAATGCTATCAATGAGATCCAATCTAATCTAGATACTCTAACAGCAGGGTAAATGAGGCAGAAGAACGAATTAGTGATCTAGAAGACAAATTGATAAAAAAGAAGGAAAAACAGGAGGCGAGGGAATAGCAACTCAAAATCCATGAAAATTGAATCAGAGAAATAAGTGACACCATGAAATGTTCCAATGTCAGAATTATTGGGATCCCTGAGGGGGTGGAGAGAGAAAGAGGACTAGAAGATATATTTGAGCAAATCGTAGCCAAAAACTTCCCTAATTTGGGGAATGAAACAAACATTTGTTTTTTTTTTTAAAGATTTTATTCATTTATTTGAGAGAGTGAGAATGAGAGACAGAGAGCACGAGAGGGAAGAGGGTCAGAGGGAGAAGCAGACTCCCTGCTGAGCAGGGAGCCCGATGTGGGACTCGATCCTGGGACTCCAGGATCATGACCTGAGCCGAAGGCAGTCACTTAACCAACTGAGCCACCCAGGCACCCTGAAACAAACATTTGTGTCCTAGAGGCAGAGAGGACTCCTCCGAAGATCAAGGAAAACAGACCAATGCCCGGCATATGATAGTAAAACTCGCAAATCTTAGAACCAAGGAAACCATCTTAAGGGCAGTTGGGGGAAGAGATTACTTATGTACAGAGGGAGGAACGTCAGAATACCGTCAGACCTATCCACAGAGACCTGGCAAGCCAGAAAGGGCTGGCAAGACATATTCAGGGTAGTAAATGAGAAGAACATGCAGCCAAGAATACTTTATCTGACAAGGCTGTCATTTAGAATGGATGGAGAGATGCAGAGCTTCCAAGAATGGCAGAAACTGAAAGAATATGTGGCCACTAAGCCGGCCCTGCAAGAAAGATTAAGGGGGGTTCTATAAAAAGACAAAGACCCCAAGAGTGATATGGAACAGAAATTTACAGAGACAATCTATAGAAACAAGGACTTCACAGGCAACATGATGACAATAAATTCATATCTTTCAATAATCACTCTCAACGTGAACGGCCTAAATGCTCCCATAAAATGGCACAGGGTTGCAGATTGGATAAAAAGACAGGACCCATCCATATGCTGTCTACGAGAGACTCATTTTGAACCTAAAGATACATCCAGACTGAAAGTGAAGGGATGGAGATCTATATTCCGTGCCAATGGACCTCAAAAGAAAGCTGGGGTAGCAATTCTTATATCAGACAAATTAGATTTTAAGTTAAAGACTGTAGAGACACAGAAGGACACTATATCATTCTTAAAGGGTCTAGCGGACAAAAAGATCTAACAATTGTAAATACCTATGCCCCCAACATGGGAGCAGCCATCTACATAAGCCAACTGTTAACCAAATGAAGAGTCATATTGATAATAATATGTTAATTGTAGGAGACCTCAATACTCCACTCTCAGCAATAGACAGATCATCTAAGCAGAAAATCAACAAAGAAACAAGAACTTTGAAGGACACACTGGACCAGGTGAACCTCATAGATATATACAGAGCATTCCACCCTAAAACAACAGAACGCTCATTCTTCTCAAGTACACATGGAACTTTCTTCAGAATAGACCAGATACTGGGTCCCAAATCAGGTCTCAACCAATACCAAAAGACTGAGATTATTTCTTGCATATGCTCAGTCCATATGCTTTAAAATTGTAACTCAATCACAAGAAAAAATTTGGAAGAAATTCAAACACTTGGAAGCTAAAACACTCTGCTTAATAATGTTTGGGTCAACGAAGAAATCAAAGAACTTAAACAATTTATGGACACCAATAAGAACGAAAACACATCAGTCCAAAATCTATGGGGTACTGCAAAGGTAGTCCTAAGGGGGAAATACATAGCCATCCAAGCCTCACTCAAAAAAATAGAAAAATCCCGAATTCACCACTAACTTTACAATGTAAAGAACTATATAAAAAGCAACAAACAATGCCTAAGC
This sequence comes from Zalophus californianus, assembly GCF_009762305.2. Taxonomy (NCBI): domain Eukaryota; kingdom Metazoa; phylum Chordata; class Mammalia; order Carnivora; family Otariidae; genus Zalophus; species Zalophus californianus. The sequence goes on from NC_045612.1 coordinate 69,591,583, forward strand.
CACGCATTAGAAGAGAAATAATTAAGATTAGAGATCAATGAATTGGAAACTAGAAACACAGTAGATCGGATCAACGAAACTAGAAGCTGGTTCTTTGAAAGGATTAATAAAATCAATAAACCATTGGCCAGACTTATCCAAAAGAAAAGAGAAAGGACCCAAATTAATAAAATTATGAGTGGAAGGGGAGAGATCACGACTAACACCAAGGAAATAGAAACAATTATTAGAAATTATTATCAACAACTATACGTCAATACATTAAGCAACGTGGAAGAAATGGATGCCTTCCTGGAAACCTATAAACTACCAAGACTGAAAGAGGAAGAAATTGACAACATGAATAGGCCAATAACCAGTAACAAGATTGAAGCAGCGATCAAAAACCTCCCCAAAAAACAGGAATCCAGGTCCCGATGGATTCCCTGGGGAATTCTACCAAACATTCAGAGAAGAAGTAATACCTATTCTCCTGAAGCTGTTTCAAAAAATAGAAACAGAAGGAAAGCTTCCAGACTCATTCTATGAGGCCAGTATAACCTTAATCCCCAAACCAGGCAAAGACCCCATCAAAAAGGAGAGTTTCAGACCGATATCCCTGATGAACATGGATTCAAAATCCTCAACAAAATCCCACCTAATAGGATCCAACAATGCATTAAAAGGATCATCCACCACAACCAAGTGGGATTTATCCCCAGGATGTAAGTGTGGTTCAACATTCACAAATCAATCAATGTGAGAGAACACTTTAATAAGAGGAGAGAGAAGAACCATATGGTCCTCTCAGTTGATGCAGAAAAGGCATTTGACAAAATACAACATCCTTTCCTGATTAAAACTCTTCAGAGTATAGGGATAGAGGGAACATTCCTCAATTTCATAAAATCCATCTATGAAAAACCCACAGTGAATATCATCCTCAATGGGGAAAAGCTGAGAGCCTTTCCCTTAAGATCAGGAACACGACAAGGATGCCCACTCTCACCACAATTGTTCAACATAGTACTAGAAGTCCTAGCAACAGCAATTAGACAACAAAAAGAAATAAAAGGTATTCAAATTGGCAAAGAAGAAGTCAATCTCTCTCTCTTCACAGATGACCTGATACTTCATGTGGAAAATCCAAAAGACTCCACCCGAAAATTACTAGAACTCATACAGCAATTCAGTAATGTAGCAGGATACAAAATCAATGCACAGCATCAATTGATTTCTTAAACACTAGCAATGCAACTTTAGAAAGAGAAATTAGAGAATCGATTCCACTTACAATAGCACCAAAAACCATAAGATACTTCAGAATAAACCTAACCAAAGAGGTAAAGGATCTATACTCTAGGAACTACAGAACACTCCTGAAAGAAATTGAAGGAGACACAAAAAGATGGAAAAATGTTCCATGCTCATGGATCAGAAGAATAAACATTGTTAAAATTTCTATGTTGCCCAGAGCAATCTATACCTTCAACGCCATCCTGATCAAAATTCCAATGACTTTTTTTCAAAGTGCTGGAACAAACAATCCTAAAATTTGTATGGAATCAGAAAAGACCCCGAATTGCCAAGGGATTGTTGAAAAAGAAAAACAAAGCTGGAGTCATTCCACTGCCTGATTTCAAGCCATATTACAAAGCTGTGATCACCAAGACAGCATGGTACAGGCACAAAAACAGACAGATAGACCAATGGAACAGAATAGAGAACCCAGATATGGACCCTCAACTCGATGGTCAAATAATCTTCATCAAAGCAGGAAAAAATATGCAATGGAAAAAGACAGTCTCTTCAATAAATGGTGCTGGGATAATTGGACAGCTATATACAGAAGATTGAAACTCGATGATTCTCTTACACCATACACAAAGATAAACTCAAAACGGATGAAAGACCTCAATGTGAGATAGGAATCCAACAAAACCCTAGAGAACACAGGCAGTAACCTCTTCGACATCAGCCACAGCAACTTCTTTCAAGATACATCTCCAATGGCAAGTGAAACAAAAGCGAAAAAGAACTTTGGGACTTCATAAAGATAAAAAGCTTCTGTACAGCAAAGGAAACAGTCAGCAAAACAAAGAGGCAACCCACAGAATGGGCAAAGATATTTGCAAATGACACTACAGACAAAGCGCTGATTTCCAAGATCCATAAAGAACTTCTCAAACTCAACACCCAAAAAACAAATAATCAAGTCAAAAAATGGGCAGAAGACATGAACAGACACTTCTCCAAAGAAGACATACAAATGGCTATCATCATCCTTAGCCATTAGGAGGGAAATTCAAATCAAAACCACATTGAGATACCACCTTACACCAGTTAGAATGGCAAAAATTGAGAAGGCAAGAAACAACAAATGTTGGAGAGGTTGTGGAGAAAGGGGAACCCTCTTACACTGTTGGTGGGAATGCAAGTTGGTACAGCCACTTTGGAAAACAGTGTGGAGGTGCCTCAAAAAATTAAAAATAGAACTACCCTATGACCCAGCAATTGCACTCCTGGGTATTTACCCCAAAGACACAGATGTAGTGAAAAGAAGGGCCATATGCACCCCAATGTTCATAGCAGCAATGTCCGCAATAGCCAAACTGTGGAAAGAGCTGAGATGCCCTTCAGCAGATGAATGGATAAAGAAGATGTGGTCCATATATAGAATGGAATATTACTCAGCCATCAGAAAGGATGAATACCCAACTTTTACATCAACATGGATGGGACTGGAGGAGATTATGCTAAGTGAACTAAGTCAAGCAGAGAAAGTCAATTATCATATGGTTTCACTTATTTGTGGAACATAAGGAATAGCATGGAGGACATTAGGAGAAGGAAGGGAAAAATGAAGAGGGGGGAATTGGAGGAGGGAGAAGAACCATGGGAAACTATGGACTCTAAGAAACAAACTGAGGGTTTTAGAGGGGAGGGGTTTGGGTGCATGGGTTAGCCCAGTGATAGGTATTAAGGTGGGCACGTATTGCATGGAGTACTGGGTGCTATACGCAAACAATGAATCATGGAACTCTACATCAAAAACTAATGATGTATTGTATGGTGACTAACATAACATAATTAAATTAAATTAAATTTAAAAAAGAAATTAAAAAATAAGGGAAATAATTTACCTGGATATTTTTGTTTGTATTTTGATTAAATATTAATAAACTTTATTAATACTCCTGCAACTTTTTTCTTCTTTCTCTGAATTTCTTGAAATAGATGAAGAAACATAGATACATGTATTTTATTCATTAGGATACATTAATACATTTTCAATCTCTGTCCACTGCAAGATTCTAAAATTAAATACATGTATGCAGCAATACGCACACCTAGTGCCAAGATTGTTTTCTAAATACCCTTCTCTAAATATGAAATCATGAATTCTTTGAGAAGTGGTTGATTCCTCAAGTAGGTCAGGGAAACGCAAGAGGATCTTGAAGCATTCTGTGGTATTAGAAAGTAAGAATGTTTTGGAGCACCTGGGTGGCTCAGTTGTTAAGGGTCTGCCTTCGGCTCTGGTCATGATCCCAGGGTCCTGGGATCGAGCCCTGCATCAGGCTCCCTGCTCCTCGGGAAGCCTGCTTCTCCCTCTCCCTGTCCCTCTGCTTGTGTTCCCTCTCTCACTGTGTCTCTCTCTGCCAAATAAATAAATAAAATCTTAAAAAAAAAATGAAAGTAAGAAAGTGTCAAAATCAATGGTAGTACTTCAAAAAGGCAATCTGATAGAGCTCCTAATGGCCAAACCTGGAAAATATGAGCAACAATAGAAATGAAATGAAGTACCATGGTCCACAGTGATATGAATAAATAAATACATGGGGATTTGAAGAGACGGCAAAATATTTCCATCCATTAGAATAGTGCATTAATAATTGTTAGAGGCAACATTCACAACTAAATGCTAAAAAGAAATGGTAATAAGTTTGAGAAGAAGTGGGATTTTTGCATAATCTCGAGATATCTCAAATATTCAAATATAAGCTATATATCCTAAAAATATAAGTAAATATTTCTAAAGAGACACATAAGTAAGTATGTTCATAGGAGACTTTCTTAGTAAATGAAAACTGGAAATTGTCCAAATGTCCCTCAGTAGGAATATGGATAACTAAATTGTGGTGTAGTCCTAGGAAAGACGACACTACATTAAAAATAACCAACCATGTTTACTCTCAACAATCTGTACAAATATCAGATGAAACATTGAAAGAATAGACCCAGGCAAATCTTGGCACAAATTATCTGGTTATTTTAGGTGAGTATGTGGAACATATGCAATAGCACGGAGGGCCATAGGGGAAGGGAGGGAAATCTAAAGGGGGAGAAATCAGAGAGGGAGATGAACCATGAGAGACTATGGACCCTGGGAAACAAACTGAGGGTTTCAGAGAGGAAGGGGTTGGGGGATGGGATAACAGGGTGATGGGTATTAAGGAGAGCATGTGTTGTGATGAGCACTGGGGTTATACGCAACTAATGAATCATTGAACACTCATCAAAACCTAATGATATACTATACAGTGGCTAACTGAACATAATAAAAAAATAAATTAAAAAATTAAAGTATGGAGATAGAAGACAGAAGAATTAGTAACTCATTGGAAGACATTGGTTGACTGAACAAATCTTATTTGGGTTCTGCATAATTTGATATCTAGATCAGGTTGGTGATTACATGACTATATATTTATACAATAATTTATGTACTCTATACTTGAATTTGTTTTCTGGATGTAACCTATACTTTAATAAAGTTGTCCAAAAAGTTGTGATGCAGCTAAAGTAGTTCTCCTAGTATAATTTTATCTTACATTCGCATATGTTAAAATGTATAGAGTTTAAAACCCATGGTGAAACTTCCTTTTTTTTTTTTTTAAAGATCTTATTTATTTATTTGAGAGAAAAGGGAGAGAGAGCACAAGGAGAGGGGAGGAGCAGAGAGAGAAGGAGAAGCAGACTCCCTGCTGAGTGGGGAGCCCGATGTGGGACTCCATCCTAGGATCCTGGGACCATGACCTGAGCCAAAGGCAGACACTTAACCAACTGAGCCACCCCCAGGAGCTCCATGGTGAAACTTCTAAGATACTAGTATAAAAAACCAAACCATCGTCAAAAGGCAAAGTAATAAAAGGAAGCAAATAAGGGAGATAAAACCCAAATCAATAAACTAGAAAGTGTATTTATAATTGAAACAATCTGCAATATTACTCACTGGTTTTTATTTTTTAAATTTTTTATTGTTATGTTAATCACCATATATTACATAATTTGTTTTGGTGTACTGTTCCATGATTCATTGTTTGTTCATAACACCCAGTGCTCCATGCAGAATGTGCCCTCCTCAATACCCATCACCAGGCTAACCCATCCCCCCACCCTCCTCCCCTCCAGAAACCTCAGTTTGTTTTTCAGAGTCCATCATCTCTCCTGGTTCGTCTCCCCCTCTGACTTACTCCCCTTCATCCTTCCTCTTCTGCTATCTTCTTCTTTTTCTTTTTTCTTAAAATATGTTGCGTTATTTGTTTCAGAAGTACAGATCTGTGATTCAACAGTCTTACACAATTCACAGCACTCACCGTAGCACATATCTTCCCCAATGTCCATCACCCAGCCACCCCATCCCTCCCACCCCCGACCACTCCAGCAACCCTCAGTTTGTTCCTGAGATTAAGAATTCCTCATATCAGTGAGGTCATATGATACATGTCTTTCTCTGATTGACTTATTTCACTCAGCATAATACCCTCCAGTTCCATCCACGTCGTTGCAAATGGCAAGATCTCATTCCTTTTGATGGCTGCATAATATTCCATTGTGTATATATACCACATCTTCTTTATCCATTCATCTGTCGATGGACAGCTTGGCTCTTTCCACAGTTTGGCTATTGTGGACATTGCTGCTATAAACATTGGGGTGCACGTACCCCTTCGGATCCCTACATTTGTATCTTTGGGGTAAATACCCAGTACTCACTGGTTTTTATTAAAAGATTAATATGACTGATAAACAACATATCAAGATTAAACAAAAATTAAAAGGGAAAGAAAAACTCATGTCAGGCATGTAAAAGAGGACATTACTAGACACCCTTCCTACACACAATAAAAATCATTAAAATTTACTGTGAACACTATTATGACCCTTGAAGCTATCCTCTTTCAAAATGCTGAAAGGTATTGAAATATACAACTTTTAAATTTAAATTTATCCTTTTGTTAATGTGGTATATCACATTGATTGATTTGTGAATGTTGAACCACCCCAGAAATAAATTCCACTTGACTGTGGTGAATAATTCTTTTAATGTATGTTGGTTTCAGTTTGCTAGTATTTGTTGAGAATTTTTGCATCCATGTTCAACAGGGATATTGGCCTGTAATTCTCCTTTTTAGTGGGGTCTTTGTCTGGTTTTGGAATTGAGGTAAGGCTAGCCTTGTAGAAGAAGTTTTGAAGTTTTCCTTCCATTTCTATTTTTTGGAACAGTTTGAGAAGAATAGGTACTGATTCTTTAAATTTCTGGGAGAATTACCCTAGGAAACCACCTAGCCCTGGCGTTTTGTTTATTGGGAGATTTTTTTTTTATTACCAATTCAATTTCTTTGCCGGTTATGGATCTGTTCAAATTTTCTATTTCTTCCTGGTTCAGTTTTTGTAGTTTGTATGTTTCTGGGAATTTATCCATTTCTTCCAGATTGCCCAATTTTTTGGCCTGTAATTTTCCACAGTAATGTCATATAGTTGTATTTCTGTGGTGTTGGTTGTGATTTCTCCTCTTTCGTTGATAATTTTATTTATTTGGGTCCTTTCTCTTTTCTTTTTGATAAGTCTGACTAGGGATTTATCCATTTTATTAATTCTTTCAAAGAACCGGCTCTTACTTTCATTGATCTGTTCTGTCTTGTTGTTGTTGTTTCTATATCATTTATTTCTGCTCTAATCTTTATTATTTCCCTTCTGCTGCCTTTAGGCTTTATTTCTTATTCCTTTTCTATCTACTTTATGTGTAAGATTAGGTTGTGCTTTCAAGACTTGCTTTTTGATGTAAGCCTGTATTGCTATATATTTCCCTTTTATGACTGCCTTTGCTGCATCCCAAATGTTTCAGACTGTTTTGTTTTCATTTTCATTTGCTTCCGTGTACTTTTAAAATTTCTTCTTTAATTTCCTGGTTGACCCATTCATTCTTCAGTAAGATGTTCTTTATCCTCCATGTATTTGTAGTCTTTCCAAATTTTTTCATGTGGTTGACTTCAAGTTTCATTGCATTGTTGTATGAAAATATGTATGGTATGATTTCAATCTTTTTGTACTTTGTTGAGGGCTGATTTGTGACCCAGCATGTGATCTATTCTGGAGAGTGTTCCATGTGCGCTCAAAAAGAATGTGTGTTCTGCTGCTTTAGGATGGAATGTTCTGAATATATCTGTTAAGTCCATTTTGCCCAGTGTGTCATTCAAAGCCATTGTTTCCATGTTGATTTTCTGCTTACATGATCTGTCCATTGCTGTAAATGGGTGTTAAAGTCCCCTACTATTATTGTATTATTATCAGTGAGTTTCCTTATGTTTGTTATTAATTGTTTTATATATTTGGGTGCTCCCAAGTTGGGGCCATAAACATTTACAGTTGTTAAATCTTCTTGATGGATAGACCCCTTAATTATGATATAATGCCCTTCTTCATCTCTTGTTACACTCTTTGGTTTAAAATCTAGTTTGTCTGATATAAGTATGGCTACTCCTGCTTTTTTTATGTCCATTAGCATGGTAGATGGTTCTCTATCCCCCCACTTTCAATCTGCAGGTGTCTTTAAGTCTAAAATGATTCTATTGTAAGCCACAAAATGATGGGTCTAGGTTTTTTTATATATATATTTTCTGATACCTGATGCTTTTTGATTGGAGTTTTTAGTCCATTTGCATTTGGAATAATTATTGATAGATAAGAATTTAGTGCCATTGTATTACTTGTAAAGTCACTAATTCTGGAAATTTTCTCTGTTCCTTTCTAGTCTTTTTTGCTTTTGGTCTTTCTTTCCTACTCAAAGGGCTCCCTTTAATATTTCTTGCAGGGCTGGTTAGTGGTCATGAACTCCTTTAGTTTTTGTTTGGGAAACTCTTTATCTCTCCTATTCTGAATGACAGCCTTGCTGGATAAAGGATTCCTGGCTGCATATTTTCCCCATTCCACACGTTGAATATATCAAATGGCCTGCCATGTTCCTGTGGAGAGATCTGCTGCAGACCTGATTTGTCTTCCCTTGCAGGTTAAGGATGTCTTTTCCCTTGCTGGTTTTGGGATTCTTTCTTTATCTCTATATTTTAAAAAATGTAGTATGATATGTCTTGGTGTTGGCCAGCTTTTGTTGAATTTGATGGGTGTGTTCTGTGTTTCTTGGATTTTGATGTCTGTGTCCTTCCTAGATTAGGGAAGTTTTCAGCTATAATTTGCTCAAATAAACCTTCTGCCCCCTTTTTCCTCTCGTCTTCTTCTGATTCTCCTCTGATATGAATGTTATTATGCTTTCTGGAGTCACTGAGTTCCCTAAGTCTTCATTTGTGGTTCAATACTTTTCTTTCCCTCTCCTTTTCAGCTTCATTATTTTCCATAAATTTTATCTTCTATGTCACTGATTTGTTATTCTAATTCTTCCATCCTTGTTGTTATTACCTCCAGTTGGTTTTTCATCTCAGTTATAGCATTTTTTTATTTCAACCTGACTAGTTTTTAGTTCTTTTATCTCTGTAGGAAAGGATTCTCTTGTGTCTTCTAAGCTTTTCTCAAGCCCAGCCTGTACCTTTATGATTGTTGTTTTAAATTCTGGTTCAAGCATATTACTTACATCTGTTTTGATTGGATTTCTGTCCATGACCTCTTCATGTTCTTTTTTTTAAGATTTATTTATTTTAGAGAGAGAGTGTGAGTGGGTGGAGGGGCAGAGGGAGAGGGAGAGAGAAAGATAGAAAGAAGCAGACCCCCACTGAGTGTGGAGCCTGATGCAGGGCTCAATCTCATGACCCTGGGAACATGACCTGAGCCAAAATCAAGTCTGATGCCTAACCAACTGAGCCACCCAGGTGCCCCTATGTTCTTTCTTTTGGGGTTAATTCCTCTGTTTTGGCATTTTGTCTAGGTCCTTGTTTTTTTGTGCGTGTGTTATGAAAGCCTGTTATATTTCCTGCTCCTGAGAGTAATGGCTATATTAAGTAGAGATCCTGTACTGTTCAGGGCCTGGCACTTCAGGAAGTGTTTCAGAGTGCGCACTCTTCTGTTGTGTCTTGGCTGTTCTTTCCCTCAGGTCAGTCCTCTGTAGAGTTTCTCTTTGCCTGCAATGGGAGTGTTTGGACATTGTCCAGTGTTTGGCATTTTAACTAGGTGTGCTTTGGTCTGCTTGTTAAAATAAGCCTGATGCTATTTCCACTAGAGCTGAGGCTTTGTAGCACTCTATGATCAGTAAACTTTTCATGTGTGGGGGGTTTGTGCTGGTCTTCTGGGGGAGGGACTTGCTGCACTGGTTCACTGGCTAACTTGCCCTAGTAAAGATGCACCTGCAAGATGTAGTGGAGTGGGGCTTGGTGTAAGTGGCTCCAGCCTCCAGTAGGGGCGCTGTGTTGCTCACTGAAGTCCGTCTGTGCTGATAGGTAGGGGGGTGGGAGGGGGAATGGTATCTCATCTCTTGAGAGGGGATTTTTTGTCGGCCACTGTTCAGAAAGCCCTCATAGAAGAGTGAACAATCTCCCCTCTTGTGTCCCAAGCTTCCATCAGAACCCTGCTTTCACCCTGTCTGTGTCTGAGCTGTCAGCCTGCCTGGCAGTGCAGTACTCCTGTGTCTTATCTCAGGCATGTAGCTGGGTTTCAAAAGCTTCAAATTTTAGGGACCCTGAGTGGTGTGGACCCACACTGTTTCTCTGGGGGAGGATCTTTCTGTGCTGTGGCTGGTGCTGGTTTGTCCCAGAAAAGCAGTCACATGACCATGCAGGGGCTCAGAGTTTATGGTGAAGCACAGCCAAAAGCTGGCTTCCAGGTTAGCTGCCTTAAGCAGGTGCCTCTGCTGCTATGTAATTAATGGGATCACTCAGTGGCACTCACCATCTCTTTTTTCCTGAGAGTCAGTGCCACCTCTCCCAAATGCACTCCAAGAAGAGGAATTGTTTCTCCTGGTGTGATTAAGGAGATCCTGGATCCGAGGATCCAGGCATGCTGGGTAATCCCAGGCCTCTGCCCTCCTTCTCCACAGGAACACTACTAAGCTTGCCAGGCACAACCTTGGTGATGGTGTGGACTTCTAAAACTTTAGACTTTGAGCTCTGGTGCTTGTAAAAGCTTACCATAGTTGGCCCCTCTCCTTCTCCTTTTCCTAGTCAATAGTTTGGAGGGAAGAGTTTTTCTTGTGCAATCCCCTGCATGCTGCTTTCTCTCTCTCTTTCTCTCTCACTCCTCTCCCTGTGACCAGGGGTCCCTCCCCTCCACAGCTCCTGCAATTCTTTTTTCCCCCAAAGTAACTCTCTGCAGCTCCTACCTTCCATGATGTCGCCATTTTTCTCCCTCCAAATGTGCAGTTTGTTTTTTAAGTCCTCAGATCGATTTCTTAGGTGTTCAGAATGATTTGATATTTATCTAGCTGTGTTCAAGGGACAAGGCAAGCATAGGGTCCCCCTACTACTCCACCATCTTAACTCCTCAACTGAAGAATTACTATTTTTTAAATAACCATATTACTCAAAGAGATTTATGGACTTAATGCAATTGCTACCAAAATCTCAAAGGTATTTTTTGAGAAACCGAAAAACCCATCCTGAATTTTTTATGGAATCTCAAGTTATTCAGAATACATAAAACAATACTGAAAAGTGAAGAATAATGTTGGGAGACTTACATTTTCTGATTTCAAAACTTACTACAAAGCTACAGTAATCAAAACTGGCATAAAAACAGACATATAGACCAATGTAATAGAATAGACAGCCCAGAAATATACCTTCACATATATTGTCAATTAATTTTCAACAAGGATGATAAGACCATTAAATGGGGGAAATTTTTCTTTTCAACAAGTGTTGCTGGGAAAACAAGATATTCACATGCAAAAGAATAAAGTTGGACCTTACCTTACACCATATACAAATATTAACTCAAAATGGATCAAAGAACTACACTAGAAGAAAACTTAGGGGGAAAACTTCAAGACATTGGTTTGGCAATGATTTCTTGGCTATGATGCCAAAAATGTAGGCAACAGTAGTAATATAAAAAATGTTGACTTCATCAAAATTAATAACATTTGTACATCAAAGAAAAGCCACTATCAAGACAGTGAAAAGGTAACTTGCATAATAGGAGAAAATAATTTGAAAATCATATATCTGATAAAGAATTATCCAGAATACATAAAGAACTCCTTCACCTCACTACCAAAAAATTAAACAAACCAATTGAAAAGTAGGCAAAAGGTTTAAATAAGAATTTCTCTAAATAATATATACAAATGGGCAATAAACACTTGAAAAAATCCTCAACATAAATATTTGTTGAGGGAAATGAAAATTAAAACCAGGGGCACCTGGGAGGCTCAGGTGGTTAAGCATCTGCCTTTGGCTCAGGTCATGATCCCAGGGTCCTGGGATCAAGCTCTGCGTTGGATTCCCTGCTTAGCAGGGAGCCTGCTTCTCCCTCTCCCGCTGCCTCTCCCCCCACCTTGTGCTCTCTCTATCGCTCTTGCTCTCTCAAATAAATAAATAAATAAAATCTTTAAAAAATTTTTAAAAAGAAAATTAAAACTAGAATGAGATATGACTTCATACTCATTAGGATGTCTATTAAAACACACATGCATACAAAATTTTAGTGAGAATTTGGAGAAATTACAACTTTTGTTCATTGCTATTGGGAATCTAAAATTGTGTAGCCACCATGGAAAAGAGTTTAGACTTTCCTCAAAAAGCTACACATATAATTGCCATGTGATCTAGTAATTCCACTATTAGGTATATATCCAAAGAATTGAAAGCAGAGACTTAAACAAATACTTGCACACCAGACTTCTTAGCAGCATTATTTGCAATAGTCAAAGTTGGAAACAATCCAAGTATATTCAGATAGGTAGTTAAATAATTTTATTATTATCTTATTATCTATCATCTATCTATCTATCATCTATCTATCATCTATCCATCTTTCTTTCTATCAAATTTAGCCATAAAAAGGAACGAAGTTTTTTTTTTAAAGATTTTTATTTATTTATTCATGAGAGACAGAGAGAGAGGCAGAGGGAGAACCAGGCTCCCAAGGAGCAGGGAGCCCAATGCAGGACTCGATCCCAGGACCCTGGGATCATGACCTGAGCCGAAGGCAGACGCTTAACCATCTGAGCCACCCAGGCACCCTGGAATGAAGTTTTGATACATGCCAGAACATGGATGAAACTTGAAAACATTATACTAAGTGAAATAAGCCACATACAAAAGGACAAATAGTGTATAATTCCACTTATATGAGACACTTAAATTAGACAAATTCATGGAGACACAAAGTATAATAGAGATTACCAGGGCTTGGGTAGGAGGGAGTGAGGAATGGAGAGCTATTGTTTAATGGGTACAGAGTTTGAGTTTGGGATGATGAAGTTTTGGAAATGAATATTGGGGATGGTTACACAACATTGTGAATGTGCTTAATGCAACTAAATAGTACACTTATAAATGGTTAAATGATAAAATTTATGTGATATACATTTTACCACAATAAAACTACAATGACAGTACATTTTATAATATCAATTATAATAAAATATATAGGAATAAATTTAATAAAAGAAGTACAAGTTTGTTCACTGAAAATTACAAAACATTGCTGAGAGTAATTAGAGAAAACATAAATAAATGAAGAGAATTTCCTTGTACATGGATTGAAAGATACAATATTGTTAAAATACCAATTCTCAAATCAATCTATAGATTCAAGGCAATCCCTGTCAGAATTCCAGGTGTTTTGCTTTAGTTTTTCCTTTTTTTTTTTTTGCAGAAACTTACAAGCTGATACTAAAATACAGATAGAAATTCAAAAGACTCAGAATAGTCAAAACTTTTTAGGAAAAAAAGGAAAATGATGGAGGACTTTCACTCCCCAACAGCAACAACAAAACTTACTATAATGCTGTAGTAATCAAGACAGTGTGGTATGGGCATAAAGCTAGACATATAGATTAATGAAATTGAACTGAAAATCTAGAAATAAACACATATTTATGGTTGTGGCAAGTTTAAGGATTTGGGGGCTGATCAAAGAAAAGACAAGGAGACAAGATGGCAGTATTGCACAACAAGCTTTATTGGGCAGTTCTTGAAGCAGGGTTATATGAGAGGGTATATTCCTCACAGCAGGAGACCTTACACAGACTTGTCACTGGGCCATAATGCAGAAGGTGAAGTGGGCAAGGGAATTTTTAGGAGAGGTAAATCAGAGAGGGGGCTTAAGTATCTAGGTAATGTCCTCCACTAGCAAGGTGGGCATTCCTTAGGTCAGAGAGCTCCAAAGAGCAGCAGCATTTTGGGATCTTTTATAGTTACAGGGTTTGTCTCATCTGCGGCTAGCAGATGTTGGGAGTAGTTTTGTAGGGTAACAGGCAAGCTCTAAATGGCCAAAATCATACTTACTGGGGCTATATTTAAAACAGATGTGTAAGAATTTGAGTTTGGTGCTGAGTTAAGGGCCGTAGCCTGTTATGAAGAATAAACATCATAGGGACTGATATACAGGGGCCATCTTTGGCTCATTTATATAACAAAGGTCAGCAGGTTTGTGATAAAAGTACCAAGGCAATTAAATAAGGAAAAGACAGTTTTTTAAACAGATGGTGTTGATATAAATAAATATCCTTCCTAAATAGGAAGCTAAACACAGACCTTTAAGTTACACTATATGCAAAAATTAACTCAAAATGGGTCACAGGCCTAAATATAAGAGCTAAAATTATAAAACCTTTAGAAAAAAATCTTTAAGACCTTGTGTTAGTCAGGGATTTTTTAGTTATGACATCAAAACACAGTCCAGTAAAAAGTGATAAATTTGATCTCACCAAAATTCAAAACCTTTGTACTTCAAACACACAATCTTAGTTGGCATAAAAAGACATGCAACATACTGGTGGAAAATATTGCAAAACACATATCTGATAAATGATTTGTATCCAGAATATGCATAGAAGTCTTATACCTCAATAATAAAAAGATAGTCAAACTGATAAAATATGGGCAAAGAATTTGAAGGCATTATGCCAAATATATATATATATATATATATATATATATATAGCCAATAAGCAATAAAAGGTCAGTAGAGAAATGTGAATTAAACCACAACAGGATACCATTCTATATTGCACCAGAACAGCCAAAATAAAAATGACTTGCACACAAATGTTCATGGTAGCATAATTCGTAGTAGCCAAAGTTGAAAACAGCCTATATGTCTATCGACTAGTGAAAAAATAAACATGGTGTGTTATATCCATACACTTAAATACTATTCAGCAATAAAAAGGAACCAACTATGGATACATGCTATGGCATAGATGAATCTCAAAATCTTTATTCTCAGTGAAATAAGCCAGACACACATGACTACATATTATATGATTCAATTTATATGAAATATTTAGAAAAGGTAAAGTTATAAAGACAGAATGTAAATTAACAGTTGCCTATGATGGGAGTGGGACGTTAGGAAGTATAGTGGGGATTAACAGTAAATGTTTATGAAATATCACATTGGGATGATGGACATGTTCTAAAACTTTTCCATGGCAGAGGCTGGTAAATTTAAGAAATCATTGAATTGTGCACTTGAAAAGGGTGAGTTACATGATATACAAAATATAACCCCATGGAGTTACTTTAAAAATAAACAATGTTGACATAAATATTATTGTACATGGCTTTTTGTGTATATACCTAAATGTGGAATTGTTGGGTCCTAGGAGAGGCATGTGTTTAAACTTAGCAGATGAGACACCCGGGTAGCTCAGTTGGTTAAGTGTCTGCCTTCGGCTCAGGTCATGATCCCAGGGTCTTGGGATCGAGTCCCGCATTGGGCTCTCTGCTCCGTGGAGAGCCTGCTTCTCCCTCTGCCTCTGTCTCTCATGAATAAATAAATAAAATCTTTAAAAAAATAAATAAACTTAGCAGATAGTGCCAACTAGTTTTCCAAAGTTGTTACCAATTTACACTCCTAGTAGTAGTATCTAAGAGTTCCAATTTCTTTACATCCTTGCCAAAGTTTCGAATTCTTAGTCTTTTTAATTTTAGCCATTGTCAGTTCTCCTTATGTAGTAATCACTTATTTGTGTTGCATATATATGTGTATGTTATACATATTTCACCTATTTTTGCTTAGTGCTCATCTTACTGACAATATTGTTTATGTTTTTGTTTGTTGTTTTTTTAACATTTTTTTATTGTGGTTAAATGTACATAACATAAAATTTATCATTTTAACTATTTTTAGGTGTACAGTTCAGTGGCATTAAGTACATTCACATTATTGTCCAAATATCATCAACATCCAGAACATCTTCATTTTTGTGAACTGAAACTCTGTATGCATTCAATAAAAATTCCCATTCCTTCCTGCCTCCAGACTCTGGCAACCACCATTCTACCCTATGAATTTGACTGCTTTAGTTACCTCATGTAAGTGGAACCATAAAATATTTGTCTTTTTGTGCCTGGATTATTTCACTTAGCATAATGTCTTCAAGGTTAATCCATGTTGTATCATGTGTCAGAATTTCATTCCTTTTTATGGATGAATAATATTTCCTTTGTATGTATGTACTATGTTTTGTTTATCCATTCTTCCATCAATGGACATTTGGATTGTTTCCACATTTTGGCTATTGTGAAAAATGCTTCTATGAACATATGAGTGTAAAAATATCTGAGACCCTGCTTTCATTTCTTTTGGGTACATATCCAGATGTGGAATTGCTGGGTCGTGTGGTAATTCTATGTTTATTTTTCTGAGGATCCACCATATTGCTTTTTACAGCAGTTGCACCATTTCACATTCTTTAGCAATGCGCAAAGTTTCCAATTACTCCATATCCTTGTCTACACTTGTTATTTTCTGTTTTTATTCTTCTGATAACAGCTATTTTAATGGGTGTGAAGTGGTATCTCATAGTGGTTTTGATTTGCATTTCCCTAATTAGTGATGTTGAACATCTTTTCAGGTGCCATTTGTATCTCTTCTCTGTAGAAATATCTATTCAAGTCCTTTGCCCATTTTTAAACTGATTTGCTTGTTTCTGTTGTTCTTGAGTTGTAGGAGTTCTTATGTATTCTGGATATTAATCCTCTATCAGATATATGATTTGTATATATTTTCTCCCATTTCATGGGCTGCCTTTTAACTCTGTTGATAGTATTTTTTGATGAACAAAAGTTTCTAATTTAAAGAAGCCCAATTTATCTATTTTTTCTTTTGTTGCCTATACTTTTGGCATCATATACTTTTGTTTTAGGCAATGAAATACATCATTCCCTTTGTGGTTTCTGTGACTGCATGTATGACTAGGATGTACTCTTCGATCTTAAAATTAGATGACATATTTTCTCTTTTAATAATTTGGTTTAACTACATAATATATTTAAATAACAAAGGATTTTCTTCTAAAATTAATTTTTGGAAACTACTAAAGGACATTGGAATATGGTAGTGACAGGGGAAAGTTTATGAGTTTATCTCAGTTTTGTTTTTAGAAAACTCTAGCCTAAATGCAACACATATATAGACATGTTAGAAAGAAAAGGACCAAAATGTTCACATTGGTTCTGTCAAGGTTGTGAGATTACTAGTGATTTCTGTTATACTTTAAAATTTTCCTTATTTTCCAAATTTTTAAAAATGAGCATGTGTTGAATTTATTGTCAGAAAATTACAAGGAATGTTGCAACTTCAGAACCAGAAAAGAAACTTGGAATAAGATGGACTCATAACAAGGGAACTACCAGACTGATACCTAAGACTGAAAACTGAATTTTGTAAATACTGTGATGGTATACAGTACACAGAGATAAAATAAGTAAAAAGAAAACTACCTGTATACTGAAAGAATCTGTAAAGAAGTACAATATGTAAACAGTGTTTATCTCTGTGATAATAACACAATGCAAATTGTTTAAATCTGGGAAATAGTTAAAAATTTAAAAGTTGTTCAATTCATAAACTATCAGCATTGGAAATATGGACAATAAATATCATCAATGATTCCTATTCAGAAGATATTTTCAAATGACTGCATAGCATTCCATCCTGTATCATGTACTTAACCATGTCTTTAATGCTGAAATTTAGATTATTTTCAGTAACTCAAAAGTGTCAAGCAAATGCTATGATTTTTTAAATAAATATTACTTTACATTTGAACATTTCTTTTTAAAATTCCCAATGGCTTGAGAGCCAGTATCCAAAAAGAGGAAGAGACAAGTCAGTATTAGGAGTGACTGATAAGACTGGTTTATTGTCTTGTGTGTTCACTTGTCAGTTGGATACAGCACTTTGGATCTTCATCACGGGCCCTATTTCACCTGAACCCTCATCTAACCACCTCTTTTGTCCCCCCTCCCACCCCAGGAAATGTTAGGAGGCATTTCCAATTTAAAATTACTGCTCACTTACCATATAGCTTGTGGAAAATACAGTAAAAAACAAAATATAGACTATTTAAATCACTGACAATTACTAAGACCAAGATTGCTAATTTTTTAAAGTGTTTTCCCTTCTAGTCTATCTTTATAAATACCCCCGCCCCCACCTCTCCTCTTTCCAGAGCCTGGGGCTAAAATCAAAGGGACAGATTTAGGATGGGTGGATGTCTTGTCCTCTGGCCTTGTCCGACATTTTAGTTAGTTTTTTTAGCTTTTTTTTTTTTGCTATTATAATACCAGTTACAAATTGAGAGACTAAACAAATAAAACCTAGGTTTCTGAAAACTCGGGAGGGGGTTGGAGGATAAGTGAGAGGTGGATGAATCAGCTATATTAGAGAACCTGGGAAGGTGAGCAGAGTTGGAAAACTTGCTAGATCTAATAATTTATTGGCTCAGGACTTGTCAATCACCCAGCCCAGCAAATGAGATTAGAGCAGAGTCGTAGGGGAGGGAGGGAGTGACGCAGCCAACTCTTTGCCGGGAGAAAATCTAGTCAAGAGACAGCTGCGTAATCATATTGCGGCACCGTTTTTTTCTTGCAGCAGCTGCTGCTTGGGAAGGGTCCGCCCACTGCAGCTCTCTGCAGTCTCTAGCTCGCTCTTCCAAGACTGACCATCGCCACTCTTTGCACTCAAGCCCTGGCTACGGTTGCCTCTGTCCGCTTCTCACAGCATCAGCACAGCCTTCATCCCGGCAGCAGCCTCCACCGTTACTCCCGCAGCCCAGACACTACTGCCCGTTCCACCTCTGCCCCAGCCACCGCCGCTTCTGCTATTCCGGTGAGTCTTTCCCTGCGAAGGCCAGGTCTCCTTATCTTGGCGGTAGCCACCTTACGCGTTACGGTCCTTTGAAAAATGGCCGAGTCAGCCGACCACAAGGAACTGTTAGAATCTAGTCAAGAAGAGGCTGGTAATAAGGTAATGATGGAGGGACCCGGGGAACAGCCGGAGCGCAGTGAAGATGTCGCAGCTGGGCCTGGAGATGATAAGGAGCGCGGTGAAGAAGCCGCCGCTGGGCATGGGGAAGAAGGGGGAAAAGGTGAAGATGCTGCTGCTGGGTCCGGGGAAGGCGGGTTAAAAGATGAAGATACTGATGAGGATTCAGACCGTCCAAAAGGACTTATTGGTTATCTTTTAGATACAGACTTCGTTGAAAGTCTACCTTTGAAAGTTAAGTACCGTGTGTTAGCCCTCAAAAAGCTTCAAACTAGAGTGGCCAATCTAGAATCCAAATTTCTGAGGGAATTTCATGGCATTGAAAGAAAGTTTGCTGAAATGTATCAACCCTTATTGGAAAAAAGACGTCAGATCATAAATGCAATCTATGAACCTACAAAAGAGGAATGTGAATATAAATCAGACTCTGAGAACTATGATGATGCGATGTATGATGAGGAAGAGATGTATGGTAATGAGGAGGGCCTGATGCATGAGTATATGGATGAGGATGATGGTTATGAGGGAGATTATTATGATTATGCTGTTGAGGAGGATGATGACGATGACGATGACGATGATGATGATGATGACATTGAGGCTACTGGAGAAGAGAATAAAGAAGAGCAGGATCCTAAAGGAATTCCTGATTTTTGGCTGACTGTCTTAAAAAACGTTGACACACTCACTCCTTTGATTAAGAAATATGACGAGCCTATTCTGAAACTCCTAACAGATATTAAAGTGAAATTTTCAGATCCTGGTGAGCCTCTCAGTTTCACACTAGAATTTCACTTCAAGCCCAATGAATATTTCAAAAATGAGCTGTTAACAAAGACTTATGTGCTGAAGTCAAGGCTGGCATATTATGATCCCCATCCCTATAGGGGAACCGCGATTGAGTATTGCACAGGCTGTGAGATAGATTGGAATGAAGGAAAGAATGTCACTTTGAAAACCATCAGGAAGAAGCAGAAACACCGGATCTGGGGAACAATCCGAACTGTAACTGAAAATTTTCCCAAGGCTTCATTCTTCAATTTCTTTACTCCTCATGGAATCAGCTCAAATGGAAAAGATGGAAATGATGATTTTTTACTTGGTCACAATTTACGTACTTACATAATCCCAAGATCAGTCTTGTTTTTCTCAGGTGATGCACTTGAATCTCAACAGGAGGGAGTAGTTAGGGAAGTTAATGATGCAATTTATGACAAAATTATTTATGATAATTGGATGGCTGCAATTGAGGAGGTCAAAGCCTGTTGCAAAAATCTGGAGGCAATAGTGGAAGACATTGATCGCTAAAAGCAAAGTGTACTTGGCCCTGACATTAACTGCCCTAGATCGTTACTCAAGATATAAGAAGTTAATTACAGTCTTGTGTTCTGAATTTTTTCTTGTAGTGTCACTTAAAACATAGGTCTCAGAAGTATAAGGGAAATTTAAATACTAATTCATTTGATCTTGCATTTTAGTAGTAGAATGCTTTCAAGAAATGTAAACTGTGGTAGATGATTTAAAATATTAATATAGTGTTGTGTAGTTGAATCCTTCTAAAGTCCTTTTATCATGTAGCTATTAGTCTGTGGCTGTGAATATTATTGGAACTGCTAAATGAGATCAACATTTATTTGGAAAGAAAATCTTGGAGAACCAGCTCAAGGTTTTCTGCTGTTGTTGTTGTTTGTTTTTTATATTTGTGTTTTCTTAGTCCTTCATCTAGCGGGTTTAATTCTGTTGTACCTGCTTCATTTTGCAATAAAAATACAGTAGAATTTAAAATTTGAATGCTTAAGAAGACTGCATATGGTTAAGAGTTTCAGGCAAAACCACATTTATTGTTAATAACAGCTTGTCCATAGGTTCTTTGTATTTTATGTGACCATGATAAATAATAAAACTTAGTTATATTGAGGTTGGTATTTATCAGTGAAGTGTTAATCACAGTACTCTCAAGGGATCGCCACATATTGTTCTGTGTAATTTTGTAAACTGTAATCACAGTGTATAATTTCTCTTCCTATAGTACATTTAATCATTCATTGGAAGTAATCATGTTACCATTTTGAAGTTTTTTTTCATGTTCTTTCACTGCAAAATAAAATAAATAAAAATTTCAGAGTGTTTCCTGTTTTAAAACTGATCTTTTTTTCTCATGAAAGTATTATGTTCATTGGAAAACATCTGGAAAATACTAAAAAACACATTAATTAAACCAAAATCCACATACCCACTCCCCAAAGATAAGCACTGTTAATATCTTGACTTATTTTCTATTATTTTTCTGTGTTTAAATATGCATGCAGATTTACTAGCACTATACTTAGATGTGCAAAGAAGCTATCAGATTTTTTTTAACTAATCTAATTTTAATCCTGAGTCCACTTTCACACCCCAAGTTTTCAGGGAAACAAAAATCTCAGTTTTAATCCAGTAAACTTGCTGCTATTTCATAATTTAAACACTGTTATAAATAACAGGCTCCTGTATGTTAGTCTATATTTCAGATTTACCTACCCTTCCACAATGTCATCTAGATGTAGAGGGGCTTATATTGTTTTATGACGTTGGTGGGGGAGTGCACTGACTGGGGAAATAGGATGTGGTTGGTTAGAGAACTGATTTGTCTCAGAGCTGACACTGCCTTCTTCACATGTGGAAACCCAGAGGTTTGGCTTCCCATTTTGGCAGACTCTGAAGGTCACATCTATCCCTCTGGGAAAAATGGAATTTTTAAATCCCTTCCAAGCCATGTGAGATCTGAGAGCGGCTAGGAAGTGCTAACTGTGTCTCGTTATTGCTGCCTATCCACTCTTCCATCCCAGGTGATTGTGATGTGATCCCACAGAATTATAAGATGAAAGTGGAACAAAAGCTCTTCTGCTTGTGACTTATTCCTCCATTATTGAACATGCCTCCTTCGGATTTTGGCTCACAGAGGTAAGTTTATAACACTGCCCGATTTTCTTATCCCTGTCTCATCTTTACAATCAACTGAGGAGGATGATAGGGGCGTTTTCTTTCTGTTTCCTATCTGGATAGGACCCTCCTCTAATATGTCTTTCTCCCAGGGACAATGGTAAATGCTCACTTGCTTTTCTCTGGGGTTGCAATAGTTGACAGGGTATAGGGAAATAGAAACAACTTAGTATTATAGGGGAACTAAATTGGGAAATACTTCCAATATATGCTTGATAAATATAACATTTTCATACTCTTCACCACCCTCAATCTTGACCTCTTGAATTCCTGACCCTCCAACACCCAAGAAAACAAAGATTGGGCCTCTTTTAATTGTAGTTACTGTTACTGTGTATTAAAAATCAGAAACATGGGTGTATCTCTCCCTCTATTTTACAGAGGGGGCTAGGCATCTTGAAGTCCCTTCTGTCCCTTTCTCTAGCCTCCATGAGATAGAGCAGTAAAACTGCTTCTGACCTTTGCTTTATCCCTCATGTCAGTGGTGTCTAGCTAAAGACCATCAAGGACATACCCATAGTTGAACAAGGATATGCCCAAGTTGAACATAGTTGAATAAGTTGAACATACCCATAGTCTCCATCATTGCCATGAGAGAGCACACATCCTAGGGAGACACTGTATGTTATCAGTAAGTAAGTGTTAGAAAACATTGCAGAATTTGGGCTTTGGTTGTGTATTTGGTGGAGGTTCTGTGGAAGTGGGGGTTTACTCTATATTATAGGACAATTTAATGGTTGGTAGTTCAATAAATCTCATCCATAGGAAGGAGAGACTAGAACAAGGATACAGCTGTAATTGGTAAGGAGGTCATAGCCATTCATTTTAGCTAGAATGGCAGTGGTGTTTGGTATTTTGTGAGTGACACAGTGACCTTGTTTTTGTGCTTAGACTAAATTAGGTGGCCTTACTTTGTCTCATTTTATTACAGTCCCAGGATAACCTTGTTTGAGGTTGGTATTCTATGAGATGGTTTATATCCAATAGAAGAATAGCATGGCCTAGCTGTGTGGACCAGGCCAGTTTCCTAGTGTCAGGGACTGCTTTTTATATTTCCTTCTCTTTCACCCCTTCTCAGGAATGAAATTTGAGGCTGTCATCACTCCCTTAGCTTGTGTTGGGATGGATGTTCATTTGATTTGGGTTTAGACTAGTGTAAAGGAACCTTAGGCTTCGAGGGTAGGCCATAAGTTTCAGCCCACATACTAGGATTTAGTGCCCAAGTGTGACTAAGAATAGGATTTTTACCTTAATATTTTTATAATTGTTCTTAAAAAAATGTATCATTTATACAGTCCTGAAAGGGTTGTTGAGGTGGCTATCGGGCCTTGTTAGAAGTTTGGTATTTCCCGGGAATATACTGAAATACCTAAATACAATAAAATTCATTTTTTGGGTACATAATTTATAGTGTAAATTGTAGTATTTAGTATTATATATCATATAGTAGAGTGGTTAGTCTTTGAAGCCAGGCTGCTTAAGTTCAAATCCAAATTTTGTAACTTATTAGTCGGGTGACCTTGTACAAGTTACTTTATATGTCTTAGTTTTCATATCTGTAAAAATATAATAATTGCATATCTACCTCATAGATTATTATGAAGATTTAATTGATTTATATCAAGTGCTTGAAATATGCATGGCACATAGGGAGTGCTGTATAGGTGTATCTATGTTATTTTATTACTAAGTTTATATCTGTGAAATATTCAAAACTGGTATACAGTAAAGGTGCAGTAAATTTTTATTAAATTCTTAATAATTGTCCTTGTAATTTGTTTTCTAATTTACAAAAAGTGAAAGAATATACTCTGCATTTTAATAACAAAATCTCCAGGATTTCTGCAAGTATTAAGGAAGCTAAGTGGCAAATTTAGCAGCAGTACTTAAGATACTGACAAGCCTGGTTAATGATGAGGAAAATATAGTGACTATGGTGTTACTTCCTCACCACTGAATGCATTCATTATCTTCGTAGCTGTGTACACCAAACTCAACACTCACCACAGGCCATTTGTTCACTGGCCAATGGTGCATTATTAAATTAAAATATTTGGAAACCAGAGAAAAATAGAATACAGAAAATAAGAATCATGAAATTATATATCATCCATAGGTACATAACAGATTTTATTTTTTAGTTACACAGATATGTGCAATGTGTAGCTTATTATTTTAAAGCATATAATCTTTAAAAAATAATTATAAAGAATAAGTTTACATGGAACACATTTCTGAAATATATTTTCTCTGAAATTTTTTTTTGCCAAATAATGCAGGTTTTCAAGTAAAAGAGAAAAGAATGTCCCAAAGTAAACAATCTCAGCCTGTTTTTTTAAAACTACTCTAATGATCCATCTGTTGACCTGTTCTCAGGGTGTTTTAAGACAATAAAAACTCTGCAGATCATGCAGCCAACGGGTAATCACTGCCCTACATTCTGCATGTGCACACACCTCCTCACTTCTGGCTCTGCAGAGGTTTGTGTGTGCGCGCGCGCATGTGTGTGTTCACGTGCGGTCCCGCATGGGATGGGGTAAAGTGGGAAGGAAGTTAGGGGGGAATGGTCATTTGTCATAAAGGACCCTAGCCCCGGTGAAACTTCTCTATCAGGGCGTGTGCGAGAGCACATGGGGGCGGGGGAGACAGGGCTTAATCATCATGGAGGCCGCTACTGTATGTCTCCTCTTCGGCCTTTGTGCGCGCGGTCGTGCGTGCGTGCGTATGTGCGCGCGCGCGCGTGTGCGCGCATGCTGGTCAAAAGGAATGGGTGAGTCGTCTTCCCGGCTCCGTTGGTTTACGAAACCATATTGTGTGTGTAATAGTGCCTGTGCCGGTAAGAAGAAAGGCAGTTCTGGCCGAGGCATACCCGGGTTGGGGTGCTGTCTGTGGCTTTGAAGGAGGTCGGGAATGGAGGCGCGTTCTTCCACGTTGAAGTCAAGGTCGACTTGTCTGTCTGCTAAAGCGAAGGTACCCAGAGGGAAGGCAATGATAGGTGGCAGCGTGGAGGGAGGGTCCTGGCGTGGTTAACATTTGATCTGACCCACACCTGGGGGAAAGGGAAACTTAAGTGGATGACAAGAGGAGAGTCCCAGAATTGGACAGTATGGGAGGTTTTGATTTCAAATACCTTCAGAATAGATATCCTTTTGGTTGATGAAGTACAATGGCACCTTGGGCCCAGGACAGATTTGGGTCAAGCGTATATAAATACAGGTATGTACATCTATACAAGAAGTAGTGTGTATAAAGGAGTATTACTGGTTCTGACACCTACTGAATACTTCAATGTCAATACTAGTGTAGGCGTATTTGGTAGAAGAAATCAGTCTGTAATATGTTAATCATCTGTTTGCGATTCACTGCTTCTGTAAAGTGCAGAATCTGTGTATTAATTTAAACATACAAAAGGTTCAGCATTCCAATCGATTGTATCACTTGACGTGAGAAAAAACCTTTCCAACCAGTCTTATTTGGTAAGATTGGTGTTGAAATTAAAATTTCACAAGGCAATTTCATGAAAATGGTGAAAGATGGCTGTATTTTTACATTTTCTATTTCACATTAACATGCTCTCAGACTCTTTCATACACACACACAGACACACACACACACACAGCTGGATGATCCAGAGTGAGAGGAAGCTCATGGTCAGAAGGATTCACAACAGGTGGAACCAGTATGGAGTGTTTTATCATTTGATATTTCTACATCAGCTATCAAGGTGAAAGGAGGTAATAAATATTGACATTGTGTCTATGTATGTGCATGCTTGCATCTGTGCATGTATGTGCATGTTTTAATGCAGAATATTTCAGTAACAAGTAGAAATGATATTTACACCATAATCTTTGTTGTCCAAAATATCACCTAGAGTTTGCCAGGAGTCCTGTGGATAAGGGAAGAGTGAGTGGTTTGTGATGAGTTCCCTTTCTCACTGTGATGAGGTACTTTCTATTTTACAGCTTAGAGGAATTGAAAAGGTGCTTATACTTACTAAGATACATATTAGCCAATTTAAGATATTTGCATTTCATGGTCAAGTATTAAATTTACATACTCTTTCTGTATGTTAATGTGGTATTTTAGAACATTTCAGAATTACGTTCTCACTAGAGTTTGGATCAGGGTGGTTATCTCCATTTTTCAGATGAGAAATCTGAGATATAGACGTGATTTGCCACTACCATTCAGTTAGTGGTGCAAGAGTTCATATCTGATCTCATTGCTCATGCTCTTCATCACGCTATGCTGCCTTCAGTGAAACTGATGATGAATGTATTGCTAGTTTGCTTAATATCAAAATGCCTCTACCCATATTAAAGCTGCTTGGTACTAGCATAGGAATAGATATTAACATATTCCTTTGTCAGATGTGTTACCTCATTGATTTAGAATATATGGTAACAGCTAGGCTGAAGGTTTTTTAGAAAACTCCCTACTGTAGTTTAACAATGTAAAAGTATTACAGGAATGAAATCTCATTTTCCTTTAAATATTCTATAGTTTAGACTTTGCTAATCTGACCTATTCTTGCATGGGTTTAATTTAAATTTATTGCTGTTTTAAACCTCAAGTTTTAAATCTTGGTTCTTGTTCCTATTGTGGAACTTGTGATCTGAGTCACCAGTTTCCATATCTATACGATGGAGATAATTAGTAGTGCCTAGGTCATAAGATTCTTTTGATGATTCATTGTGATAATGACTATCCAGCACTTAGCACAATGTCTGGCACATAGCAAGCTCTAAAACATTAGGTGGTTATTATTATAATAATCATTTTCACTTCTTAGGATTGTCATGGAGAAATAAAATCATAAGATTGGTTTGGTACATAGTAAGGGTTTAATAAATTATAGCTACTCTTTTATAGCTTTATATCCCTGAGGTGATCACAAACAAGAGGATTTGAGGTCATTTTCTTTTGTCATTTTCTCTTTTTTAAAATTTTTTATTTGAAATAATGAGAGACTCACAGGCAGGTACAAAAATAGAACAGAGTTACATGAGCCCTGTAGGTTTATGCTTTTTGACAGATTTTGGAAATTTTCAGCTTTTATTTCCTTGAATATTTTTTTTCAGTTCCACACCCTTTCTCCTCTTTTTCTGGAGCCTGAATGATATGATGTTAGATCTTTTATTATTGTTATAGATGTCATGGTTCTGTTCATTTTTCTTCAGTCTATTTTCTCTTTGTTGTTCAAATAGGGTCAATTCTATTTATGTGTTCAAGTTCACTGATTCTTTCCTGTCATATGCATTTTGCTGTTGAACCCATCCAGTGTATTTGTTTTATTTATTTTATTTTTTCAACTTTATTTCTATTTGGTTCATTTTTATAACTTCTATTTCTTTGCTGAGATTTTCCCATATTCATTTGTTTCAAGAGTCTTCATAATTCCTTGTTGAAGCATTTAATCATAATTGCTTTCAAATACTTACCAGATAATTACAATATCTGAGTCATGTTGATGTTGGCATATGTTGATTGTTTTTACTCATTCAAGTTGTGATTTTTCTGGTTCTTGATATGATGAATGGTTTTTTATTATACCCTGGACATTTCTAGTATTATGTTATGAGACACTGGTTCCTATTTAAATCTTATATTTTAGCAGACAGTCAACCTGGTTAGGTTCAATGTGCAGGTGTTTTTGTTTTTTGATGACCTTGACAGTTTTGAGGAGGAGAATCAGTCAGGTACTTTTTAGAATACCCCTCAATTCCACTGTGGTTGTACCATTTAATGAGGGTTTCAGTTTCTCTACATCCTCACCAATACCTATTATTTTCTGTGCTTTTTAAAAATAATAGCCATTATAATGTGTGAAGTGGTATTTCACTGTGGTTTTGATATGAATTTACCTAATGATTAGTGATGTTGAGAATCTTTTCATATACTTCATTACCATTTGTATATCTTCTTTGGAGAAATGTTTATTTAAATCCTTTGCCCATTTTTGCATTGGGTAGTTGTTGTAGGAGTTCTTTGTATATTCTGTATATTAATCCCTTACCCCAGATCTATAATTTGCAAATATTTTCTCCCATTCCATGGATTGCCTTTTAACTCTATTGATGGCATTCTTAATGCACAAAAATTTTAAATTTTGATGAAATCCAATTTATTTACATATTCTTTTTTTCCTTGTGCATTTGGTGTCATAGCCAAGAAATCCTTGCCAAAGCCAATGTCATGTGGCTTTTCCCTTATATTTTCTTCTACAAACTTTAGGATTTTAGCTTTTACACTTAGGTATTTGATCCATTTTGTGTTAATTTTTGTATATGATGTAAGATATGGGTCCAACTTTATTCTTTCTCATGTGGATATCCAATTTTTCCAATACCATTTGTTGAAGACTGTCCTTTCTCAATTGAATGATTTCAGCATTTGAAAAATTTGACCATTTTTACAAAGGTGTATTTTTGAGCTCTTTATTTTATTTTATTGGTCTATATGTCTGTCTTTATGCCATTTTCACACTGTTTTGATTACTCTAGCTTCATAATAAATTTTGGTATCAGGAAGTATGAGTCCTCCAAAAGTGTTCTTCATTTTCAAGATTGTTGGCCTACTTAAGATCCCTTGAGATTACATATGAATTTTAGGATGAATTTTTCTATTTCTACAAAATTGTAGTTGGGATTTTGACAGGGATTACATTAAATCTGTAGATTGCTTTGGGTAGTATTTATATCTTAACAATATTGATTCTTCCAATCTGTGAATATGGGATGTCCTTCCATTTATTTCTGTCTTTAATTCTTTTAGAAATGTTTTATAGTTTACAGTGTACAAATCTCTCAACTCCTTGGTTAAGTTTATTTTGTTTATTTTTTATTATTTTCAGAGGTAGAATTTAGTAATTCATCACTTGCATATAACACCCAGTGCTCATTACATCAAGTGCCCTTCTTATGGCCATCACCCAATTATCCCTTCCCCCCACCGACCTCCCCTCCAGAAACCCTAGAGTTTAGCATCTCATGGTTTGCCTCCCTCTCAATTTTCGTCTTATTTTATTTTTCCTTTCCTTCTGCTATGTTCATCTGTTTTGTTTCTTAAATTCCACATATGAGTGAAATCATATGGTATTTATCTTTCTGTGACTGATTTCACTTAGCATAATACCTTCTAGTTCCATCCATGTCATTACAAATGACAAGATTTCATTCTTTTTGATGGCTGAGTAATATTCCATTGTGTGTGTATACACACCACATCTTTATCCATTCATCAGTTGATGGATATCTGGGCTCTTTTCATAGTTTGGCTATTGTCAACATTGCTGCTATAAACACTGGAGTGCATGTGCCCCTTCAAATCACTATGTTTGTATCCTTTGGCTAAATATCTAGCAGTGCAATTGCTGGGTTGTAGGGTTGCTCTATTTTTAACTTTTTTGGGAACCTCCATACTGTTTTCCAGAGTGGCTGCACGAATCTGCATTCCCGCCAACAGTTAAGAGGGTTCCCCTTTCTCCTCATCCTTGCCAACATCTGTTGTTTCCTGACTTTTTAGCCATTCTGTCTGGTGTGAGGTAGTATCTCATTGTGGTTTTGATTTGTATTTCCCTGATGCCGAATGATGTTGAGCATTTTTTCATGTGTCTTTTGGCCATTTGCTTGCCTTCTTTGGAGAAATGTCTGTTCATGTCTTCTGCCCATTTCTTGACTGGATTATTTGCTTTTTGGTGGTTGAGTTTGATAAGTTCTTTATAGATTTTGGATACTAGCCCTTTATCTGATATGATATTTGCAAATATCTTCTCCCATTCTGTAGGTTGCCTTTTAATCTTTTTGACTGTTTCTTTTGCTGTGCAAAAACTTTTTATCTTGATGAAGTCCTAATAGTTTATTTTTGCTTTTGTTTCTCTTGCCTTTGGAGACATGTCTAGCAAGAAATTGCTGTAGATGAGGTCAAAGAGGTTGCTGCCTGTATTCTTCTCTAGGATGTGGCTGAGGTCAAAGAGGTTTCTGCCTGTGTTATTCTCTACGATTTTGATGGATTCCTGTCTCATATTTAGGTCTTTCATCCATTTTGAGTTTGTTTTTGTGTATGGGTGTAAGAAAGTGGTCCAGTTTCATTCTTCTGTTATGTGGCTGTCCAATTTTCCCAAAACCATTTGTTGAAGAGACTGTCTTTTTTCCATTGGATATCCTTTCCTGCTTTGTCAAAGATTAGTTGACCATGAAGTTGAGGGTCCATTTCTGGGTTCTCTATTCTGTTCCACTGATTTATGTGTCTGTTTTTGTGCCAGTACCGTACTGTCTTGATGATTACAGCTTTGTAATACAGCTTGAAGTCTGGAATTGTGATGCCTCCAGGTTTGGTTTTCTTTTTCAACATTCCTTTGGTTATTCGGGGTCTTTTCTGGTTCCATACAAATTTAAGGAATGGACAGATCATGTAAGTAGATTAACAAGGAAACAAGGGCTTTTAATGACACACTGGGCCAGATGGACTTAACAGATATATTCAGAGTATTTCATCCTAAAGCAGCAGAATACACATTCTTCTCAAATGCACTTGGAACATACTCCAAAATTGATCACATACTGGGTCACAAATCAGGTCTCAACTGGTACAAAAAGATTGAGATTATTCCTTGTATGTTTTCAGACCACAATGCTTTGATTGATTTTCTGATGGTGAACCACCATGGCATTCATCAGTTAAATCCTACTTGGTCATGGTATATAAACTTTCCATATGTTGTTTAATTTGTTTGTTAGTATCTTGTTGAAGGATATTTGCCTATAATATCTTTTCATGTCTTTATTTGACTTTGTTAACAGGTAATGCTGACCTCTTGGAGTTAGCAAGTGGTCTTTCCTCCTCTACTTTTTTTTTTCCTAAGAGTTGTTTGAGAGTTGGTTTTAGTTTTTCTTAGAATATAGTGGTAGAAATCACCAGTGAAGCCATCTGGCCATGGAGTTTTCTTTGTTTGGTGAGGTATAATTACTGAACTCTATTGAGTTTTGTATTTCTTTTTGAGTCAGGTTAGGTAATTTATTTGTTCCTAGGAATTTGTCCATTTCATCTAGTTTATTTAATTTGTTGGTGTATAATTGCTAATCATACTTTCTTATAATTAGTATATTTCTATATAATTAGTAGTGAAGTCCCCACTTTATTTCTCATTTAATTCTTTTTTTTAAATGTGGTCAGTCTACCTAAAGGTTTGTCAATTTTGTTTATCTTTTCCAAGAAACAAGTTGGCTCTCATTAAAGAATAATTGACATACAGTATTGCATTAGTTTCAGGTGTCCAACAATAGTGATTCAGTGTTTATATACATTATGAAATGGTCACCATAATAAGTGTAGTTATCATCCATCAAAATACAAAATTGTTAGGATATTATTGACGATATTTTCTTTGCTATGGATCATATCCCATGTCATATTGACTTTCTAACTGGAAGATTGTACCTTTTACTCCTTTCACCTATATCATCCATCTCCTCTCTCTCCTCTTCTGGCAAATGTTAGTTTCTTCTCTATATCTATGAGTCTGTTTCTGTTTCATTTTGTTTGTTCTGTCTTTTAAATTCCATGTATAAGTGAAATCATGTGGTATTTGTCTTTGTCTGACTTATGTCACTTAACATAATACCCTCTAGGTCCATCCATGTTGTCACAAACAACAAGGTTTCATTCCATTTTATGGCTGAGTAATATTCTGTCATATATCTATACCACATCTTCTTTATCCATTCATCTGCCAATGGACATTTAGGTTGCTTCCATATCATAACTATTATAAATAATGCTGTGATGAACAAAGGGGTGCATATGTCTTTTTGAATTAGTGTTTTTGTTTTCTACAATATCTAGAAGTGGACTTGCTGGATTGTATGGTAGTTTTTTAATTTTTAATTTTTTGAGGAACATTCATTCTATTTTCCATAGTTGCTACACCAGTTTACATTCCCAAAAACAATGCACAGGTTCCCTTTTCTCTATATCCTCACCAATACTTGTTATTGCTTATCTTTTTCTTAATAACCAATCTGGCAGGTATGAGGTTATTTCTCATTTTAGTTTTGATTTGTATTTCCCTGATGATTAGTGATGTTGAGCATTTTTACATGTACCTGTTGGCCATATCTATGATTATTTGGGAAAATGTCTCTTCAGATCTAGTGCCCATTTTTTTTTAAAAAAAATTGGATTGGATGATTTTTTGATACTGCGTTATATGAATTCTTCATATATTTTTGATATTAACCCCTTACCAGATATATCATCTGTGAACATCTTCTCTCATTCATTAGGTTGTCTTTTTATTTTTCTTTAAGTTTTTTTTCTCTGCAAAAGCTTTCTAGTGTGATGTAGTCCCGTTTGTTTATTGTTGCTTTTGTTGTACTTTCCTGAGGAGACATTAAAAAGTATCACTAAGACTGATGTCAAAGAGGTAATTTTCTATGTTTTCTTCTATGACGTTTATGGTTTCAGGTTTGGCATTTAAGTCTTTAAAATTATGTTTATTTTAGCACATGATGTAAGAAAATAATCTGGGAACATAATACAGCATTTTTCTGAAGGTTGCTTTGTCTCTTTGGGTCTTGTGTGGTTGCATACAAATTTTAGGATTACTTGTTCTAGTTCTGTGAAAACTGCCATTGGTATTTTGGTAGGTCTTGCATTGAATCTGTAGATTGCTTTGGGTAGTATGGACATTTTAATAATACTAATTTTTCCAATCTATGAGCATGGTTTATCTTTCCATTTACTTGTTGTGTCATCCTCAATTTCTTTCATCAGTGTCTTAGTTTCCAGAGTACAAGTCTTCTACCTTAGTTTCCAGAGTACAAGTCTTTTACCTTGGTTAAATTGATTCCTAGGTATTTTATTTCTGATGTAATCATAAATTGGATTGTTTTTGATAGATCATTATTATTGCATAGAAAAGCAACAGATTTTTGCATATTTAATTACTTAATTTGTATTTTGCGACTTTACAGGATTCACTTATTCTAATAGTTTTTTAGTAGATGCCTTAGTGTTTTTTACATATAGTGTCATGTCATCTGGAAATAGGGCCAGTTTTACTTCTTTTTTTCTTCTAGTTTTACTAATTCCTTTCCAATATGAATGACTTTTATTTCTCTTTCTGGCCTAACTGCTATTGCCAGGACTTCCAATACTATGTTAAAAAAAAGTGGCAAGAGTGGGCATACTTGTCTTATTCCTGATCTTAGAGGAAAAGCTTTAGCTTTATGTTAGCTATTGTTTTATCATACATGACCTTTATTATATTGAGGTACAGTCCCTCTATATCATTCCTTCTATATCCACTTTGTTAGGAGTTTTTATCAGAAGTGGATGTTGAATTTTGTCAAATACTTTTTATGCATCTGCTGAGATGACCATATGATTTTTATCCTTTGTTTTGTTAATGTGGTGTATCACATCAATTGATTTGTGGATGTCGAACTATCCTTGCATCCCTGGAATAAATTGCACTTGATCATATTATGTGATCTTTTTAATGTATTGTTGAATTTGGTTTGCTAATATTTTGTTGAGGATTTTCACATTTATGTTCAAGAGGGATGTTGGCCTGTAATTGTCTTCTTTTGTAGTGTCTTTGTCTGGATTTGGACAGGGTATTGCCAGCCTTGAAGAATAAGTTTGGAAATGTCCCTTTCTCTCCAATATTTTGGAATAGTTTGAGAATGATAGGTATTCAGTCTTCTTTAAATGTTTGGTAGAATTTGCCTGTGATGCCATCTGGTCCTTGCCTTTGGTTTGTTGGGAGGTTTTTGATTACTGGTTCAATTTCATTACTAGTAATTAGTCTGTTCAGATATTCTATTTCTTCATGATTTAGTCTTAGAAGATTATATGTTTCTATGCAATTAATCTGTTTCTTCTAAGTTGTCCAATTAGTTGGCATATAATCATTTGTATTATTGTCTTATAATTTTTTTGTATTCTGGGGTATCAGTTGTAACTACTTTTTCATTTTTCATTTTATTTATTTAGGCTCTTTATTTTTCCTTGATTAGTCTGGCTAAAATTTTATCCTTTTTTTTCAAAGGACCAGGTTTTAGTTTCTTTGAACTTTTCTATTTTTTTTGTCTCTATTTTGTTTTATTTTTAAAAAGATTTTATTTAATTATTTGACAGAGAGAGAGTACAAGCAGGGGGAGCAGCAGGGAGAGGGAGAAGCAGGCTCCTGCTCAGCAGAGAGCCTGATGTGGGGGCTCAATCCCAAGACCCTGGGATCATGACCTGAGCTGAAGGCAGATGCCTAACCGACTGAGCCACCCAGGTGCCCCTTGTCTCTATTTTTTTAATTCCTGTTCTGATCTTTATTATTTCCTTCCTTCTACTAAACTTAGGCTTTTGTTCTTCTTTTTCTAGTTCCTTTAGTGTAAGTTTAGATTGTTTATTTGGGACTTTTTTTATTTCTTGAGGTAGGCCTATATTGGTACAAACTTCCCTCTTAAGACTGCTTTTGCTGTGTCCCATAGATTTTGGAATGTTGTGTTTTCATTTTCACCTGTCTCGTATTTTTTTTTCCAGTTTTCTTCTTGTAATTGAAGTCAAATTTCATACAGCTGTGGTCAGAAAGATGCTTGATAAGATTTCAGTCTTCTTAAATTCATTGAGACTTGTTTTGTGGCCTGACATATGATCTGTCTTGGAGAATTTTCCATGTGCCCTTGAGAAGAATGTGTATTCTGCTGTTTTTGGACAGATTGTTCCATATATATTAAGTCCATCTGGTTTTATGTGTCATTTAAGGCCAGTATTTCCTTATTAATTTTCTGTATTGATGGTCTATCCATTGATGTAAGTGGGGTGTTAAAGTCCCCTATTATTATTGTACTTCTGCAATCTTCTTGTTGGATTAATCCCTTTATCATTATGTAATGCCCTTATCTGCCTCTTATTGCAGCCTTAGTTTTCTATATATTTTGTCTGATATAAGTATTCCTCCTCCAGCTTTCTTTTTGTTTCCATTTGCATGAAATATCTTTTTCCATTCCTTCATTCTCAGTTGTTGTGTGTCTTTAGATTGGAAGTGAGTCTCTTGTAGGCAGCATTTAGATTTTATTTTTTCATCCATTTAACTACCCTATGTCATTTGATTGGAACATTTAGTCCACTTACATTTAAAGTAATTATTGTTAGGCATATATTTATTGCCATTTTGTTAATTGTTTTCTGTTATTTTTATAGTTCTCCATTCCTTTCTTCTTCTCTTTCTCACTTCTCTTGTTAATGATGACTTTCTTTATTGTTATGTTTGGATTCCTTTCTCTTTGTGTTTGTGTATCTATTATATATTTTTGGTTTGTGTTTACCATGAGGTTCATATGCAACAAACTATGTATATAGCAGTCTATTTTTAGTTGGCAGTTACTTAAGTTTGAATGCATTCCAAAGGCACTACATCTTTATTCCTTCTCACTATGCTTTATATTTTTGATGTCATGTTTTACACCTTTTTGTATACCCCTTAACTAATTATTGTAGATATACTTGATTTTACTAATTTTGCATTTTAATCTTCATACTAGTTTTATAAGTGGTTGATCCACTATCTTTACTATATTTGCCTTTACCAGAGATATTTTTCTTTCATATATTTTATTATTTCTACTTATAACCTATTCTTTTCCACTTAAGTAAGTTTCCTCAATATTTCTTATAAAGTCAGTTTAGTGGTGTTGAACTCCTTTAAGGTTTTGCTTGTCTGGAAAACTCTATCTTCCCTACAATTCTGAATAATAACATTGCAGGGTAGAGAATTCTTGGCTGTATACATTTTTGTGTTTCAGCACTTGGAATATCTCATGCCCCTCTTTTCTGACTTGCAGAGTTTCTGCTGAAAAAACAGCTGAGAGTCTTATGGAGATACCTTTGTATATAGCAAATTGTTTTTATCTTCCTGCTTTTATAGTCTCTCTTTATTTTTACTATTTGACATTCTAATTATAATGTGTCTTGGTGTGGATTTCTTTGGGTTCATCTTGTTTGGGACTCTGATTTCTGTCTGCTTCATTTACCAGGTTATGAATATTTTTTAGCTATTTTTTAAGTAAGTTATCTGACCCTTTCTCTTTCTTCTTTTTTTTTTGGGACCATATGAATGCTGGTAGGCTTGTTTTGTTTCACATGTCCCTTAAACTATCCTGATTTTTAAAAATTCTTTTTTTTTCTTTTTGCTGTTCAGTTTGGTTGATTTCCACTATGGTGTCTTTCAGATTGTTGATCCATTCTTCTGTGTCATCTAATCTGCTTTTCACTTCCCCTAGTGTATTTTTCATTTCTGTTATTATTGTGTTTTTCAGCTCTTATGGGAACTTCTTATACTTTCTCTTGTTGAAGTTCTTACTGTGCTTATCCATTTTTTTCTCCCAAGTTTGGTAAGCATCTTTTCACCATTGCATAGATTGCTTATCTCTATTTTACTTTTTTTCTGAGTTTTTTTCCCTTGTTCTTTCATTTGGAACGTATTTTTCTGTCTCCTTATTTTGCTAACTGTGTTCATTTCTATGTATTAGGTAGTTCTATTACATGTCCCAGTCTTGAAGAAGTGGCCTTATGTATGAGATATTCTTTGGAGCCCAGGAGTACAGTCCCCGTTACCACCCAATCCAGGTGCTCCAGAGGTGTCCCCTATGGAGGCTGTATGCACCCTTCTGTTGTGGTGGGGTCGTGACTGCGGTAGGCACTCTGGTGGGCAGGCTCAGCAACCCCAGCCTGGCTGGCCTCAAGGCCTGTTCATGACTTCAGCTGCTGTGCTGTTGAGTGGGTATAAGCCCAGCCAGCTGTCCACAAGGCCTGACCAATACTGTGGGCATGCTGGTGAGTGGATTCATTTTCTTGTTGGTTGTGAGGTCCAGCTGAGGTGCAGTGTTATGCAGGGCTCCAAATGGAGCATGACCGTTGGCATTAACAGTCTAGAGGAATGATTCCAAAATGGTGCCCACCAGTGCTGAGATCAACAGAACAGAATGTGATTGCAAAAGTGGCTGCCACCACTGTCTCAAGTCCC
Organism: Zalophus californianus; assembly: GCF_009762305.2. Classification (NCBI taxonomy): domain Eukaryota; kingdom Metazoa; phylum Chordata; class Mammalia; order Carnivora; family Otariidae; genus Zalophus; species Zalophus californianus. The sequence continues at coordinate 69,628,235 of NC_045612.1, forward strand.
TGGGGAGGGTCTCTGCTGTCTCCTGCCTCTCCAGCAGGCACTCCCAGATTAAGTAGTTGGTCTCCTTCACCTATGTTCTATGTCCTTTTCCATGTGGTATTTTAGCACTGGTTTCTGCATCAAGTGAGTCTGCACACAACCTTTTAAGAGCAGATTTTTTTTTAAGATTATTTATTTATTTATTTATTTGAGAGAGCGAGAATGAGAGAGAGCACATGAGAGGGGGAGGGTCAGAGGGAGAAGTAGACTCCCCGCTGAGCAGGGAGCCCGATGCGGGACTGAATCCCGGGACTCCAGGATCATGACCTGAGCCGAAGGCAGTCGCTTAACCAACTAAGCCACCCAGGCGCCCCCTAAGAGCAGATTTTCTTTTCCCCACAGTTGTATAGTTTTCCTGGATGTGTTTCCTATGGGTTTTCAAAACCAGATATTTGGGGCGTTGTCTCTTCTGTCCAAGATCTATGGGTTTGCCTGATGTGGAACTCGAATCTCTCATACCTTTGAGATACTTCCTTACCATGGAATGCTGTGTCTAAAATGTGTGACTTTTTCCTTTTCAAGACCGTATCTTTGCCTCTTCTAACCATCTTGGTGCTGTCCCTTGTGGAGGCTTTGTTTGTCCAGTTTTTAGGTCCCCTTCAGAGGGAATTATTCCATATATAGTTGTAGATTTGTTGTATCTCTGGGAGGAGGTGAGCTTAATATTTTCCTATGCTATGATCTGGATCTTTCTCCTCCAACTTTTGGTTTTGTTGATTCTATTGATTTTCTATACGTTATCTCTAATCTTTATTATTTCCTTGCTTCTGCTAGTTTTGGGTTTACTTGACTCTTCTTTTGAGAGTTCCTCAAGTTGTAAAATGAAGTTAATGATTTGAGACCTTTCTTTTTTTTAAAAAGATTTTATTTATTTATTAGAGAGAGAGCATGAGAGAGAGCGAGTGAGCATGAACAGAGGGAAGTACAGAGGGAGAGGAAGAAGCAGGCTCCCCACTGAGCAGGGAACTCTGATGTGGGGCTCGATCCCAGGACCCTGGGATCATGACCTGAGCTGAAGGCAGATGCCTAACTGACTGAGCCACCCAGGCACCCCACTTCTTTTTTAATATAAACTGTTACAGCTCTAAATTTACTACAGAGTACTGCTTTTGCTGCATCCTATAAGTTTGTATTTTGAGGTTTCATTTTCATTCATCTATTTAAGTATTTTCTAATTTTCTTGTGATTTCTTCTTTGACCAATTGATTTTTTTAAAGTGTGTTATTTAATTTTCACATTTACATAAATTTTCCAGTTTTTCTTTTTTCATTGATTTCAAATTTTCCAATCTCCATTGTGATTGGAAATGATACTCTATGGTTTTAGTCCTTATAAATTTATTAAGACTTGTTCTGTGGTTTAACATATGGTTTTTCCTGAAGAATGTTCTATCTGCACTTGAGAAATATGTGTTTTCTGCTGTTGTTGAGTATAGTTTTCTTTATATGTCTTTTAGAACTCATTGTTTTATAGAGTTGTTCAGGGTTTCTATTTCCATATTGATCTTCTGTTTGGTTGTTCTAGTCATAATTGAAAGTGGAGTATTGAACTCTTCAATTATTGCTTCATATATTTTGTAATTCTGATGCTTGGTACTTATATATTTATAATTATTTTATCTTCTTGATATATTGACTTCATATCAATATACAATGTCCTTCTATGTCTCTTGTAATAGTTTTGGACTTAAAGTTTATTTTGTCTGATATTCATATAGCCATCCCAGCTCTCTTCTGGTTACCATTTAAACGGAATGTCTTTTTTCCATCAATTCACTTTCAACCTATTTATGTCTTTGGGTCTAAAAATGAATCTGTGTAGACACCATATAGTAGGATCATATTTATTTATCCATTTGGCAGTTCTCTGTTTTTGATTGGACAGTAAAATCCATTTACATTTCCAGTAATTACAGACAATGATGGACTTCTGCCATTTTCTCTTTGTTTTCTATCCTAACTTATAGCTTTTTCTCTCTCATTTTCTTCATTTCTGCCTTCTATTGTGTTTAATTTTTTTGTAGTAAACCACTTTAATTATCTTATTTACAGGTATGTTATATATTTTATATGTTTAATCTGTGGTTTCCATTGTGATTTAATATCCTAAATGTATAACAGTCTAATTCAAATTGATAGAGTCTTAATAGTGTACACAGACTTTGTTTCTATATAGCCCTGTCCCCATTCCCTTTATTTTGTTCTCATCACAATTATATCTTTAAACATTTTGTGCCCAATAACATAAATTATTATTTTTTACTCATTTGTCTTTTAAATCCTGTAGGAAATAAATGTATTCCAAACCCAAAATACAATAATATTGGCTTTTACTTATGCCAGTGTATTTACCTTTAACCAAGATCTTCATTTCTTCCTATGGAATTGAGCTACTATCTAATGTCTTTTCATTTCAATTTGAAGGACTCTTTAGCATGTTTTGTCAGAAGGTCTAGTGGTATCAAACTCCTTTCGCTTTTGTTTTTCTGATGCTGTCTTAATATCACCCTAATTTTGAAAGATAGTTTTGGGATATATAGAATTCTTGGTTGACATTTTTTCTTTCAACACTTTGAATATTCCATCCCACTGTCTTCTAGCCTCCATGGTTCCTGATGGGAAATTGGCATTAATTGCACTGAAGATCTCTTGTGCATGATAAATTGTTTCTCTGTTGCTGCTTTCAAGTTTCTCTGTTTGGCTTTGGCTTTGAATAGTTTGATTATAATATGTCTTATTGGGGATCTATTTAAATTTTTGTATATTTGAAGGTCATTGAACTTCTTAGACTTGTGGATTAATAACTTTCATCATATTTGGAAAGTTTCTGCCATTATTTCCTCAAATATTCTTTCTGTTACTTTCACTCTCTTCCCCTTCTGAGACTTCCATAATGTATACTATTGGCCTGCTTTTATGCTCTCCCATACATCCGTTAGGCTATGGTCACTTTTCTTCTATCTTTTTACTTTCTGATTTTAGACTTGATATTTTCAGTGGTTCTACATTCGTATTCACTGAGCCTTTCTTCTGCTCACTCAAATCTGTTGTTGAACTCTTCTAGTGAACTTCTATTTTCAGTTATTTTACTTTTCAGCTCCAAAATTTGTGTCTAGTGACTTTTTCTAATATGTATCTTTTTATAAATAATCTCATTTTGTTCATACATAATTTCCCTGATTTTCTGTAGTTCTTGGTTTATGTTTTATGTTCCTTTGAACATATTAAAGGAAGTTTTTTTAAAGCCTTCATCTAGTGAATCCAATGTCTGGATATCTTTAGGGAAAGTTTCTATCTTTTTTGTTGTTGTTGTGAATAGGCCATACTCTTCTGCATCTTTGTATGCTTTGTGATCTTTTGTTCATGAAAGTGGATATTTGAGTATTATGAAGTGGTAACTCTGAAATCAGTTTCTCCCCGTTCCCAAGGGTTTGCTTCATAACCTTCCCTAGTTTTGAAGACTGTACTCATTGTTATTTGTGGTCACTGAACTCTCTAGTCCCTAGATTGTGTTCAGCGTATGTTTTGACAGAGAATTTCTTGAATGCCAGAAGCTGGAAAGGAAAAAAATATGTATGTAAACAAAACCTTTCCAAGTCTTTACAGATTGCATTTTTGTGAGGCACTCCTTCAACACTTAGCTAGGTTTGTAGTGACCCTAGGGATTAGCCTACAGTGAAAGCTTAGGGTATTCTCAGGTCTTTTCTGAGCATATGTCTTGCCCTGGCCGTGAATCTTCCTTCCCTTAGGCATCTGTGTAGCCTTTTAAATTCCCCTGTATAGATGGGTGCTTTTGAATATTCCTTTTTCCCAAAGAACTCTTCCCAGCTTTTGTTCCTAGGCCTTAGCTGGTCAATTGTGTTTCAAGTATAATCTTTTATCTCAGGTATCTGAAAGTAGTTAGTTTAGCTTGCAGGGTTTTTGAGCAGTGCCTGATGCTTTTCTGACTTGAGTTTCCAGCTATACAGAACAGAGATGAGCATCTCATGTTAGTCCTTCAGGTAGCTCTAAGATGGTTTTGAACAGACACAAACAATAATTTGTTAATAAGGTTGTCTCTACTCTCTCTGGAGCCAGGGCCCATGGTTCTATTATGAAAATTTGGGATACCATCCCTTTGAGACCACCACTGCAATGGGGAAAGCGTATGTGAAAATGCTTCAGAGCTTTCAGGTTTGACCCTTGCCTGGTGTCTAGGATCTTGACCTCTAATATGTTCTCAAACTGAAAAAGTTGTCTCATTGTTGTTCCTAGGCTGTTTATACAAATCATGTGATTTATGGTAAGCATCTTCCTTCTGGAAGTCTAGAGTTTTATTAGTAACATGGAGAATGCCTCTGTGCCCACCATTGTTATGGTCTAAATGTTTATGTCCCCTCAAAATTTAAATTTGGAATCATAACACCCAATGTGATGGTGTTAGAAGGTGGGGCCTTTGAGAGGTGAGCAGGTCATGAAGGTGAAGAACTAATGAATGGGAGTAGTGCTTTTATGAAAAATATCCCACAGAGTTCCCTAGCTCCTTCCACTATGTAAGGATACAATGAGAATTTTGCAAGCTGAAAGAGGGCTTTCACCCAACCATGTTGGTATTCTAATCTCAGATGTCCATCCTCCAGAACTATGAGAAATAAATTTATGTTGTTTATAAGCCACCCTGTCTATGGTATTTTGTTATAGTAGCCCAAACAGACTAAGACAATTCCACTTGTGTCTTTTTCTCTCACTGGTTTGGCTGTGTTTCTTTTCTCTGTCACTGTGATAAATCTTAGCCATGAGTGTGATTATATGTGAGTCACATGAGTCCTTTCAGTGAATCACCAAGTGTGTGGGTAGGCTTGGTGAGCCCCAAATCAGTGTAATGACTCAAACTCAATAAAATATGGCCATGTTGTTAATTGACAAAAATAAGGAGGAATGGGTCAAGGATGACAAAATCTGATGCCTGGGTGGTTATGGAGTATATTTCATAACCTGTGTTATGAAATGGTAGCTGACCCACAATGTATTATTAGAGGTAAAAATTATCAATGGGATTTTATTTATTTATTTTTTAAAGATTTTGTTTATTTATTTGACAGAGAGAGACACAGTGAGAGAGTGAACACAAACATGGGGAGTGGGAGAGGGAGAAGCAGGCTCCCCGCTGAGCAGGGAGCACAATGTGGGGCTCAATCCCAGGGCCCTGGGATCATGACCTGAGCTGAAGGCAGACGCTTAATGACTGAGCCACCCAGGTACCCCTATCAATGGGATTTTAAAGTAATAAGTCAACTTCAGGAAAGTTGGCACATTGGATTCTCTGGCTGCTATAGACTGTGCTTGCTTAAGTGGAAGAAAATGTAGCCCTGGTTGTGCCTTTTGTTTTGGCTGTGTCTTCCAGGTTGTAGGGAAAAGGGCCCAAGAATTTGAGCTTTAGGTGAGCTGAAGATAGTAAAAATTTATTTTGTTAGTTGCTCTCTCCTCCATTTGAAAGGGTTAAATCTCTTTCCAGGGCTTAGAACAATTCCTGTCAGCCATTTGTATAGTCTATCTGCAGTTCCATTAGCACCCCCAGCAGGTATGCAGCCATTGTGCTGTTAATGTTATAATGCTGAACTTTACTGCCAGAGGTTTAGGTAAATTTCAAATCAGAAGTAAAAGGAGATAAGAATCTGCTTTGTGTTGTTTTGTGGGTACTGTATCTGGATGTATGAAAAATTAATGTAAAATGTTAATATGCTTTTCATTTCACAGAAGCTAGAGGAATCATCTAGATCAGAGAAAGTTGCCAAAATAAAAGTATAAGTGCGATATGAGTCTATTCCTTTTTTGCTGCTGGTGGATGGGCTGAAATTTAAACACTTCAAGTACTGGAAACAAAACAAGTTTTCATGACTAATGACTTCTATGAACTGAAGCCTCTGGAAAAAAAAAGGAAGCTATCTCCAGATGAAGACAAACTTTTGGAATTTTGACAAAGTTACTAATATAATACTTTATTAAAAAAGCAGTTTCTATAGCTCCCTGTTCAATTCTTGTAAAAATCAAATATCTAACCTTTAGAGGCTATTGATTTTTCATCCTAATATGGGCAAGTTTTTGATTGGCTCAATTTGGACTCTAAGACTGAGTAGAAGAAAGGGCTTTAAAAGCCCTATCTTATCAGCTGGGCTGGTACACACAACTGTCTGGTCTTGCAGCATCTTGTCTTTCCTATTGCCTGTAACACTGGCTTTTTTTTTTTTTTTGAATCCTGAATTTACAGATCCTAATTATCTGAACATGATGCTAAGTTTAAACATGATATTGTCTGCTATAGATTGTTCCAGCCTCAACATGAGCTCTGCCAAACTGAAACCCATTCTGCCAAACTGAAAGCAGGTACAGACTCAGTGAACCTAACTCAGACTCTGGGATTAGGACAACCCTCTGTGAGCCTGTAAACTATGAAAACATCCTGGATACTGACCGAACCATCTACTTCACATGCAGATGCCCATGTATAGGGCTTGCTCTCTGACGGGACTATCTGAAATCCAGCTGATAATCAGCTATATATTTCTGATACAGAGATAAAATTCCTGACTTTCTATGAATTGCTGCAAGGTGTAGAAGGGCACATGAAATATAGTCTGGCCCCTATACCTACTCCTGACAAATTGGACTCTAGACCTCATCTTGGAAATGTTTCACCTCAGTTGACTTGTGTTTGGCTTCCTGGATGGTTTGCTATTTACAGCAATGAACTGATAACTTGACTACTTTCCTTACCATTCTCCTGATGGTACACACTTTAATAAGATAGTTTAATTTTTAAATGCAGCTGTTGTCACAAGGGATAGTATGTAATATAAGGCAACTTACTAAGTAAATAATCAGGACTAAAGGGTTGCACAGTAATGGAACACTGTTTTTTTTTTTTCAATTTTGAAGATTCATTATTTTGTCCTGACCATTTCTCTGGACATTATGTGTCTTTAGTTCCTCCAGCAGAAACCCTAGGCTGACATACATATCCAAAAGAGTGCCTAAGAGATCCTTAATTTTTTATTGTTTTATTAAAATATTTTCTTGTAAAAATGTTTTTGTCCTGTGAAGACACAGCCCTTTCAGATAAAAGGTCTGGATGAGAGTAAGTGATGATTGGAAAAATGCAAAGTTATGATTACCTAATGGGGAGCACTGATTTTGTAATCAGTGTTTAGGTTACTAAACACTGGGCTTAAAAGTGTTTATTTAGATCAATGGGAATAAAAGAAAAACCCAGGTGTTTTAAAATATAGTGCCTTAAGAGAAAATTTGAGGTATAATAAATCCAACAGATTAGCAGATGATTGCCATTGAAAAGATGGTTTATTATTCACAGATCCCAAGAGAAGGGGGCATGCTGTGCTATGGGGGGCCAAGGAACAAGCAATGCAGGGTAAACATGCTTAGGATTGGCTAGTTTGAAAATTTCAACAGGCTTTGAGGCCTAGGGGTTGTCCCTTGTTGTTTGGTACCTGCCTCTGGAATAATTAGGGCAGGCGTATAGTGATCCAGAGTGTGAGAGCTTGATAAAGGAGATGTTTGGGGATGTGGACTCTGGATTGTTTGGTTTTGTATTTGAAACATGTGCCCCCAGAAGAAAGACTCTGAGGGTTGGTGAGGGAGGTAGAAGTTCAAGGCAAGGTGACTTAAGCATATTATCAGGTTAGCCAGAACAAGGTGTGTTCAGCATATATATATGTAGGGTAGATGTCAAAGCATCATATTTAAAGAAGCTAGAAATATGGTTAATGCAATTGATCCTGTGATGCCTTAACATCAAATTAAGGAATCTTTGGGTTGAAGAGAGAGCAGCCTTTTAGAGAGGGTATACTAAACAGCACAGAAAACAGTTATGAGAATAAAAAAGAGGAACACAAGTAGTATAAGGAGTCTTTCTAGGCTAGCCTGTAACTGAGTTACCCATTTATATGGCATTAGTAAAGAAAATAAATCTGAATTTTCTGGAGTCTCCAAAATATCTTTGTGGAGATGTAAAGTGTGTTAAAAACCATGAATTGTATATATATGTATATATACATACATATATGTATATATATATATGTATGTATTTGACAGTAACATTTTGATGTATTTTTTGGGTAAAGGTGGCAGGTCTGGCATCTGTGTTTTTGAAGGATATGAACTGATGGTTTAAGTTAAGATTAGTGATATTTGTTTATAATTAAGGAGGAGGAGTGGTTGTGGTGGTCATAGTGGAAAGTTGGAAGGGGAGAGTAGGAAAAGGCACTATGGAATATTGAATCTGTCACCAGGGGGTTGATGGGTTGACCAATATGAAACAGTTGCTTCCTGGGGAAAGCAGTAATCCCCATTAATCTTTATAATAGCACAGATAGTAGTAACTCCTACCAGATTTTCCTTTAGGTATGGGAGTATAAGGGTATACATTTTGGCAGAGAGTAATGAATATACCAGGATATGGGTTAAGCAGACAGTGAGCTCAGGAAACATAATAAAATCCCTATTTATTTATTTATATATGGAAAGGAAAATTTATATATACCAAAGGAAAAAGGCAGTGTATGTCCTATATCCAGTTTGGTCAATGCTTTAGGAATGAGAGTCCATGAGCACTACTGAGGCAGAGGTTTTAGCATCTGGAATGCATTTGTCTCCATCACAAGAGGCAAAGTTATCTCCAACAGTGAGACTGTAGACTGGAACGATGTTGTCTGAGGTGATAATCATCTCTGGAGGTGAGCCCCTGGGCCTGAGAGATGTTGCCTAGATGTCAGACTGAGGTATCTTTTCCAAGTGAATACCCATTCAGGTTAATGTCAGTCTTGTTTTTGTGGCTCTATGGTATTATAACAAGGCTGAACCACTTGTGTAACTTGAAAGCAGTGTTGGGCTTGGGAATTTGACTTGTAAATATCTCTTAAGTCAAGGGATTTGTGTGTACACAGCTAACAATAGTAATGTTGGCATTCTGCAATGCTATTGTAACAGACCAACACACCAGGACCTGACTTGCACAATTAAAGTTCCTGTTAAGTGTAGCCAAATCTAAAAGTTTTCAGCAGTCCAAGGTTTTGTCCAGAAGGGTGATGAGAGGGGTTCTTTTACAAATATGTTTTAAATTTTATGGCCTATTTTGGGTGTTTGGGGTTAATAGAGTGTCAGGTTGATTGCCATTTAAAATATCGTGGCTGTGGTTAGAGCTCCAGCATTAACCTGTAGGCAGACCCTCTAATGTGGCCAATTACTTTGGGCCCTTTGCCTCAGTTCTTGGTTTGGTTGATGACAAGCAAGCCAGTGAGGTTTTTGGGTTGTTGAGTTTGTATTAGCCAAATTCAATGGCATGTGGGCCTCAGATTTTTCCATGTTTGGTTAAAACAGTGGCTTACACAGGGGATTTTTAGCATCTGAATTGCAGACCAGTGAAAGTACCCAGACCAATAGTAATGAGGCCAACAGTGAATAGAATGATGCATAGTTGCACCTGACAGGCTTTTGTTGTCTGATGTTGATTCTCCTCTGACATATATTATTACCACGAAAGGGTTATCTGCTTTCATCATTATGACATATGGTATTGATTTTATTATTTCTGAATGTGACTTTTATTACTAAGCAGAGTTTTCTCATTGTCTTTTTGGTGGTCCACACTGTCTGTGGGAATGGCTGTGGAGTACTAACTTTAATTTCCTAGAGAGGATCAGAGGGAGAGCCCAGATTAATTATCCACTCCTTATAACCCAAATATTCAGGAAGGCATTGTAGGTGGTTGAAGTTTAGGTTCAAATGAGTTTGATATCAGATGGGCAGCTGCTTGGCCTGTGGGACAATCTGTGGTTAATGGATTCCAGGTGAGTTATGTGCCCTGGATGTGACCTCTAGCCCTTATGAGATGGAGGCAAAATTAAACATTTATAAAGATAGATGTTATTAAAGGCCTCATATATATATGTGAGACATTTAACCTTTAAAAATATAGAAAAGGGTGAATGAACAGTTTTATTTTATTTTAAATAAAATAAAATTTTAAAATAAATTTTTTAAAGATAAAAATTTTATTTTATTCTGTTATGTTAGTCACCATACATCATTAGTTTTTGATGTGGTGATCCACGATCCATTTTTTTCATATAACACCCAGTGCTCCATGCAGTACATACCCTCCTTAATACCCATCACCGGGCTAATCCATCCCCCACCCCCCCCACCCCCAAACCCTGTTTGTTTCTCAGAGTCCATAGTATCTCGTGGTTCATCTCTCCCTCCGACTTCCCCCCCTTCATTTTTCCCTTCCCTCACCTAATGTCCTCTATGCTATTCCTTATGTTCCACAAATAAGTGAAACCATATGATAATTGACTTTCTCTGCTTGACTTATTTCACTTAGCCTAATCTCCTCCAGTCCCATCCACGTTGATGTAAAAGTTGGGTATTCATCCTTTCTGATGGCTGAGTTATATTCCATTGTATATATGGACCACATCTTCTTTATCCATTCAACTGTTGAAGGGTATCTCAGCTCTTTCCACAGTTTGGCTATTGCGGACATTGCTGCTATGAATATTGGGATACATATGGCCCTTCTTTTCACTACATCTTTGTCTTTGGGGTAAATACCCAGGAGTGCAATTGCTGGGTCATAGGGTAGCTCTATATTTAATTTTTTGAGGCACCTCCACACTGTTTTCCAAAAGGCTGTACCAACTTGCATTCCCACAAATAGTGTAAGAGGGTTCCCCTTTCTCCACAACTTCTCCAACATTTGTTGTTTCTTGCCCTGTCCATTTTTGCCATTCTTACTGGTGTAACATGGTATCTCAATGTGTTTTTTTTTTTTTAAAGATTTTATTTATTTGACAGAGAGAGACACAGTGAGAGAGGATACACAAGCAGGGGCAGTGGGAGAGGGAGAAGCAGGCTTCCCACAGAGCAGGGAACCAGATGTGGGACTCGATCCCAGGACCCTGGGATCATGACCTGAGCCGAAGGCAGACGCTTAACGACTGAGCCACCCAGGCGCCCTTTCAATGTGGTTTTGATTTGAATTTCCCTGATAGCTAATGATGATGAACATTTTTTCATATGTCTGATAGCCATTTGTATGTCTTCTTCAGACAAGTGTCTGTTCATGTCTTCTGCCCATTTTTTGACTTGATTATTTGTTTTTTGGGGTGTTGAGTTTGAGAAGTTCTTTATAGATCTTGGATACCAGCCCTTTATCTGTAGTGTTATTTGCAAATATCTTCTCCTATTCTGTGGGTTCCCTCTTTGTTTTGTTGACTGTTTGCTGTGTAGAAGCTTTTTATCTTGATGAAGTCCCAAAAGTTCATTTTTGCTTTTGTTTCACTAGCTTTTGGAGGTGTATCTTGAAAGAAGTTGCTGTGGCCGATGACGAAGAGGTTACTGCCTATGTTCTCCTCTAGGATTTTGATGGCTTCCTGTCTCACATTGAGGTCTTTCATCCATTTTGAGTTTATCTTTGTGTATGGTGTTAGAGAATGGTTGAGTTTCATTCTTCTGCATGTGGCTGTCCAATTTTCCCAGCACCATTTATTGAAGAGACTGTCTTTTTTCCATTGCATGTTTTTTTCCTGCTTTGTCAAAGATTATTTGACCATAGAGTTGAGGGTCCATATCTGGGCTCTCTATTCTGTTCCATTGTCTATATGTCTGTTTTTGTGCCAGTATCATACTGTCTTGGTGATCACAGCTTTGTAATATAGCTTGAAATTGGGCAACGTGATGCCCCCAGCTTTGTTTTGCTTTTTCAACATTTCCTTGGCAATTCGGGGTCTTTTCTGATTCCATACAAATTTTAGGATTGTTTGTTCCAGCACTTTGAAAAAATGTCATTGGAATTTTGATTGGGATAGCATTGAAGATATATATTGCTCTGGGTAGCATAGACATTTTAACAATGTTTATTCTTCTGATCCATGAGCATGGAATGCTTTTCCATCCTTTTGTGTCTTCTTCAATTTCCTTCAGGAGTGTTCTGTAGTTCCTAGAGTATATAGATCCTTTACCTCTTTGGTTAGGTTTTTTCTGAGGTATCTTACGGTTTTTGGTGCTATTGTAAATGGAATCGTTTCTCTAATTTCTCTTTCTACAGTTGCATTGTTAGCGTATAAGAAAGCAACTGATTTCTGTGCATTGATTTTGTATCCTGCCACATTACTGAATTGCTGTATGAGTTCTAGTAATTTGGGGGTGGACTCTTTTGGGTTTTCCTCATAAAGTATCATGTCATCTGCGAAAAGAGAGAGTTTGACTTCTTCTTTGCCAATTTGAATACTCTGTATTTCTTTTTGTTGTCTGATTGTTGTTGCTAGGACTTCTAGTACTATGTTGAACAATAGTGGCGAGAGAGGGCATCCTTGATGTGTTCTTGATCTTAAGGGAAGGGGTCTCAGCTCTTCCCCATTGAGGATGATATTCGCTGTGGGTTTTTCATAGATGGATTTTATGAACTTGAGGAACGTTCCCTCTATCCCTATACTCTGAAGTTTTAATCAGGAAAGTATGCTTTATTTTGTCAAATGCTTTTTCTGCATCAATTGAGAGGACCATGTGGTTCTTCTCTCTCCTCTTATTAATGTTTTCTATCACATTGATTGATTTGCAAATGTGGAACCACCCTTGCATCCCGGGGATAAATCCCACTTGGTCGTGGTGGATGATCCTTTTAATGTATTGTTGCATCCTATTAGGTAGGATTTTGTTGAGGATTTTGGAATCTATAATCATCAGGGATATTGGTCTGAAATTCTCCTTTTTGATGGGGTCTTTGCCTGGTTTGGGGATTAAGGTAATGCTGGCCTCATAGAATGAGTCTGGAAGCTTTCCTTCTGTTTCTATTTTTTGAAACAGCTTCAGTAGAATAGGTATTATTTCTTCTTTGAATATTTGGTAGAATTCCCCAGGGAATCCATCAGGCCCTGGACTCTTGTTTTTTGGGAGGTTTTTGATCACTGCTTCAATCTCGTTACTGGTTATTGGCCTATTCAGGTTGTCAATTTCTTCCTGTTTCAGTCTTGGCAGTCTATAGGTTTCCAGGAAGGCCTCCATTTCATCCAGATTGCTCAGTTTATTTGCATATAGTTGTCAATAATAGTTTCCAGTAATTGTTTCTATTTCCTTGGTGTTAGTCGTGATCTCTTCCCTTTCATTCATAATTTTATTAATGTGGGTCCTTTCTCTTTTCTTTTGGATAAGTCTGGCCAGTGGTTCATCGATTTTATTAATTCTTTCAAAGAACCAAGTTCTAGTTTCATTGATCTGATCTACTGTGTTTCTGGATTCTAATTCATTGATCTCTCCTCTAATCTTAATTATTTCTCTTCTAATGCACGGCTTAGGCATTTGAAACCAAACTCATGGTTTAGAGACCATGGTTAGAAACCAAACTCATGGTTTCTATGAATTGTTTAAGTTTTTCTTTGATTTCCTGGTTGACCCAAACATTCTTGAGCAGAGTGGTCTTTAGCTTTAAGTGTTTGAATTTCTGCCAAATTTTTTCTTGTGATTGAGTTCAAGTTTTTAAAGCATTGTGGTCTGAGAATATGCAGGGAATAATCTCAATCTTTTGGTATCGGTTGAGACCTGATTTGTGACCCAGTATGTGGTCTCTTCTGGAGAAAGTTCCATGTGCACTCGAGAAGAATGAGTATTCTTTTGTTTTAGGGTGGAATGTTCTGTATATATCTATGAGGTTCATCTGGTCCAGGGTTTCATTCAAAGCTCTTGTTTCTTTGTTGATTTTCTGCTTAGATGATCTGTCTATTGCTGAGAGTGGAGTACTGAGGTCTCCTACAATTAATGTATTGTTATGAATATGACTCTTTATTTTGGTTAACAGCTGGCTTATGTAGATTGCTGCTCCTATGTTGGGGTCATAGCTATTTACAATTGTTAGATCTTCTTGTTGGATAGACCCTTTAAGAATGATATAGTGTCCTTCTGTGTCTCTAACTACAGACTTTAGTTTAAAATCTAATTTGTCTGATATAAGAATTGCTACCCCAGATTTCTTTTGAGGTCCGCTGGCATGGAAGATGGATCTCCATCCCTTCACTTTCAGTCTGGATGGATCTTTAGGTTCAAAATGAGTCTCTTGTAGACAGCATATGGATGGGTCCTGTCTTTTTATCCAATCTGCAACCCTGTGCCGTTTTATGGGAGCATTTAGACCATTCACATTGAGAGTGATTATTGAAAGATATGATTTAATTGTCATCATGTTGCCTCTCAAGACGTTGTTTTTATAGATTGTCCCTGTAAATTTCTGTTGTATATCACTCTTGGGGTCTTTCTCCTTTATAAAACCCTCCTTAATATTTCTTGCAGGGCCGGCTTAGTGGTCACATATTCTTTCAGTTTCTGCCAGTCTTGGAAGCTCTGCATCTCTCCATCCATTCTAAATGACAGCCTTGCCAGATAAAGTATTCTTGGCTGCATGTTCTTTTCGTTTAGTATCCTGAATATGTCTTGCCAGGCCTTTCTGGCTTGCCAGGTCTCTGTGGATAGATCTGACATTATTCTGATATTCTCCCTTTGTACATAAGGAATCTCTTCCCCCTAACTGCCCTTAAGATGGTTTCCTTGGTTCTAAGATTTGCAAGTTTTACTATTACATGTTGGGAAGCTGGCTTGTTTTCCTTAATCTTGGGAGGGGTCCTCTCTGCCTCTAGGACATGAATGTTTGTTTCATTCCCCATATTAGGGAAGTTCTTGGCTATGATTTGCTCAAATATATCTTCTAGTCCTCTCTCTCTCTCCACTCTCTCTGGGATTCTAATAATTCTGACATTGGAACACTTCATGGTGTCACTTATTTCTCTGATTCTATTTTCATGGATTCTGCATTGTTTTTCCCTGGCCTCCTCTTTTCCCTTTTTGTCTAATAAATGGTCTTCTAGATCACTAATTCATTCTGCCTCGCTTACTCTAGCTGTTAGATTATCTAGATTAGATTGGATCTCATTGATAGCATTTTTAAGTTCTGCCAATTCGGCTTTCATTTCTGTCCTTAGAGACTCTATGTTGCCATTAATTGATTTCTTCTTTCTAACTATTGTCTTCACAGTTGCTAGCCTGAATTCCATCTCTGACATCTTGGTTGTATCTGAATCCATTTGTAAATCTGTGGCATAAATCATAGTCTCTGGGTCTTTCCTATTTTGGGGGTTCCTCCTCCTAGTCATTCTGTTGAGGGGTGGTTGAGGGAATGTATAGAGTCCAAATTGTTGACCACAACCCAAGAAAGATACACCTGTTCTCTTGGGACCTTATGGTTGCTGGACTCTTGTTTTCCCAGTCTGTCTTCTGGGGCAGGGGCCTGCTGCACTTTTACTCAGGCAACCCTGTTTAGGCAGAGTTGCTCTGACCCCTGTGGCCGGGGATGGGCTCAGTGAAAACCAGTTTTTTAGGGCTTTTGTTCTCTGGTGGCTTTCCCCAGTGGGTTTTTGCATCTCTTCCGAGAGTCAGAGTAGAAGAGACCATTTCCAATGCTCTGCCTCAGAGCATAGAGATTGCAATCTGTTCTTCAGTGAGCTCTCCAGGCCACACTATCTCCGTTTCTCTGCATGATGCTAGAAACTGCAGCGTCCTGGGTTGTGCGCCCCTCCGCAGTGCTCCCAGTCCTCACCTCCAGGTCGGAACTCGTCTCTGCTCTTTGTGCTTCTGAAACTTCCAGCTGCCCCCACTTCACACATGTGGTTTCTGTCCGGGGGACTGCCCTAAAGTCCTTTCCCCGCTGCTACTGGTCTGCAAGTCTGTACCCTCTCCCCAGCACAGGAGGCTCTCGCTCACCAGTGGTGTAGGATCCCTATGGCCAGGCTCCCTCCCACTTCCATTTATCCTCCAATATCTGCCCGCAGAATCACAGCTGCCTGCTTCGTACCTTGCAACCAAATGCCTGCGATATTCTGTTTGTAGAGATCTAGATCTATCTTCCTACATCTCACACTGATTTCATGGGTGTTCAGAGTGGTCTGGTAGATATCCAGCTCATTTCTGGGACCAGTTGGAATAGGGTCCCCTACTCCTCTGCCATTTTTTCCACCTCCTATTTTTAATTTTTTGAGGAACCTCCATGGATGGAACAGTTTTAAAAAAAATATGAGATATGAGTCAGCCAAGTGGCCTTGAGTTAAGAGAAATTAAGGCCTAGAGTAAGATCACATATCATTTAGGGGTCCATGTATTGGACTCAAATTTGTAAAGGAGTTGTTTTCAAAGCCCATTATATCTCTCAAACCACTGTCTGGTACCTCAGGGACATGAAAGTTTTATTGAATGCCTTTTTTGAGGGGCCAGTATTGTGTATTTTGAGATGTGTGCCTTGGTTACTTTCAGCATCATTTGATTACAAAGGTGATAAGGAGTCCTGGCAAGACCTTGTTTTGGAAGACTTAGTGTAAGTAGAGATGTGTAATTTTTATTTATATTTTGGGTATCTCTGAGGCAAAGGATTTCCAGAGTTATTTACCCTGAAGGGAGCAACTCTTAGGCAATGGCCCAATCATTTGTAATAAATGTGAAATGAGGCCATTTGTTGACCAGGGCATATGGTGCTAAGATGACTACCTGAAGTATGGGCATTTGTGTTGACCCTTGGGTTCTGTCTTTTATCAGGGACATCCTGGCTAAGGAAGGAAAACAGAAACATTCCATTGAGCTTCATTATTTTTGATGGTGACAATGCCATTCATACAGTCTACAAACTCCCATTGCTATTCACTCAGTTTATCGTAAGAGACTTTCCAGGTAGCTGAGTGACTGGGGGAAGGGTGACCTCCTCTAACACCATGGCATCGGCAACAAACTGAGGACTGGGGAAGCCACCCTCTCCTACAATGTGGAATATTCCATAGGGCCCAATCCTGTATTAAGTCCTCATCCTGTATTAAGGAGATCTCAGTAGTTGTGCTGAGCTTATGCATGTTGTTTCCATGACCCAAAGCACAATAAACCACTGGGTATGGAGAGTCACAGGCTCAGTGTATGTGAAAGCTTTTATTTCCAGAATATCCTACTATGTATCTGGAAATTTTTGTTTTAATGGTATATAGCATGGGGCAGAAAGAGGTAAGTTTTACATCAGAAGCCCTTGGACAATTTACAGCCATCAGAGGTGGTCCAGAGACACCAGGAGGCATGAGGAGAGGTTGCCAGAACCTCTACAGTGAAGGAATCTCCTGAAGGGCACTAAACCTCTACAGTGAAGGAATCTCCTGAAGGGCACTAAATGGGAGGGCTTGTTAATTTTAATTTGGACAGATCTTAGAGACTTTTGTTGGAGGGGGATCCATTTAAGCTGGACTAATTTGAAAGCAACAGCATAAGTGAGATAAAGTCAAATTTGCAAATGAAGAATATGTTGCCACCAGAACCCAAAAGTAAAAGATGTTGGGCTTGTATGTCATTAATGATTGTGCCAAATGATTCTCCTTGGAGAAGGATGTCATCAATGTAATGTCATTCGTACCTGTACTCCTGGAGAAAGGTGGATGCAGTCAAGATCTTGTCCAAAAATATTTTGGTTTATGGCAAAGCTGTTGGGGTACCCCATGGGTAGCCTAGAAAAGGTATATTGTGTATCATTGGAGATAAAGTCAAACTGAAGCTGAGAGGCCTTGAATAGAATGTATTAGTCAAATATATAATAGCAAAATATTTACCAATTATTGCTTTGGTAGAGTTAGCTAATTTTAATATTTGGGTATGGCAGACTTAATGGGTGGGACTACAATGACCATGGATTGTAGTAATCTATCATGGGCCATTTATTTTTTCCACGTGTAAAAACAGGCAAGACTGGACTGTTAAATAGAGGAGTGGGAATAATTATCCCTCTAGGTTTTGTATACTAACTTTTGATCCCTGAAGACCCTGTTTTAACTTACATTAGGCCATATTAACTATTTTAACTAGGAATCTGTGTCTTAGCAAGCCAATTTGTAACTGCCAAAGATTTAATTTAAATTTTAATATATTACTATTTAATAATATACTTAATCTATTGTGTTAAAGCTTCTGTGCCTACTCTGGAATATTTTAGGGCAGTGGGTACTAAAACTATGGGAAATGTTGGCAAGTCTCCAGTTAAAGTGAGGTATACCTATTTCCTTTTTATTTTGAATTTAGTTGTTTTCCTAATATAAAAGGTACAGTATTTAAATTTAGTGAGATTCCAAGCTATAGCTGTAATTTGAACCTTAATATTAAGTCCATAAAGTTTTGTCAATTGTTGCATTTTAGCAAATGCTAAAATTAATTTAGAACCTGGTTGTAGAGGCACAAAAACCAATCAGTGACTTTTTAATTTTTATATTTTTGTTATATAAATCCTTTTAGTAAATTTTGGATTTCCAGTTGGGTCAAATAATGGACCTTTGCTTATATATGAGTATATATGTAAATATTTACATATTTACATATACATTTTATAATATATATTTATTATTTATGTATCATAATATTTATAATGTAACATTTATATTATTAAACTATTTAAATATATAAACATAGTATATATGTATATATGTGTGTGTGTATATACATATGTAAATATATATATTTACCTTTTATTTTTTTGTGTGTGTGTGTGTGTGTGTGTGTGTGTGTGTGTGTATTTACCTTTTATTTTCTGTCCTGTATCTAAGAGTTGTTTTTTTTTTCCACTTGGGTTTCTAGCCTCCTAAAGCTATGGTTTTTAATTCCTGTTTCTGGTTGAAAACCTTCTGGTTGATAACCTTGTGGACCTTCTAAGAGTTTATAGGAAGGGCCTTCATGGCCTGCCTCATAGGCAGTTGTTTCTTGTTCCAAGGCTTCCTAATCCACCTCCCAGAGATTGGGGTTTGTATTTAGAGAGCTATAGCAGCCTGTCTTTGAGACAGTGAAGTTAGCTCCCTTGTTGGAATTATCAGTCTCATCCTTTAGAATGGCATGTATCTCTAAGCAGGTAAATTTATTTTTAGTTTCCTGTCTGTCCCCAAATGGTTTTACCCTTTAGGTGTTTACAAAATAAACTCCTGATGACCCCAAATGGCTCTATCCATAGGCAGTGGTCTCCCTCTCTAGGATGTCCCTATTAACCTCACTGGAATCAGGTTCAGCATCTAGGAGAGCTATTGAGGCCTTGTCAGAGTGTTTGGGCTTCAGGTCTTGAGTGTAAGGCCCTTGACATGTTAATATGTAAGAGAACTCAGTAGGGCCCATTTACACTGTGCAAGTGTTTTGCACTCCTAAATTAATTGTATGACTCCATCTTGTGTTCCAGGATGAGCTGGAATGCAATGTTCTTTGCCTTCTTCCTTTTTTGTTAGACGTGGCATCACAGATCCCTAAGGATAAGATCCTTTATATCCCATGGGACAGAAGACAAATTTCAACAGCAGCAAGGCAAGCAACAACACAAGAGTTTATATCCAGTTTATATTATGTGGGATGCCGTGGCAGGGTAGTTTGGCCTCAGACTGGAATGGTATGCCACTAGATTGCTTTTGCTTTATTAGTTGGTTTCACCAGATGGCAGCAACAGCCTGGGAAGGTAGGTGAATGCCCTTACACTGTGTGGCCGGCTCACAACACAGGAGCACCTTCAAGAGCAATCTTCCTCTACTCAACAGGGCAAATGAAATAGCAACTCAGCTTGCCCCACCTCTTGTTAGTGTTGCCCAGTTGTCTATCAGGCTTATCTCACTGCACTTGGAGGGAAGTTGCACCATGCTCACTTAAGAGGAATTTTTGTAAACTTAGCTAGTCAGTATCAAGGAGTGACCCCAAGAGTCTTGTCTCAGAATCTAGGCAACTAACTCAGACTAGAACTTGGAGAAGACTAAGCTTTTGAGTTCCACAACTCAAGGTGATAATCCATACCAACACCTGGCAAATGCAACAAACAGTAGTGGCCAGAGCACAAGCACTGTAGCAAGCAGTGCCTTGCTATTGCTGCCCATCCGGCGAAACCAATTAATAAGCCAAGAGGAGTCTAAGAGCCTGTCTAAGCTCTAAGGGGCAGTCTGAGGCCAAACTGCATTGCTCCCTGCACCAATTGTTTTAAAAAATAGTATATTAAAAGAAAATTCGAGGTATAGTAAGACCAATGGACCAGGAGATAATTGTCACTGATATTTACAGTTCCCAAGAGGAGGGGCATGCCATAGGCCATACTGGGAAGCACAGAGGTAGGTGATAAGGCAGAGGGAGAGGGAGGAACTGTAGACAAGAGCCTTTATTGTGGTTTCTGTGGGAAGGAAGGGGTGAGTCAGAGTAAGCATGCTTAGTATTGGCTAGTTTGAATAATATTAGCAGATTCTGGGGCATAGGAACTGTCCCTAGTTGTCTGGTGTCTGGCCTTGGAGTGATTAGGGAAGATACAGTGTCCTGCAGTGTGAGAGCCTGATAAAGGAGATAGTTAGGGATATGGACTGGTTAGTTTGTATCTGAAAAGCACGCCTCTGGAAGGAGATCTCCTCCAGAGGCGGGGAGAGGCGAGGCAATGAAGGAGGCGAGAAGCAAGGCAAAGTGACTTAAGCATATTATCAGGCTGTTCAGAACAAGATGTGTCTGACATACGCATGTAGGGTAGATGTTAAAGCATCAAGTTTCCAAAAGCTGGAAACATGGTTAATACACCGGACACAAAACAAAACAAACAACAAGGAGAAAAACGCTTTAGACCCCAAGATGGAGGAACATTTATGATCTTTGTTTTTCAAACTACCAGAGGCCTTCTCTTCCTCTCAAATAAAAGTGTCCCTTATTGCTTTATCAACCTGCTAAGGGACTCTTTGAATGCAAACTGATAGCTGAGCTTCTCTCCCATGATAGCTCCAACCAACAAAACAAGCAAAGGGTGGCCACAACCCTTGTATTTTCCAGGCAGAATGCCAAAGGTGGTGTTCACACCCATGGTACAAATAAGCTCATGCCATGGACAAAACAGGACTATTTGAAAGCAACTGCCTCATGTAGTCCTTCTAAAACCAAGGATTGAATGAAATTATTTATATTAAAGTGGGAGGCCTTTTTAACCTTTACTGCCTAAATAATATATGTATCATTGGGGGCCATAGGAATTGTATACTCTTTTTTTTTCCAGAGATATCATGTTTGTCCTTTGGCATTGTACTTCTTATATGTGTGCCTTGACTATCATGACACTGCATTATCCCTGGAAGACATTCAGGTCAGAGTTTTGTTGTGCTTTGTTGCCAAGTTTAAAAAATATATTAATAGGAAAACAGAAGGAGAAAACCAACTGGGTTTCAAAGATAGACCTTTCAGATTAATGAGATTTGTTTTACCTGGCTATATCCAGGACCCCTAAAAGGCATGCCTAAAAGTAATACTACAGATTGGTCTCACTTTGCCACATGGGGTGCTACTGAAAACAATTTTGTTGTAAAGCTGCCTTGGCCAAGGGCCAGTGGGCTGAACAATACAGATTAGAGTCAACATAACAGGTCTGAGGCTACTATCTTTAGAAGGGCTTGCTTGTAAGGTTGGTCCTTAGCTGACATCTGGAAACTTTAAAACATTTCTTAAAGATTTTATGTATTTATTTGAGAGAGAGAGAGCGTGAGTGTGAGTGGAGGGGGAGGGACAGAGAGAGAGGAAGAAGCATACTCTCTGCTGAGCAGGGAGCCCAACACAGTGTTCAATCCCAGGACCCTGAGATCATGACCTGAGCTGAAGGCAGATGCTTAACTGACTGAGCCACGCAGGTCTCCCTAAAACATTTTCTAACAGATAAGATTGTTTTGCTGTACGTAGTTGCTCAAACAATGTGATTTATTATTAACACATGCTTTCCTCTACCAAATTATAATTTGGGGAATTGCTAGGTAGAGAATGCCTAAGTGACTGCCCCCTATAAAAGCTCTAGTCTTTAAGTCTCAAACTGATTAACATATGGACATAAACATTACACATATGAAGCTGCATTTTCTATACTAGAAGGAGAATGTTACTTTCTGTTAACTCTCAAGAGAAGTAAAAAGCATAGGAAGTCTGCACATAGATTCCTCTAGACACCACCTGTGTCTATTGTCATTACTAATCTAGTTGTGTATCCCTACTGTGTCACCATAGTAACTCTTAGCCATTGAACATGAGTGTATGCTAAGTCTCATGAATCCTTTTATCAAGTTTCTGAATGTGTAGGTGGGCTTGGACACCTCCTCAACAGGGCTTTAGTCTGCCAAGTTATTATTTATTTTCTGTCTTTTCATTCTGTTTTTCATTCTTTTCCCTTTCCTATCTTGCATATGACATTCAGCATTTTTTAATTTCATTTTTACTGATTTATTTTTAGGTTTTAAACGTATTTATTTACATAGGTTATTTTGTGGTTGCTATAGATAAAGTATGCATACATAGCATATCATAGTCTACTGGTATTGACATATTTCTGCCACTTCTTTTACATTTAGTCAACATCACTTTAAATGGTGTCATATTTTTTTCCTCAACTATCTACAATGATTTTTAAAACTCACGAGGAGAAAGATGGTCTATTACATTTACCCCTATATTTACCCAATTCATTGTTTTTCTTTTTTTCTTCATAAATTCCCAGATCAGTTTAGTTATTCTTCCCTTTCTGTTTAGGAACTTTGTGTAGCCATTATTTAATTATAGATGTGGTGTTGACACATTCTTTTAGTTTTCTTTCTTCTGATAATGTTTATCTGCTTCATCCCTGAAAGATGTTTTTGGTGGTTATAGAATTCAAGGTTGACAGTTCTTTTCTTTCAACCCTTGAAAAATATTGTGATGGTTCCTTCTGGATTCTGGTTATACATGAGAAATCCACTGTCAATTACACTGTTGTACTCCTGTAGGTAATGTGCAGTTTTTCTCTAGCCCTTTTCAAAATTTTTCTTTGTCCTTTGTTTCCAGAAGTTTATAGAGTGTCTTCCTGTGGATTTTTAAAGTAACAGAAGGTAACATGTTACAAGTGTTTGGGGTTCACCAAGCTTCTTTAATCCCTAGGTTTGTGTTTTACCAAATATGGTAAAATTACAGTCATTATTTCCTAGAATATTTTTCGGTCTCACACTATCTTCTCTCCTGAGACTCTGATAAGATGAATATTACTTCTTTCACAATTGTCTGATATGTCTCTAGGGCTCTGTTTAGATGGGGTAATTTTTATTGATTTTTCTTCTAGTTTACTGATTCTTTCCTCTGTAGTGTTCAACCTACTATTGAGCTAGTCAGGTGAATTATTTGGGGTATTCTGTGGATTCTTTGTTTGTTTTTGTTTGTTTAGTTTTTTTTTATTTTTCTGTATAATTTCCATTTGGTTCTTTTTTATATCTTGTATTGTTTTAGTGAGATTTCTTTTTTGTCATTTGTTTCAAGAGGGTTTGTAAATGCTTGTTGAAGCATTTTTATTATTGCTGCTTTAAAATACTTGTTAGATAATTTCAGCATCTGGATTGTCTCAGAGTTGATGTGTGCTGATTTTCCTTTCTTAGTGAAGTTTTGATTGTCCTAGTTGTTTTTATGAGATGAGTTATTTTCAAATGTATCCTGGACATTCTGGGTATTGGGTGTTACAGTCTAGATTCTCTTTAATTTTATTTTTTATCAAGAAGCCACTATATTTAGGTATAGCATGCATTTTTATGTGGTGATAGATGTTCAGCTCCTTGATGAGTCCATTGACATCAACCCAACAGAAGTGAAGAGCTGACTCGATGCCTCATTGCAGATGACTTAGGTAGAAGTTCAAGTTCCCTACTGAGACCTTCTTGGTAAAAGTGGAGCACCAACTTGCACCACCTCATTGCTGCCAAAGGGGATGTAATCTCAGTGACCCAATGGGCCTCACTAACACTGGGGTGTAGGTAAGTGCAGAGCTGACTTGTACTCCCACATCACTGCCAAATGTGTGGGGGGGAGTTCAGGTATGTGATCACTCAGCCCCTGACACCAGACAGAAAAGAGTGGAATGCAAAGTGGCCCTGACTGATAGTGCTTTATTGATACCTGTTTGGAGAGGAGGATAGGCTCCTTCCAGGGCCCTATTGCCACTATCCCAGCAGGAGAATCAGTGTATTACTTGCTTCTGCTAGGCTGTGTCGGAAGATCAGCTCCTCCTTTGGTACTGCCAATATCATCCTGGTTGAGGGAATCAGGAGGAGGGAAAATGGAAGATTCCCTCTTGCCTCTCTACCAGCACTCTCTACCTCTCTTACAAGGAAATCTTTAGTATTGCCACAATGAGATTGTCAAAAAGATTCAGCAGCTATTGTTTACAATCTCAACTACCTGAGGCTACATTGTACCTCAAACAGGGTAAAACAAAACAAATAAAACAGCACCAAAGCATGACATAATTAAATTACAGAAAACCAGTGAAAAACAGAGTGCTTTAAAAACAAGTAGAGAGGGAAAAGTCATGTTACATAGGGAACAAAGATGAATTATCACTGATTTCTCATGAAACAATGGAAGAACACAGTGGAACAGTATCTTTAAAGTGATGAAAAAGAAAATCAATATGTCAATCTAGTATTCTATACCAAAAGAAAATACCTAGAGAGGGAGTTAAGATGGTGGCATAGTAGGAGGACCCTAGGCTTGTCCCATCCCTCAAACACAACTATATAGCTATCAAATCATACTAAATATCCCAGGAATAAACCTGAAGACTGACAGAACAAACTCCACAAGTAAAGGGAGAGAAGAAGCCATTTTGAAGAAAGTAGAAAGTGTGGAGAACATGATTTCAGGGAGAAACAGGTCTCAGGTACTGCCAAGGGGAGGGAGCTTTTGTCACAGAGGAAGGTGAGAGAGAGGAGCACACAGGGGAACTCACAAGGAGAACACTTCCCCAAAGCCATTGGCTGGGAAAACGAGAGGGGCTGAATTCCATGAGTTCTTGCAACCAGCGGGGCATAAAGACTGGAGTTTTAAAGGTAAGGGATCTTGGCTTGGATAGAGCCCTGAGGGTGTTGCCCTACTCCTGGAGAGAAGGCAGGCAACAATCCAGAGGTAGACAGCTTAGAAACAGTGATCTGAAGAAAAGCTGGGGCACACAAGGTGATTATTTGCTCTTCTCAGAGTGCAGGCCTGAGAGGCAGCATGAACAGGGACTCCTATCTAGGGACAAAGGAGATGGCTAGTACCATTTCCCTCCCCTGCCCCTCAGCATAAACACAGAGCCTCCTGTAGTAAGGAGTATAACACTGACACTGGCTGCCTAACCTGCTTACACCAAGAACCACATCACTGTGCTCTGGCAATGCTGCCCTTCTTGGTCAAGCTTGCATTAGTCCCAATAAAATGGGCCCCTTCCCCAGAAGACCAGAAGAAACCTGTGCCCATACCACATGTCCTGACTAGAGAATTCTGCAGACCTTCAGTTCTAGTGGAAGTAGTATCAGGTCTCATTTAACAAGCAGACCAGAGCACACGTAGTTAAAACATGCCATATTCTGGCCAAGGACCAAACATTGCCCTGTGCAGGCAAGGAGAACTTCTGCAGATGACTGGCCTAAAGGATAGAACACCTAAAACACAACAGCAGGGTGTACACAGCACACACCAGAGACTCTCCTTGGAGCACCAGACCCTGGACACTATATGACCTTTTCTTCATAAAGCCATTACTTGCAAGACCAGGAAACATAATGGGCTTTTCTGAAACAGAGAAGGCAGAGACTTAGACAAAATGCCAAGATGGAGGAATTCATTCCAAATGAAAGAACAAGGTCATGGCCAGAGATCTAAGCCAAACAGATATAAGTGATATGCCTGATGGAGAATTTAGGCAACAAAGTATCATAAGGATACTCGCTAGGCTTGAGAAAAGAATGGAAGACTTCAGGGAGGCCCTTACCACAGAGATAAAAGAGTTAAAAAACAATGAGTCAGAAACGAAAAATGCAATAACTGATATTCAAAACAGGCTGGATGCAATGAAAACAAGAATGGAAGAAGTGAAGGAATGAATAAGTGACACAAAGATAAAATAATGGAAAATAATAATGCTGAACAAAAGAGAGTAATAAGAATTATGGAAGACAAGAATAGACTTAGGGAACTCAGTCACTCCATGAAATGTAATAACATTTGTATTATAAGATTCCCAAAAGAAGAAGAGAGAAGTGGGGGGAAATCTATTTGAGAAAATAATAGCTGAAAACTTCCCTAATGTGGGGAAGGAAACAGACACCCAGATCCTGGAGGTACAGACAACTCCCATCAAAAAGCAAGCCAACACCAAGACATATTGTAATTAAGTGGGCAAAATATAGTGATAAAGAAAAATATCTTAAAATCAGCAAGACAAAAGAAATCCCTAACTTACAAGGGAAGACCCATAAGGCTAGCCACAGATATCTCAACATAAACTTGGCAAGCCAGAAGAAAGTGGCATAATATATTCAATGTGCTAAATGGGAAAAATCTGCAGCCAAGAATCCTCCATCCAGCAAGGCTATCATTCAGAATAGAAAGAGAGAGAAAGGGTTTCCAGACAAACAAAAACTAAAGGAGTTCATGATCCCTAAAGCAGTCCTACAAGAAACATTAAGGCGGACTCTTTGAATGGAAAGGAAAGACCAAAAGTGGTAAAGACAAGAAAGGGACAGAGAAAATCTCCAGACACAATGACAAAACAAGTAATAAAATGGCACTAAATACATATCTATCAATAATTACTCTCAATGTGATTGGACTAAATGTGCCAATCAAAAGACATAGGGTGTCAGAATGGATAAGAAAAGAAGACCCATCTATACACTGCCTAAAAGAGGCTCATTTTAGAACTAAAGACACATGCAGACTGAAAGTGAGTGGATGAAGAAACATATATTATGCAAATGGACATCAAAAGAAAGCCAAAGTATCAATACTTATATCAGAGAAACCAGACTTTAAAACAAAGACTGTAATAAGAAATGAAGAAGGACACTATATCATAATAAAGAGGACAATCCAACAGGAAGATCTAACAATGGTAAATAGTTAACATGGGAGCACCCAAATATATAAAACAATTAATAACAAACATAAAGAAACTCATTCATAATAATACAATAATAGTAGGGAACTTTAACATCCCAATTACATCAATAGACAGATTATCTAAAATCAACATGGAAACAGTGGCTTTGAATGATACACTTGAACAGATGGACTTAACAGATATATTTCAAACATTTCATCCCAAAGCAGCATAATACACATTCTTTTCAAATGTCCTTGGGACATTCTCCAGAATGGATCACATACTAGGTCACAGATCAGCTCTCAACAAGTACAAAAGGATTGAGGTCATACCATGTATATTTTCTGACTACAATGCTATGAAACTTGAAGTCAACCACAAGAAAAAACTTGGAAAGACCACAGATAATATGGAGGTTAAACAACATGCTACTAAATAATGAATGGTTCAACCAGGAAATCAAAGAAGAAATTTTAAAAAAATACATGGAAACAAGATCTATAAAGAACTTCTCAAACTCAACACCCCAAAAACAAATAATCAAGTCAAAAAATGGGCAGAAGATATGAAAAGACACTTCTCTGAAGAAGACATACAAATGGCTAACAGACACATGAAAAAAATTTTCATCATCATTAACCATCAGGGAAATTCAAATCAAAACCACATTGAGATACCACCTTACACCAGTTAGAATGGCAAAAATTGACAAGGCAAGAAATAACAAATGGAGAGGTTGTGGAGAAAGGGGAACCCTCTTACACTGTTGGTGGGAATGCAAGTTGGTACAGCCACTTTGGAAAACAGTGTGGAGGTTCCTCAAAAAGTTAAAAATAGAGCTACCCTATGACCCAGCAATTGCACTCCTGGGTATTTACCCCAAAGACACAGATGTGGTGAAAAGAAGGGCCATATGCACCCCAATGTTCATAGTAGCAATGTCTGCAATAGCCAAACTGTGGAAAGAGCCAAGATGCCCTTCAGCAGATGAATGGATAAAGAAGATGTGGTCCATATATACAATGGAATATGACTCAGCCATCAGAAAGGATGAATACCCAACTTTTACATCAACATGGATGGGACTGGAGGAGATTGTGCTAAGTGAACTAAGTCAAGCAGAGAAAGTCAATTATCATATGGTTTCACTTATTTGTGGAACATAAGGAATAGCATGGAGGACATTAGGAGAAGGAAGGGAAAAATGAAGGGAGGGAAATCGGAGGGAGAGATGAACCATGAAAGACTATGGACTCTGAGAAACAAACAGGGTTTTAGAGGGGAGGGGGGTGGGGGGATGGGTTAGCCTGGTGATGGGTATTAAGGAGGGCATGTATTGCATGGAGCACTGGGTGTTATATGAAAACAATGGATCGTGGATCACTACATCAAAAACTAATGATGTGTTGTATGGTAACTAACATAGCATAATAAAATTTAAAAAATACAAATAATAAAACAATAATTATTCTATAAAAAAATGCATGGAAACAAGTGAAAATGAAAACACAACAGTCCCAAACCTTTGGGATGCAGCAAAAGCAGTGTTAAGAGAAAGTATATAGCAATACAGGCCTACCTTAAGAAGCAAGAAAATTCTCAAATAAACAACCTAACCTTAGACCTAAAGGAACTAAGAAGCAACAATAAGCAAAGCCTAAAGCCAGCCAAAAGAGGGAATGGTAATGGTTAGAGTAAAAATAAATGATACAGAAACTGAAAAAAACAATAGAACAGATCAATAAAACCAGAACCTGGTTCCTTGGAAAAATTAATAAAATGGATAAAATTCTGGCCAGAATTATCAAAAAGAAAAGAGAAAAGACCCAAATACATAAAATCACAAATGAGAGAGGAGAAATAAGAACCAATATCACAGAAATACAAAGTTATAAAAATATTATGAAAAAGTTTGTGCCAAAAATTGGAGAACCTGAAGAAATGGATAAATTCTTAGAAATATGTAAACTACCTAAACTGAAACTGGAACAAATAGAAAACTTGAACAGACCAATAACCAGCAAAGAAATTGAATCAGTAATCAAAAATATCCCATCAACAAAAGTCCAGGGCCACATGGCTTCACAGCCAAACATTTAAAGAAGAGTTAATACATATTCTTTTCAAACCAGTCCAAAAAATAGAAGTAGAAGGAAAACTTCCAAATTCATTC
Source organism: Zalophus californianus (assembly GCF_009762305.2). NCBI lineage: Eukaryota > Metazoa > Chordata > Mammalia > Carnivora > Otariidae > Zalophus > Zalophus californianus. The sequence goes on from NC_045612.1 coordinate 69,657,408, forward strand.
TAAGAGGTCAGCTTACCTTGATACCAAAACCAGACAGACTCCACTAAAAAAATAGTACTACAGGCTAATATCCCTGATGAACATAGATGCAAAAATTCTCAATAAAATACCAGCAAACCAAATCCAACAGTACATTGCTAGAATCCTTTACCAGGATCAGTTGGGATTTAATCCTGGGCTGCAAGGGTTGTTCACTGCTCACAAATTAATTAATGTGATACATCACATTAATAAAAGGATAAGAACTATATGACCATTTCAATAGATAAAGAAAAAGCATTTGACAAAGTACAACATCCTTTCATGATAAAACCCTCAATAAAGTAGGGTTAGAGGGAACATACCCCAACATAATAAAGGCCATATACAAAAACCCCACAGTTAATATCATCCTCAATGGGTAAAAACTGAGAGCTTTTCCTCTATGGTCAGGAACAAGACAGGGATGTCCATTCTCACCACTGTTATTTAACAGTACTGGAAGTACTCCCACAGCAATCAGACAACAGAAAGAAATGAAAGTCATCCAAATCAGCAAGGAAGAAGTCAAACTTTCACTATTTGAAGATGACATAATACTCTATTATATAGAAAACCCAAAAAGTCCACCAAAATTGCTAGAATGGATACACAAATTCAGTAAAGTGGCAGGATACAAAATCTATGTACAGAAGTCTGTTGCATTTCTATATATATCAATAATAACACAACAGAAAGAGAAATCATGGAATCAATCCAATTTACAATTGTACCAAAAACAGTAAGATACCTAGCAATAAACCTAACCAAAGAAGTGAAAGACTTGTACTCTGAAAACTATCAAACAGTGATGAAAGAAATTGAAGAGGACACAAAGAAATGGAAAAGCATTCCATGTTCATGGATTGGAAGGACAAATGTTGTTAAAATGTCTATACTACCCAAAGCAATTTACACATTCAATGCAATCTCTTTCAAAATACCAACAGCATTTTTCACAGAACTAGTACAAATCCTAAGATTTGTATGGAACCACAAGAGACTCAGAATAGCCAAAGCAAACTTGAAAAAGAAAAGTAAAGCTGGAGGTAACACAATTGTGGACTTCAAGTTATATTACAAAGCTGTAGTGATCAAAACAGTATGGTACTGGAACAAAAATAGACACATAGATGAATGAAACAGAATAGAAAACCCATAAATGAACCAACAACTATATGGTCAAGTAATCTTCAACAAAGGAGGAAAGAATATACAATGGAAAAATACTGTCTCTTCAACAAATGGTGTTGGGAAAATTGGACAGCAACATGCAGAAGAATGAAACTGGACTACTTTGTTACACCATGCACAAAAATAAATTCAGAATGGATGAATGACCTAAATGTAAGACAAGGAACCACCAGAATTGTGGAGGAGAACATAGGCAGTAATCTTTTTGACATCAGCTGTAGCAACTTCTTACTAGGTATGTCTCCTGAGACAAGGGAAACAAAAGCAAAAATGAACGATTGGGACTTCTTCAAGGTAAAAAGCTTCTCACAGAAGAAGGAAGCAGTCAACAAAACAAAAGGGCAACATTCAGAATGGGAAAAGATATTTGCAAATGACACATCTGATAAAGAATTAGTATTCAAAATACATAAAGAACTTATAAAACTCAACATCCAAGGGACACCTGGGTGGCTCAGTCAGTTAAGCATCTGCCTTCAGCTCAGGTCATGATCCCAGGGTTCTGGGATCAAGCCCCGCATCAGGCTCCCTACACAGCAGAGAGCCTGCTTCTCCCTCTCCCGCCACTGCTCCCCCTGCTCGTTCTCTCTCTCTGTTTCTCTGTCTCTCTCTGTCAAATAAATAAAATACTAAAAAGCTCAATATCCAAGAAAGAAATAATCCACTTAAAAATGAGCAGAAGAGGGGTGCCTGGGTGGCTCAGTCAGTTAAGCATCTGACTCTTGATTTTGGCTCAGGTCATAATCTCAGGGTCCTGGGATCAGACCCCAACTCAGGCTCCATGCTCAGTTGTTGAGTTTGCTTGAGGATTACTCTCCCTCTCGCTCTGCCTCTCTCCTTGCACACACACTCTCTCAAATAAATCTTTAAAAAAATGAGAAGATATGAATAGACGTTTTTCCAAAGAAGACATACAGATGGCCAACAGACACATGCAAAGAAACTCAGCATCATTCATCATCAGGGAAATACAAATCAAAACTACAATGAGATGTCACCTCACACCTGCCAGAATGGCTAAAAGTAACAGCACAAGAAACAACAGGTATTGGCAAGGATGTGGAGAAAGGGCAAGCCTCTTACACTGTTGATGGTAAGGCAAACTTGTGCAGCCACTCTGGAAAACAATTTGGAGGTTCCTCAAAAAGTTAAAAGCACAACTACCCTATGATCCAGCAATTGCACTACTAAGTATTTACCCAAAGAATACAAAAATATTAATTCAAAAGAATACATGCATCCTGATGTTTATAGCAACATTATCAACAATAGCCCATTTATGGAAAGAGTCCAAATGCCCATCAACTGATGAATGGAAAGAGAAGATGTGGGTTATATATACAATGGAATATTACCATCAAAAAAATGAAATCTTGCCATTTGCAACAACATGGATGGAGCTAGACAGTATTATGTTACACAAAATAAGTCAGTCAGAGAAAGACAGATACTATATGATTTCACTCATATTTGGAATTTAGGAAACAAAACAAATGAACATGGTTGTGAGGGGGAGAGAGGCAAGCCAAAAAACAGACTCATAACTATAGAGAACAAACTGATGGTTACTGGAGGAGAGGTGGGTGGGGGTTGTGTGAAATTGGCAATGGAGATTAAGGAGGGCACTCATGATGAGCACTGGGTGTTGTATGTAAGTGATCAATAAATTCTACACCTGAAGCTAATATTACACTGTATGTTAACTAGCTGGAATTTATTTATTTATTTATTTACAGAAAGAGAGCAGGAGTGGGGGTGGGGCACAGGAAGAGAGAGAATTTTAAGCAGGCTCCAGGATGGAGCCCGATGTGGGGCTCAATCTCACGACCCTGCGATCAAGACCTAAGCCAAAATCGAGTCGAACACTTAATCGACTGAGGCACCCAGATGCCCCATAAATAAAAACTTGAAAAAATATGTTTTTAATCTGCTAATGAGCCCTTGTTGAAACCAAATGTCTAACCATTAGAAGTATTGCATTTTTGTCTTGATGTGCATATTTTTGTGTGGTGAAGTTGGACTCTAAAACTGACAAGATAAAAAGGGCGTAGGAAAGCCTTACTTGTCCTCGAATTTGGAACACAATCCCGTGGCCTTACAATATATCATCTTTTCTAATGCCTCAGAAATGCTGCTTATGGGACGCCTGGGTGGCTCAGTAGGTTGGGCGACTGCCTTCGGCTTGGGTCGTAATCCTGGAGTCCTGGGATCGAGTCCTGCATTGGGCTCCCTGCTCAGCGGGGAGTGTGCTTCTCCCTCTGACCCTCCCCCCTTCATGCTCTCTCTCTCTCTCTCAAATAAATAAAATCTTAAAAAAGAAATGCTGCTTGCTTGGTTCAAATTCTGAATTCACAGGTGGTGATTACCTGTACCTGACTCTAATCTGAAACCTTAATATTGTTTGCTGTGAACTGTTTTAGCCCCAGCATTAGCTATGCTATACTGAAACTAATGAAATTGCTTCACTCAGCAAGCAGAACACAGACTCTGAGAGGGTTGCAAATTTAGGACATCCCTCTGTGGGATCATAAACTATGAACATATTCTGGATATTGGCTGGACCATCTGGGTCACATACAGATGCCCACGGAAAAGGGCTTATTTTATAATGGGACCTTCTAAAATTGAGCTGTTGAATGGCTCTTTATTTTTCACACAGAGACTAATTTTATTTTTTTTAAAGAAACCACTTTATTGGGATATGTTCTTGTCACACACACACACACACACACACACACACACACAGAGAGAGAGAGAGAGAGAGAATAATTGCATTCTTGTGATTCTAGCTAAAGCTGCAAGTTGGAGGAGGGCACAGCATAGGACTATGACTCCTCTACCTAGTCATGACAAATTGGACACTTGACCCATTTTTGGAGATGGCTGGATGCTGTTGACTTGCTGTGTTTAGCTCTTTGGATTAGTTGCACTTTGCAACAATAGACTGATAGCCTGACTGCGCTTCCCTCACCTTTCTCCTGGTACCCACACCTTAGTAAGATATTTTGTTTAATAAATACAGATATTTCCAGAATAGCATTGGTTTGTTTTTTGTGTGTGTGTGAGTTCTCACTGGAGAAATGATTAGAACAAAATGAGTAAGGGTTATATAAACATATTTTGAATTTTTTTGATTTGGTTAGAACGTGATTTTGTAAGTCATGTAAAATTGTTTTTCTTTGAAAATGCTTTGGTCCCTCTTTCATAAAACTCATTCAAATGAATGGTCTGCATGAGACCAAAAAAAAAAAAAAAACCCAGAAAGACATAAATTATGATTACTGAGTAAGACACACTGGTTTTGTAACAACTAAGAGAAAAAAAAAAAAAAACGGGCACTTGGGGAGGTATGGAGGGGGGTGGTAAGGCATTAGAGACCTTTGTTTTTCAGAACAACTCCTGGAAGCTTCCCCCTTCTCCCCAGTAAAAGTACCAGTGTTATCTTTCAAGCTTCTGAGAGTGCTTTGAATTCAAACTGACTCCTGGCCCTAAGATCACATCAGACCATGCTGACTAACAGCGGGGGTTGTCTTGTTGTACTTTCCATGTAGAGAACCTCCAGATGTCATCTGCACTCACAAAGCAGATGATCTGGTGACATGGACAAGCAAAACTGTTTGGAACTTATTACCTTCTAGCAGTCTCTAAAAAACAAGGGCTAGGGCACCTGAGTGGCTCAGTCGGTTAAGCGTCTGCCTTCAGCTCAGGTCATGATCCCAGGGTCCTGGGATCGAGTCCCACATTGGGCTCCTTGCTCGGCGGGGCACCTGCTTCTCCCTCTGCCTCTGCCTCTCTCTCTCTGTCTCTCATGAATAAATAAATAAAATCTTTTAAAAAATAAAAAATAAAAAAACAAGGGCTAAACTGAATTAATTGGACCAGACTGGAAACACTGGGGCAGAAGTTCCCCTGGTAGGAAGCCACTTTGGGAGCCTATGTAACCAGCCCCAGTAAGAACCTTGGGTACTCGGTCTCTAATGAAATTCCTGGTAGACAGCACTTCACAGGTATTGTCACAACTCAGTGCTGTAGGAAATGTGTGCAGTGTGATATCTCTCAGAGAAGACTCTTGGACGCTTGCACCCAGTTTCCTGTGGCCTTGACCCATGAGCCTTTTCACTTTGCTTATTTTTCTTTGTATCCTTTTACCATAATAAATCTTGGCTATCAGTATGACTGTACGCTGAGTCCTGTGATCAGTTGTGCATCTCTGAATTTGGGGGTGGTCTTGGGCACCCCCATACAGTGGATGTTCAAAAGGAAGTATTATATTGTTACACTGTATTATTATTATTATATTATTTGTATTAGGTGATTAGGGTAAAGAATTTAAGCAAACTAGGCTTTGTTCTGGATTGGGTGACGTCAGAAGGTGGGGACAATTTGACTTTGTATCTTTTTAAAAATTTCTTTTTAAATTTAAGTATACATAACACACAATATTACATTAGTTTCAGGTGTACAACAGTGATTTGACAAGCTTATACATTATGTGATGTTCACCACATGTGTAGCTATCATCTGTCACCATACATTGATATTATCATTAACTATATCCCTTATACTGTGCCTTTTATTCCCGTGACTTATTCATTCCATAACTAGAAGCCTGTATTTCCCACTCCTCTTCACCCATTTTGCCTATCCCCCACCCCATCCCCTCCGGCAACCATCAGCTTGTTCTCTGTATTTATAGCTCTGATTCTGCTTTTTGTTTATTCATTTTTTTAAGATTCCACATGTGAGTGAAATCATATGGTATTTCTCTTTCTCAGTCTGACTTATTCAACTTAGCATAATACCCTCTAGGTCCATCCATGTTGTCTCAAATGGCACAATCTCATCCTTTTTTATTGGTGCATAATGTTCTATTGTGTAAATGTGTGTACATGTATACACGCACACACATATATATACATATATAGTGTAAATGTAAATATACATATATATACACATGTATATATGTGTATATACACACACACACACACACACAGACCACATCTTCCTTATCCGTTCTTCTTTCAGTGGACACTAATAACTAAGTATCAGAAAGAAATTAAGAAAACACCAATTGCAGTTGCATCAAAAATAATAAAATACCTAGGAATAAACTTAACCAAAGAAATAAAAGATCTGTAATCTGAAAACTATCAATCACTGATGAAAGAAATTGAAGATGACACAAAAAAATGGAAAGATATTCTGAGCTCATGGGTTGGAAGAATTGATATTGTTAAAATGTCCATGTCACCCTAAGCCTAAGCAATCTGCAGATTCAATGCAATCCCTATCAAAATACCAACAATATTTTTCACAAAACTAGAACGAGTAATACTAAAATTTGTATGGAACCACAAAAGACCCTGAATAGCCAAAGCAATCTTGAGAAACAAACAAATAAAGCAGGAGGTATCACAATTTCAGATTTCAAGATATACTATAAAGCTGTAGTAATCAATACAGGATGATACTGGCACAAAGATAGACACATAGATCAATAGAACAGAATAGACAGCCCAGAAATAAACCCACACTTTATATGGTCAATTAATCTATGATAAAGGACTCAAGAATATCCAATGAGAAAAAGACAGTCTAATAAATAGTGTTGGGAAAACTGGACAGCTACATGTAGAAGAATGAAACTGGACTGCTTTTTAACACCATACACAAAAATAAACTCAAAATGTATTGAAGATATAACTATGAGACCTGAAACTATAAAAATCCTAGAAGAGTACATAAGCAGTAACTTTTTTTACATTGGCTGTAGCAACCTTTTTAAAAAAAGATTTATTTATTTGAGAGTGTGTGCACGTGAGTGAGGTGGGGGAGGCGCAGAGGAAAGAATCTCAAGCAGGCTTCCAACTGAGTGTGGAGCCCTATGTGGGGCTTGATCTCACGACCCTGAGATCATGGCCTAAGCCAAAATCAAGAGTTGGACACCTAACTGACTGAGCCACCCAGACACCCCAGCTGTAGCAACTTTTTTTCTACATGTCTCCTGAGGCAAGGGAAACAAAAGCAAAAATAAACTACTGGGACTACATCTAAATAAAAAGTTTTTGCACACAAAGGAAACCATCAACAAAAGAAAAAGCCCCCTGAAGGAGAGAAGATATTTACAAATGATATATCAGATAAGGGATTAATATCCAAAATATATAAAGAATGTAAACAACGCAACACCAAAAAACCAATTTGATTTGAAAATGGGCAGAGGACCTGAATAGACATTTTTCCAAAGAAGACATACAGATGGACAAAAGACAAAGGTAAAGATGATCGACTTAGGTATCTTTTAAAATGTGTTATCTCAAAATAAAGCTAAAACTGGTAAAGTAACATCATTTACTCATACTGGCCAGGGTAGGAGTATGTTTGGTCATTTTTGTGCTTTGGACAATGTCCGTGTATTTTTCTGTGTTCAGACATAATTACAGAGTAGTGTCTTTTTTTATCTTAGTCCATCACTGTCACAGAGTGGCCTTCTCTTATGTTGGTGTTGTGAGACTGTTTATATTGCAAAAGGAGAGTACCAAGGGCTATTTGTGTGCCAGACCAACTCCCAATGTCAGCAGATTGTTTTCTTTTCCTCAAGATTATGATATGTAGCAGTTTTTCCTATTGTTGGAAGAATATTGATAATTTTTCCTAGATGATTTTTATAAATTTAATGTGGGATAGAATGTGGGAAGGGACTTAGGAGAGCTGCAATTTATTTCCAACATTACTGCTAATTAGCTGTATGACCCAAAGCATTATTTTCCAGGTGGAGAAGCTAGAGGGGGATATATTTTGTGAAGATTTCATAATAGAACTCTTAAGATCCAAACAAAAAGGCATTCATAAAACACACTTTGAAAAGGATTAGGAGTGCTTTTAGAAAAATAAATGATTTCTACCTGTAAGCTTATATAGCCTTTTATTTTCCCAAAGTTCATTTTTAGTTCAAATAATAGCAAAGCTGTAAAGGTCAGGGAAGTTATAACATGACAAAAATAGCTGAAGTTGTAGGTAGGATTTTTATTTTTATTATTTATCCTTATGTGGTTAACAAATAAGAACAACCATTAAGCATAGTCTATGTAAGATGTAAGAATGGTGTGACTTTATAAAAACTCATTGTTTATTTTTAAGGGATGTTATTGGGAGGTCAGTCACTGGGATAGTTGTTTTTGGTAGTGAAGTGGAGTTATTATACTGGGGATTTAAAAGCCCAGGGAAAGGGCACCTGGGTGGTGTAGTTGGTTAAGCATCTGACTCTTGGTTTCAGCTCAGGTTGTGATCTCATGGTTGTGATCTCATGGTCCTGAGATCAGGCCTGCTCTGGGCTTCCTCTCCCTCTGCCCCTCCCACTTGTGCTCTCTCTCTAAAATAAATAAAAAAATTAAAGCCCAGTGAAAGCACTTGGCAGCTATCCATAAAGAAGTCAAACCTACAGCCACACTGACTTGTTTTCTTCATGCTATTATACAAGTTCCAAAGGAGAATTTTTGTATCAGCTACACTGTTATCAGAAGACAATTCAGTCAATTCATTAGAGATTTTATGTTTTTTTGGAAACCCATGGATTAGTTTCTCTAAACTTAATATTTTGAAATAAACCCAGGTGATTTAAATTGCCCTATGTTTGGAAGGACTACTTTCATGTACTACACAGCTGAAGGGTGTGTCTGGATACATAGACAGGCAGATAAAAATAACCTGCCAGAAAGTGTACATCCAATACTTGTGTCACTGTTCTGATTTAGAAGGCTAACCTGCTTTTCTGATTTTATTCCATTGTTTTAAAATTGGAATTATCATAGGGCTATGTAGGATTTTTATTATTAGCTAATTAAAATTCTGTGGTATTATAATAGAGGCAACAATTTCCATAGTTAAGTGAAAGACACACTAAAGCAGAGTGCACTGTTTGGAAATTGGTAATTTATATTTGTGCTTATGGAGATTTAGGGTAAAAAATTTGGAAGAAAGAGTTTGCAATAGTTACTGAATTGTTAGTACATGCAAAATAAAAAGAACTTTTCTAGTATTTTATATAATTGGAATGTGCATAAATCACATTTTAAGGGCAATATAGTAATTGCAACTGGAATTGTAAGTTTAAACAGAAGTAGTTCAAGTGTTATTTGTGTTTCTGTCATTGTATTTGGATCTCAGAATTTGTGTCAGTCTTGGGGTACCTGGGTGGCTTGGTCAATTGAGCATCCGACCCTTGATCTCAGCATAGGTCTTGATCTCAGAGTTGTGAGTTCAAGCCCCTTGTTGGGCTCTGTGCTGGGCATGGTGACTATTTAAAAAAAAAAAGAATTTGTGTCGGTCTTAGCCTTCTTAATCCTACAGAAACCAGTTTTGTTTCTCAAAGCTGACATCCAAAATTTTTTCTTCTTGTCCTCTAGAAATTAGATGATGGCAGTGAGTGTTTAGAAATTCTTAGAGTGTGTAGGATAAAGCCGTACATTCAGCTATGGAACTATAGGACTGACATGTAAGCCTGAGACTGCATATATCATTGAGTTTTCTTTTTTCAGTCTATTTTAAATGAGATAGGTTTTAATCAAACACAGTGTGCACATGCACATACACAGACATAATTGGAGTGGTTAAATATTTACATGATATTCACTGAGGGAAAAACATCTTTTCTTTATATGCTACTTAAGCTCCTTTCTCCATCCTCCACACAAGACTGCCTCTAGAACCTTTCATTTTTATGACTCCTTAATAGGTGTCTTTTAGCCTAATGAGAAGATTTTCATCCCTGTTCTCTTTCTCTTCCTTTTTCTACTCTCATTTCTTCTCTCCTCTTCCTCTTCCTTTTACTCATTATCTTCAAGAGGGTTTATTATGTGGAAATTTGGAGGTGTGGAAAGTAGCAGAGCCACTGCATCAAATATAAAACAACTAATCAAACATCCCTAGACACCTATCATCTAAAAAGGAGGCAAGAAGAAGCATTGAAATAATACCGTGTTTGTGGTTTTCTAAAACTAAAATACACACATACACCTAAAAACCTGGAAAGAAATACACTAACAGTCTGATTATTTATGTGATTATCACACTAAACAGTGAACTGTTAGGTCTGGAATATAACAAACCCTCTTTAAAAATAAAGTCTTTAAGTTATATGTGAACTTTACTGAAATGTGGACAAGAAAAAAACTAGCTGTTTTCCCCACCCTAGGCATTTTTTTAATGCTGCATGGCATTCCATCTTGTTAAGACATTATCACATTTTTAACCTTTTCCCTAGTGCTGAGTCATTGAGTATTTCCAATTTATTCAGAATATCAGTGCAAATGTTTTGCTTTCAGGAATATTACTTCATATTTGAGTATCCTCATTTTATTTCCAAAAGAGCCTACATGGAGAAAGGATAATTTGCAATTCATCAGCAGTACTCTGGGATATTGATAATCCAGGTGTATAGTATTAACTAGTCATACATAAAATTGTACCCTGATCACCATAGGCCCTTCTTTACTCCCACCCCATTCCATCTCATCTCATTCTTCCCCAGGAAATGTCAGAATTGATCGAATTTTAAGACAATGCACATTCTTCATAGAGATTTTGAAAATCCAGAACTAAAAAATAAACAATCCGTAAGGAGTAACATCATCAGATCCTCACTGTTGATATTTAAGTGTTTTTATTATGTTCAATTAGCCAACATATAGTACATCATTAATTTTTGATGTAGTGTTCAGTGATTCATTAGTTGCGTATAACACCCAGTGCTCATCACATAACGTGCCCTCCTTAATTCCCACCACCTGGTTACCCCACTCTCTCACTCCCCCCTTCTGTAACCTTCAGTTTGTTTCCTGGAGTCCAGAGTCTCTCATAGTTTGTCTCTCTCTCTGATTTCTTCCCGTTCAGTTTTCCCTCCCTTCCCCCGTGGTCTTCTGTGCTATTCCTTATGTTCCACATATGAGGTATTATGCTAAGTGAAATAAGTCAAGCAGGGAAAGATATTTTAGTGTTTTACCCCCTTCTCTTTTGTTTATATATTTGAATGTAAAAATGCTTGTGTTTTGTTTTTTGCACATGTCCTTGCATTGGAGCAAAAATAACGAGGTGAATGAGCTGAGGGCATTCTTTTTTTGCGGGGTTTTTTTGTGCATTTTTTTTCTTTTGGTAAATTAGAGCTGACATTATAGCTGCACCCTTAAGCTCTTTTTGAAATCTTTTTAAAGATTTTATTTATTTATTTGAGAGAGAGAGAGAGAGCACAGAGGGAGAGTGAGAGGGAGAAGCAAACTCCCCGCTGAGCAGAGAGCCTGACGTGGGGCTCAATCCCAGGACCCTGAGATCATGACCTGAGCTGAAGGCAGACGCTCAAACAACCAAACCACCCAGGCACCCCTCTTTTTGAATTTTTTTAACCGCAATATTTGTTAAACATAGATAAAAGGAAAGCATAGATGTTATTGAAGAGATTCTTGAACAACACTCTACTAGTGGTCATCTGTATTAGATTATTAATCTTCTACATAAGAGAGGCTTGGAAGTCACATTTCTAGCCTCTAAAAAGTCCCCTCGCCTGCATTCTTTGCTCTTACAGGCTCAAATTTTCTCAGGCTTACTTAAGATCTCCCCTCTAGATCAGTCCTCAGTAAACCCCTCTGGTCTAGAAGTTTTGGAGCTGCTACCACAGGGAAGATGGGTGGCACTGGAGGTTTGCTAGATCTAATCATTCATTGAACAAAGATTTGCCAATGACAGCTGCTCAACAAATAAGGTG